>NC_045446.1:66004005-66318543 GCF_002776525.5 Piliocolobus tephrosceles
CATTCATTCATTCATTCATTCATTCATTCATTCATTCATTCATTCATCCATCCTGAGACAGAGTCTTGCTCTGTTGCCCACACTGGAGTGCAATGGTGCAATCTTGGCTCATTGCAACCTCCACCTCCCAGGTTCAAGCAGTTCTCCTGCCTCAGCCTCTTGAGTAGCTGGGATTACAGGTGCCTGCCACCACGCCCAGCTGATATTTGTATTTTTTAGTGGAGACAACGTTTTGTCATGTTGGCCAGGCTGGTCTTGAACTCCTGACCTCAGGTGATCCTATACCTGCCTTGGCCTCCCAAAATGCTGGGATTATGTGTATGAGCCACTGTGCCGAGCCCATTCCATATTTTTAAAACAATTGTATTCATCTGAATGCTTAATGGTAGCTACTGTAGCGAATACCACAACTCTTAGTGGCTTACCATAATACATTTCTAATACTAAGTCCAGTGCAGGTGTTCTTTATCAGGCGCTGTCTTGGCAGCTTTCTTCTAAGTGATGACTCAGATATGCAGTTTCCTTCTAGTTTGGGCTGCTGGTGTCCTCAATACGTGGCCTCAGACATGGCCAGGGATAGAAAGATTACTTGTGGGAGATTTTTAAATGGAAATGGTCCATATCAATTTTATTATATTCTATTGGCCATAAATCAGTTGCATTGTCCTTGTTATTTTTTATTTTATTTATTTATTTATTTATTTATTTATTTATTTGAGATGGAGTCTCACTCTGTTTGCCCAGGCTGGAGTGCAGTGGTGCCATCTTGGCTCACTGCAACCTCTGCCTCCCATGTTTAACCGATTCTTCTGCCTCAGCCTCCCGAGCAGGTGGGATTACAGGCATGCGCCACCACACCCAGCTAATTTTTGTATTTTTTGTAAAGATTGGGTTTCACCATGTTGGCCAGGCTGGTCTTGAGCTACTGACCTCAAGTGACCTGCCCATCTCAGTCTCCCAAAGTGCTGGGATTATAGACATGAACCACTGCGCCTGGCCTGAATTGTCTTTTTTAGATGGAAAGGGGACTGGGAAATGTAAGCTTCCTATGTGTCCAGAAGGAAAATGAAACAGGTTGGCTACTATTTGGTTTAAGGGTATAAGCATTTTTGTAGGCCTTAAAACATTTAGTCTATTGCTCACTAATTGGTTATATCACTAGCAATATATGACAGTGCTGGAGTATTTTAAATTTTTGATGAGTTTCTGTATAATCAGTCCTGGTTATCTTAACAAAACTTCTGGGTTCTTACCCCAGTGTTACCTCTGATAATAGTAATTAACACCAGTACTTAGCACATTTTGGGAATTTGGAAAATGATAGCAATTAGAATTATAATAATCATAATAGTGTTTTCTAAAACGAGTAGTCATGGGACTGGTTGATGATCATGTTAAAAAACTTGTCTAGAGCTATGATGAAAGTGAAGTGACTTTTTTGTTTTTGTTTTTTCTCTCTTTTATATATCTTGAATTTAGCAGTTATCATTGACTGTTTTTTGAAGTTATCTCAGTGAGATAATCATCAACGCAGGTAGGGAATAGCTGGTGATAGACCCCGGGAAATCCAGGGTCTGGTTTAGCTGTTGAATTTGGCACTGGCTGTCAAGCCTCTTGGATAGGGCATTTACTCCCTCTTGCCAGCTCTAGTAATTTATCATTAAAATGAAGGGATTGGTGATTTCTGAGCCTTCCTCCCATTCCGAAATGTCATGGTTGAACGAAGCCTATTCATGAACTTTGTTGGGCTTTACAAACTTTTAACTACCATAGGAGGAGCTGGGAAGCCCTTTCTGTAGTAATTCTAGTTAATGCTATCGTATCTTGTTGGTCGGACCTGTTATAACAAACGTGAATATTTTATGATCCTTGTTTGGTCCTTGGTATAGAACAACCATGATAAGAGACCAATTGACTCTTCTCGATTAACCACCCGTACCACCTGTTTAGTGGTGACATTTCTTAGTGTCAGAAGACAGTTTTTTAATTGAAGAATATCCGAAATGCTGGTTTCTAAGTTTTTCTTTTATTTCAGGTAAATTCACAGCAGATCCAAAGAAGATATGTGTGAAATTTAAGAAGAGATGTGTGAAATTTTTTGACTTTTGACATCCTTGTAGTGCTTTTAGGAGACTGTCTTATTTCCAGTCAAATACTAGTTATTATATCCCCAGAGAACAAAGCCTTGTGTTAATGGATGGATGGGTTCTAAACTTGGTTTTCTGTTAAACTTGCAATTTTTATACAATCAAGTTTGTTTTTCTTTTCTTTTTTTTCCCTTTGAGATGGAATCTCGCTGTGTGGCCCAGGCTGGAGTGCAGTGGCACGATTTCAGCTTACTGTAAACTCTGCCTCCCGGGTTCATGCCATTCTCCTGCCTCAGCCCCCCGAGTAGCTGGGACTACAGGCACCCGCCACCATGCCTGGCTAATTTTTTGTATTTTTAGTAGAAATGGGGTTTCACTGTGTTAGCCAGGATGGTCTTGATCTCCTGACCTCGTGATCCGCCTGTCTTGGCCTCCCAAAGTGCTGGGATTACAGGCGTGAGCCACCGCGCCCGGCCCTCAAGTTTGTTTTTCATAGTTATTTTCTGACCCATGAAATGTAAGTGCCTGCCCTCTCCTGGAATACCGACTGTCTTGAATACATCAGAAGATGAACTCTATATTACTTAATTTGGTGATCTTACTTAAGTCATGTAGTTTTATTTATTTTTATTTATTTATTTTATTTATTTATTTTTTGAGATGGAGTCTCGCTCTGTCGCCCAGGCTGGAGCGCAGTGGCGCAATCTCGGCTCACTGCAAGCTCTGCCTCCCGGGTTTACGCCATTTTCCTGCCTCAGCCTCCCGAGTAGCTGGGACTACAGGCGCCCGCCATCTCGCCCGGCTAGTTTTTTGTATTTTTTAGTAGAGACGGGGTTTCACCGTGTAGGCCAGGATAGTCTCGATCTCCTGACCTGGTGATCCACCCGTCTCGGCCTCCCAAAGTGCTGGGATTACAGGCTTGAGCCACCGCGCCCGGCCATTTATTTATTTTTTATTAGGCAGAGTCTCACTCTGTCAACCAGGCTGGAGTTCAGAATCACAGCTCACTGTAGCCTCAACCTTTTGGGCTTAGGTGATTCTCCCACCTCAGCCTCTCGAGTAGCTGGGACTACAGGCACACACCACCATGCCCAGCTAATTTTTTTGTTGTTGTTTGTAGAGCCAAGTTTTGCCGTGTTGTCCAGGCTGGTCTCAAACTTCTGGGCTCAAGCAGTCCATCTGCTTTGGTTCCCAAAGTGCTAGGATTACAGGCGGGAGCCACCAAGGCCTGGGTCAAGTCTTATAGTTTCAAATGTCACCTGTTGATCTTTCCTTTGAACTCATACCTCTGTAATCCAGTTGCCTACTCTATAGCTCCATCTGGAGTCTAGTAGGTAACTTAAACTTAATATGTTCAAAACTGAGCTTCTGATGTTCCAGCTGTGATCCACCTCCTGTATTCTTGCTTATATCAGAAAATGGCAATTCCATTTCCTTGGCCAAAAACTTTGGAATTATCCTGGATTGTCTTCTTTCTCTCACGTTTCATATCCAGTCTTTTGGTGTATACTTTTGGCTCTTACTATCAAAATATATCCATAACCTAATCACTTCTTGCTATCTTCAAACCACAGTCATCTTTTAACTACATTGTTGGAGTAGATGTTTAACAGGTTTGTCTGCTCATTCAACTCCCTCAGTCTGTTCTCAACTGAGATCCTGTTAAAATGAAAGTCACATCCCTTTATTTCTCTCCTCAGAACCCTCCCATGGCTTCCCATCTCGTTCAGAGTATGAGCTAAAATCCTTATGGTTTCCTGGAAGGCCTTTCATGATCTGGTTCTTGGTTACCTCTCTGAACTCAACTTCTGCTACTCTTCCAGCTGTCTATGTTCCAGCTAGCTGAACTTGTAGCTGTTGCTTGAATGCATTGGTTTTAACTAACTTAAAGACCTCTGCATTTGACATTTATTTGACTTGGATACTTTTCCTTCACATATTCACATGACTAGTGCTTCCACCTTCTTGCAGATCTTTCTTTCCCCCTCCCTTTTTTTTGAGATGGAGTCTTGCTCTGTTGCCCAGGCTGGAGTGCGGTGGCGCAATCTCAGCTCACTGCAACCTCCACCTACTGGGTTCAAACGATTCTTCTGCCTTAGCCTCTCGAGTAGCTAGGACTACAGGCGTACGCCACCACACCCAGCTAATTTTTGTATTTTTAGTAGAGATGGGGTTTTGCCATGTTGGCCAGTATGGTCTCAATCTCGACCTCGTGATCGACCTGCCTTGGCTTCCCAAAGTGCTGGGATTACAGGCCTGAGCCACTGCACCTGGCTTTTTTTTTTTTTTTTTTCTTTCAGTTCTGCTCCTTCTGAATTGCAGACTTTATTCCAAATGTTTCTCAGAGAAAGCCTCCTTGATCACTGACTAACGCTTTTATAAATTGTGATTATTCTCCTCTGTCTTCTGTGCTTTATTTTTCTCCGTGGTACTTAAGATCACTTGACATACTGTATGTTTAATTATTTGATTATTGTATGTCTCTTTCCACTAGAAAGTAAGCTCTATGAAGGCAGAGATTTTCAGGTCACTTTTGCTCATTGCTCTGACCCCAATATGCAGAACTGCAGAACCACGCTTGACACATACTAGGCCCTCAAATATTTTTGTCTTTTTAATTTAATTTTTTAGTAGGTAAAAAAAAAAGTATATATACAAAGATATAAAGGTTCATATTAAAGCCTCCCTTTCACTGACCTTCCATCACTTTAGTTTTCTACCCCACCCTGATAACCACTGTTACTCATTTCTTGTTTGTCTTTCCTGAGATTCTTTATGCAAATACAAGTACAAATACAAATATTCTTATTCCTTTCTCTCCTCTTTTTTACCCAAAGTGTACCATACTATTTATGTTTCTATACCTTGCATTTTTCACTTACTATTGTAGGGTTTTCTCCATATTGGTTCATAGACAGCATCCCTGATTTTTGTTTTTTTTTTCTGCATAGTTTTGCATTGAATAGATACACCGTAACTGGCTCCTATTAGTGGACACTTAGGTGGTTCCAGTCTTCTGCTATACACACAGTATTGCATTGAATAACTTTATAATACGTTGTTTTGTATGAGTGGCAGTATATGGGTAAGGTAAATTTCATAAAGTGGAATTACTAGGACAAAGAGAATGTGTACTTGTAGTTTTGGTAGATATTGTGAAATTGTCCTCCATGGGAGTTGTTTTATGTGTGAGTGCTTTTCTCCCCACAGCTTCACCACCAAGCCTGTGCAGACTTTTGAATTTTTGCCACCCTGTTAGGTGAAAAATAGTTTTGCGGTGTAGCTTAAGTTTGTATTTCTCCTATTAAGAGTCCACATTCAGAGTAGGAGAAGTTATGCGTAGTGCCTGCATAGTTTTGCATTGAATAGATACACCATATCTATGAGTATTAGAATGAGGTATTTATGCATTTGTTGAATGAATGGGATGCTGCAGAACAGCTAAAACATGCCACTGGAACCATGCTGTGCATCTGTGATTGCTTTTCTTCTTTCCGTCTTAGCATGGCTATATAGAGAAATATTTGTATTTAATGGTCCCTTTCGTGTAGAGGCAGGTCTTGAATGGTATCTTTTTGAAAATTTAGGCTGGGCGCGGTGGCTCACTCCTGTAATTCCAGCACTTTGGGAGGCTGAGGCAGGTGGATCGTTTGAGGTCAGGAGTTCAGGACGAGCCTGGCCAACGTGGCGAAACCTCTTCTCTACTAAAAATAACAAAAATTAGCCAGGCGGTGCTGGTGCGCACCTGTAATCCCAGCTACTCAGGAGGTTGGAGCTGGAGAATTGCTTGAACCCGGGAGGCGGAGGTTGCGGTGAGCCAAGATCATACCACTGTCCTGGGTGACAGAATGAGACCCTGTCTCAAAAAAAAAAAAAAAAAAGAAAATTTACTTGTATGATTTTGCTCACATTGAATGGAAAAAACTAAACAATTTTATTAATAAAATTTTATTAATTTTAAGCAATTTTGTTTAAATAATTTTATTGTTTTAAACAATAAAATTGTTTAAAAACTATTTTATTAATAAAGATTATAAAATATTTTAAATACATTATTTTATTTCAGCCTCATAAAAACCCTATTATATTCCGGGTGTCATTGTCCTTTGAAAGATGAAGAAACTGTGGGCCAGCCCCCAAGTTAACAAAGTTTTGGAAGAAGGAATGATACCACTCATCTTAGAGCTGGAAATACTGCAAAAACTGTTTAATTTAGACACTTTGCAGGTTAAGCTAAGGAATTCACTTTCTCAAAAGAAAAAGATTATTTTTATTGTGTTTTTCACTGACTTAACAGTAAAATATACTTGAATTCAAACAACACAAAAATATATACAGTATAATGTAAAATGCCTTGTAATAAAAAACAGTAGTTTTAAATCCCTTATGCTTTTGTTTTTTGAAAAAAGTATGGTGTATGTATATTAGGATATATGTATATATATATGTAAATACATACATTTCTAAGTTTGTGTCATCAATTAATGATTGGAATAATTGGTTAACCATTTGAGGATAAAATGGAAAAGAACAATACAATACAATAGTGTTGGAGGAACAGGCTTTTTCATAAGTGGTATTGTAAATTATCATAATATTTATAGGTAACAATTTAGCAATATCTATCAAAGTCAAATTGTTCTTTGAGTGTGCAATTTTCTTTTCCTTTCCTCTTCTCTTCTCTTTTCTTCTCTTCTCTTTTCTTCTCTTCTGTTCTCTTCTCTTCTCTTCTTTTCTTTTCGAGATGGACTCTCACTCTGTCACCCAGGCTGGAGTGCGGTGGCGCAATTCTGCCCACTACAGCCTCTGTCTCCTGGGTTCAAGCAGTTCTCCTGCTTCAGCCTCCCAAGTAGCTGGGATTACAGGCATGTGCCACCATGCCTAATTTTTGTATTTTTAGTACACATGGGGTTTCATCATGTTGGCCATAAGAGCAGCATGGAGATGACTTGGGCAGGGTTAGTAGAGGGAATATTGGAAGGTTTTCGGGAATGTCTGAATTTCTGACACATTTTGATTGCATCCTTGAGTTTTGTAACTTTTTCCAGCATACATGAAGGCTTGTAGATTCATGAAATTTAAATGCTTCCCGAGGACCTTCAATTATCAGTTCAATTATCTAAGTTGTCTTAGAGCAATAATAAGCCCAAGGGAATTAAAGAGACATAGCGTTAGTGACAGAGGTAGAAGTAGGACTTAAGTCACCTGGTTGCTAGTGTTTTAACCAAAACTAGCAACCAGGTAACCTAGATTAAAACACTAGCAACCAGGTAACCTACATCAGTATTCACTCCATAGTACTACAGTGGGTAATCATTAGAGATGTTTGAGAAAAACAGAGCAAATGGAGTCAGTTGTGAGGGTGGAAATGGGGAGGGAAGAAAGTTGGAGCTTTTAAGGGCTCAAATTAGAATGGGAGGAAAAAGCAATCAGTAAGGTCATAATTATTAAAGCAAATCTGAAAGGTTTTAACCTTCTTTACTGAATTTTTTTCCCTTTAAAACACTTTCATTTAATTTTTACTTTTTTTTTTTCTTTTAAACAGATAAAGATATAGAGAGAATGAATTCCTTGAAAATATTTTAAATGTTTTACTGGAACATATGTTAAAAAATTTAGAGGATTAAGAGTTGGTTAATGGGCTTATTTTCTTTCATATCACTTATTGTTCTTTTTTCTTCTTTTCCAGAATTTTATAGAAGTGAAGTGATTAAGAATTCCTTGGTAAGTTTGCTTTCTGACAGGTACATATGACTAAGTGTATACACCTGTTTTCAAAAAATGCAGAAATGTAAAGTAGAGGTTCAGCTCTGGTTTTATGATACAGATCTGCTCAGTTGTTAAGTCATGATTGTTTTGTTCATTGCTGTATCTATCTCTAGTGCTTATATAATAGGTGCTTGATATATATTTACTGAATGAACTGATTTTTCTGTTAAGAACTTTAAATGGTAAAAACTCAAATTCTGTAGTTTTCTCACTTCCATTTACCATAAATAAGTTTCTGATTATTTCACTGGCTGTATGTCATAATAAATGATATCTTTGTTTAGATATGGTTCTTAAGAATTTTATGCCTAAGACTTTTGTATAGGATACTCCTACTTGTTTCTTGGCAGTGGCATTGCTCAGTTGGAAAGTTGTAAGTGTCCTACTTTTGATAATGTGTACTCTGGATATTTGCATAAATGGCTCCATTTATTAGGCTGTGTTAAAAACAAAGACAACTTTTATAGTAATGAAAATACATTTATAATGGTCCAATACCATCTTGGATTTGGCCCTTGTCTGCTTTTCCACCTCATCTCCTTCTCTTTTCAGCCCTCATTGTGTTCCAGGTATACCTCTTTCAGTGCTTCAAACATGTGAAGCTTACCTTGTTCCTTATGTCTAGAACACTTGTTTCCTCAGCTGTTCGATTGACTGAAGAGGTCTTCAAGGTCTCACCTATGTCACTTCAGCAAGACCTTCTATGACTCTGTCATCCAGAGCAGTTCCCTTTCCCTTAGTCATGCTTTTTCATGACCCTGTTTTATTTTCTTGAAAGCGTTCATCATTGTTGGAAACTCTTGCTTGCTTGTGTTTATGAACTGCCTCCCACCTGCTACAACATAAGTTCCATGAAAGCAGGGGCCCTGCCAATCTTGCTGCTCCTGTTACCCTGGAGTCTAGAATAGTATAGATGCTCATTAACTCTTGTTAAATGAATAAATGGATATCAATGATGTGTTGTATTTACATGTTATCCCATTTTGATCCTTAGAACCCCCTGTAAAGTAGATGGGGCAGATCTTAAGAAGCTGATACCTGGAGAGTTTCAACAACTTTTGCAGAGTCACAGGACTGCAGGACCAGAACCCCAGTCTAGACCTTCTGTCTTCGTCTCTACTCTTTCTTCATCAAGCTGTCTTTGAAATGTCTCTAAAATATCAATAGATTTGGATTCTAGGCCAGATAGTTTCCTTGAGTCCATCTCTGGGGAGGTCCCATCACCAGTAAAGCTCTGGTTCTATGTATATTATATGATATACAATAAGTGCCTAGCATCATGCTTGACATATAATAGCTATTTAGTGAATACTAGTTTTTCCTCCTCTCCTTGCTCAGGTGGAAACAGAAATAGTTTGCAGACAGTTGAGAGCTAGGAGTGATTAGGGGGAAGATAGAACAGAATTTTGTGTTCATTTATTCTATTCTCTTTTCCATAGTCAAATGTTGGGGATGGTTTTCAACATCCATTGCTTTTCCCCCAGACTTGTCCTATAATAGACCCTATGTCATAATGGCACTTTAGTGTATTGTTCTACATTATTAGTATTGGATTTACTGGATATTCACTTGGCTCCCAAATCCATATTTCTAAAGATCTCTGAATGTTAGCTCCTATCTTCAACTCCTTTTGGCCTCCATCTTCAATTGCTTTGGAGCTCTATGTGAGGTCATGATACCTTCATCCTTAGTGCACTTAGGTGGAATATTGTCTCCAAAGGATACTGTAGAATGAATTCAAGAAAAGGGAGAGGATTGGATTAAAAGACTTCTAGGCCCCTTTCAACTCACAGTTTATTCTGTAATTGTTTTCTGAATGTACCACATACAATGTTTGCTTGCATTGTGATTATTCATGAACATTCTGTTTCACAAAGTAGATCAAATCTCCTGGAGGTCACAGACTGTATGTCTTTATATCCCCCTAGTTCCCAGTATATTTCTATTGGGTAGTTGTTTGACAAATATTAATTTTTTGATGTTCCTTTTAAAAGGTATTCTTTGAGATTTTGGCGAGGATTTTTTTAAATTTTATATCTTAATAAAGGTTTTATTAACTTAATTAACTCTTTTTTTTGTGTGTTTGTTTTTTTCAGACAGGGTCTCTCTCTATCACCCAGGCTGGAGTGCAGTAGCATGATCTCAGCTCACTGCAACCTCCATCTCCTGGGCTCAGGTGATCCTCTTACCTCAGCCTCCCAAGGAGCTGGGACTACAGGCATGAACCACCATGCCTGACTAATTTTTGTATTTTTTGTAGAGACAGGGTTTCACCATGTTACCCAGGCTGGCCTCGAATTCCTGACCTCAAGCAATCCGCCCACCTCGGCCTCCCAAAGTGCTGGGATTACAGGCATGAGCCACTGTGCCCAGCCTAATTAACTCTTTTCTTTCTGAGGAAGCTCTTTTGTCTTAGCTTTTTGCTAATTAATTGTGATTGGTTCAGATTGATGGGCATTGGGCAGTACAGGGGTCAACAACCCTCAGAGAATATGCCAGAGATGGCATGTTGTTACCGCCCTTCTTGCTGTCTCCGAGGAAGCACTGCCAGGCCAATAGCAGAGTTGGTTGGTTTCTTTCCTGTTTAGGATTTTGCAATCTTTAAGCTATTGTGATATTTGCTGAATAGTTAGTTGTTTAAATGCTTTTGTATCTATTTGTTACCATTGTGCTTGGCACATAGAAGATGCTCAGCAAATGTTTGTTGAATAAATGAATCCTTCCCTTTGGCATTTTGGCAGGCTGAGGCGGGCGGATCATCTGAGGTCAGGGGTTCGAGACCAGCCTGACCAACATAGAGAAACCCCGTCTCTACTAAAAATACGAAATTAGATAGGCTTGCTGGCACATGCCTGTAATCCCAGCTACTTGGGAGGCTGAGGCAGGAGAATCGCTTGAACCTGAGAGGCGGAGGTTGTGGTGAGCCAAGATCGTGCCATTGCACTCCAGCCTGGGCAACAATAGCGAAACTCCATCTCAAAAAAAGAAAAAAATGATTAAAAAGAGTGTTTCCCCCCAAATATTAGATAAACTGTTCTTATGCCCTTTTTCTGTGCTTCTTTCTAACTCCTGAATACGCCAGATCACCTGTCCAATAAAACTTTCTGCAATGATGATAATATTCTACGTATTGTTCAGTACAATTGCCACTGGCCACATGTGGCCATTGAGCACTTGAAAGGTGGTTCAGTCCTACTGCAGAACTGAGTTTTAAATTTTGTTTAATTTAAATTTAAATAGCCACGTGAGGCTAGTAGATATCATATTAGACAGCACAGTTCTAGATGCTTCTGAAAAGCTTTCTTTTTTTCTTTTTTTGAGACGGAGTCTTGCTCTTGTCGCCCAGGCTGGAGTGCAGTGGCACGATCTTGGCTCACAGCCTCTGCCTCCCGGGTTCAAACGATTCTCTTGTTTCAGCCTCCTGAGCAGCTGGGACTACAGGTGCCCACCACCGTGCCCGGCTAATTTTTATATATTTTGTAGAGACGGGGTTTCACCGTGTTGGCCAGGCTGGTCTCAAACTCCTGACCTCCAGCGATCTGCCCACCTCAGCCTCCCAAAGTGCTGGGATTACAGGTGTAAGCCGCCATGTCTGGCCAGAAAGGTTTCTTATAATCATTAACAGGATTCCCCTTTTTCTTTTTTTAAAAGTAGTTTGGGCCAGGTGCAGTGGTTCATGCTTATAATCTTAGCACTTTGGTAGACTGAGGTGGGTGGATAGCTTGAGCCTAGGAGTTCAAGACCGCCTAGATAATGTGGCAAAACCCCATCTCTACCAAAAAATACAAAAATTACCTGGGTATGGTGGTGTGTACCTGTAGTCCCAATACCTGGGAGGCTAGGCGAGAGGATTGCTTAAGCCTTAGAGGCGGAGGTTTCAGTCAGCCAAGATTGTGCCACTCCAGCTTGGGTGACAGAGTTGAGACCCTGTCTCAAAGGAAAAACGAATTATTTTGAGCTGAGTGTGGTGGCCCACACCTATATCCCAGTACTTTGGGAGGCTGAGGCAGGAGGATCATGTAAGCCCAGGAGGAGCTTGAGATCAGCCTGGGCAAGATGATGAGACTCCCATCTCTACCAAAAAAAAAAAAAAAAACCTTAATAAATAAATAAAATAAATAAAAAAATAATAAAATAAAAAAATTAGCTGGGCATGGTGGTGCATACATGTAGTTCCGTGCTAGTTGGGAGGCTGAGGCAGGGACTCCTTGAGCCCAGGAATTTGAGATTGTGGTGAACTATGACTGCGCCGCTGCACTCCAGCCTGGGCGACACAGTGAGAACCCAATCTCAAGAAAACAACAACAACAACAAAAACTAAATACAAAACTTTGTGCTTTTTTTTTTTTTTAAATACCACTAGTCTCGTTATAAATCCATATAATAGCTTTTTGTGTGGTTGTCTTAGCTTCTTTGATATGTAATAATAAATTTCAGAAAGCAGGGACCTCATGTGGTTCGTGTTTGTAATCTCCATAGTCATTGTGTCATGATTTGCTTTGACTTGGCAAACAAACAATATAATATATGTTTAGTATGACATATATATATGTATCCAAATCTAAGTTTCTGGCTGTAAGACTCACTGTTACTTTACATTTACAAAAAATAGTTAAACACTCTGATTAAACTGAACATAAGTCCTGGGCAATAGTCTTATGAGCTGTGATTCAATTTTACTAACCTCTTGTTACTTTGGAGTTTCTTCAATCCATTCCAAGATATTTAGCAGTCTTTCCTTCCTTCAGGTGCATTATTTTCCTTGTGATAAGGAATCCTATTAGCAGTAAAATATTTACTTCCTTAAGTCCTTTAAAAAGGTTGGATGAAATCATTTCTCCAGTGACAGATATTTGCTTCTCTAATACCAAATTCATGCCTCATTGCTCTGTTTGTGCTTTCTGCCTACACAAAATCTTAATACTTTTTATTGAAATTTGACATTTATAGAAGAGTTTATAGATCATGAGTATACAGCATGTTGAATTATCTCAAACTGAATACACCTGTATAACCAGACTCCAGATCAACAAATAGAATATTTCCAGTGCCTAAGAAGCCCTCTCATGCCCTCTCCAGTCACTGTTACTTTCCTGACTTTTAACACCATAGGCTAATTTTACCTGTTATTGTATAAATGAAATAATATAGTATGCACTCTTTTGTGTCCGATTGCCATGTTTCAACTTTATGTAGTAAGATTCATTTATTTTGTGGGACATAGTTGTGGTTTGTTTGCTTTATAATATTCCATTGTATGAAATCACAGAAAAATAAATGTATGGATGTATTTCTGTTGAGTATACATCTCGGAGTGGAATTGCTAGGAATATGCATATGGTCAGCTAAAGCTGCCAAATAGTTTTCCAAAATTATTGTTTGATTTATACTTTCACCCTTAGTCTGTGAGAGTTCTGTTTACATGGTTGTGAACACTTGATTTTTAAAAAAATTTTTGAATTTAAATTGTTAAATATTACCAATTTTTTTTTCAATATAAATCAAGAGAAATATTTTAAATGGCAATTAAACTGAGCACATGTAGTGCCAACATTAGGCCTAACTTAGTATCAAACAGGGCTACTTTTAAGGTTGTGCATGTAGATACAATGACACTGGATGACTGCCACCTGGTGGTCAAAGATTATAGGACTTTATTGATTTTACTATTTCTAAAACCAGAATTCATCTTACAATGTGAAAAAACATGCATGTTAGAACTGGTAAGTGGGACTATGTTGGATGGTAATAAATAGAACGGAGTAAACTGAAGCAGAATAAGGGAGTACCTGCCAGGGGATTGCATTTTTTCTGCAGCAGTCACGTAGGAGATGTCACTTGAGGAGACACCTGACAGAAGTGAGGGAACAAGCTATATAGCTATTTCAGGAATATTGTTCCAGGACAAGAAACAGGAAAGTGGAAAGACAGGAGTGTACTTGAGGTGTTCAAAAAATGGCTAAGAAGTTAGTAAGGCTGGAGTGCAGTGAGCAGAGGTGATTTGAGATGTTGCTATGCACATATAATAGAGAGACAGGTGCAAGGGAATTGAGGATCAGGGCAGCAGAGGGAATGGCCTGGAGCAATAGGAGATGATGGTTAAGGGCTAAGGAGCATGAGAATGAGAATTAGATATTGGAAGACACAGCATTACAAGTAATGCAAAATGGGGCACATCTGGTGGACCAGGACCCTCACCTTATTCATGATATATTTAGCATAGAACAATTCATGATGAATGTAAAGCTCAGTGTTAATGTCTCTGGCTTCAGCTAGCCGTGCCCTCCAAATCATCTCTTCTTGGGTTCAGGGAGAGGTTAGATCCTTGATATTATTGAAGGGTCATTGGGTTAATTAATAACTAAAATTGTTGAAGCAATAACAACCAAAGTGACTAAATTCTCTAAAAGTTGGTTTTTCATGTTTATAAAAGAGAGTAATTATGTCATGAACCCACATCTGCCTTTAACAGTTATAAAGTTAATCTAATCATTGGTTATTTTCCCAAAAAGGAATTTTTAACTTTTATTAGAATATTAAAAATCTCGTGGTGGGAGTATATTGATAGCTAATTTGTGTGTGTTTTGAAATGTCTCTGTACATGGAGTTGTTTTTTTTTTTTGAGATGGAGTCTCGCTGTGTCGCCCAGGCTGGAGTGCAGTGGCCGGATGTCAGCTCACTGCAAGCTCCGCCTCCCGGGTTTATGCCATTCTCCTGCCTCAGCCTCCTGAGTAGCTGGGACCACAGGCGCCTGCCACCTCGCCCGGCTAGTTTTTTGTATTTTTTAGTAGAGATGGGGTTTCACCGTGTTAGCCAGGATGGTCTCGATCTCCTGATGTCGTGATCCGCCCGTCTCGGCCTCCCAAAGTGCTGGGATTACAGGCTTGAGCCACCGCGCCCGGGAAGAGGTATCAGTTTTAAGTACCCACCTATGATTGAAGTAGCATGTTGGTCATGTCATACATTATTTCTCATCCTGATAACAGCAATCCAAGCTAAGAGAGATACTAAGAGATATGCTTGTTTTACAGCTGAGGAACCAGGTTCAGCAGGCAGAGGAACTTGATCTAGGTCACACAGCTAGTAACTGGTAAAACCAGTGTTCCAGAGCCCTGCTGTTTTGCAGCCTCCTTTATATCCCACTTCCTTCCACTCTGTTAGCTAGAGGGCTAACAGAGGTCAGTGATAGGCTTTATCATTGAATAAACAAGTTCTAGAGCGTGCATTTTAGGGAAAGCATGTGGCATAATTTATCAGAACTATAAAGTTCTGTTGAGATTGTGACTGAGCTGTTTTTAAATCTTTGGGAAAAAACTGGCTAAACAGTACAAATACTTTTTATGAGTTACTGGTCTGAGTGCTTCTCAAACCAACTTTATGTTTCAGTTGAATTATGATTGAATGAATTAATCTCTGTGTGTGTGTGTGTGTGTGTGTGTGTGTGTGTGTGTAGCGTATGTCAGATTATGTCACTGTCTTTTAAACTGCATCATCTTCAAAGTTTTCCAAGTTCTGTCTGGTTAATGATTTGAAGGGAGACAGTCAACACATGGAATTATATGTAGTACCAGGGAAGAACAGGATGCTATGAAAACATGTAAAAGTGTTATTTATCTTAGTTTGGAGGGAGAAGTTAGGAAAGGTTTCTAACAATTAGTAATTTCTAAATTGAGATAGTGAGTCTCAATAAAAGTGAATGGGACAGGGAAAGAGAGTTTATTGTATTACGACTAATGATAAAATCAGTATGCTATTCCAGTGAGATGTGTTATATGGTTTCAGAAAGTTAGAACACCTTTTATGAGTTCTTGATTGTGTTCTTGTAACCATACATTTGTTATCAAGCAACATTATAGTAATAATGATTTTAGGTCCTCTTGTGGGTACATAGTAGACAGCAAACTTTTCAGAGCTTATAAATATCCTGATATTCTGCAATTGTACTTTTCAGTGAATATGGTGGTACAGGTCCCTGGATGATAATAGTACTTGTTTAATTTGTTCATATAGAAATTGGGCGGGTATGTGTAGGTTAAATACAAATAAAAAAATCATCTGGGCCTATATGGTAAAAATGGTAGGCTGTAAAATCTTTGAATGTGTGGCGGGCTGTATCTGCCTGTATTTGAATGTACCAACTTAGGAATTATTGCTCACTCTCTGGCAACTATTTTGTAATAGTATAAAGGAAGGTCTTTGTAATCAGAAGATTGACAATAGCTCTACTGTATTAGTGTTGTATTGGCTTAGAAAGAACACCCAGGTCATCTATTCAACCACATGAAATAACTTCAAAAAACTTCCCTGTCCTCCAGAGGCATTTGATTTTGAATGAAGTATTTAAGAATATTTGCTACAACAACCCCCAAGAGTATCTATCCCTCTTCCTTGCCATGCATTATGCCCCTTCAGATACATTCACCAAGTCTCATTTTTTCACTTTGAAAGGAGGTATTATTTTCTGCTTTTTCTGATACTTTATCACTCTAATAGTAATAGGAAATTATGCTACTTCATATTTTAGAATATATTTACTTTTATTGAAAGGCAGTCTTACATAAAGGGGAGTAAATGACTACCTTTTAAGGTATAAATTGAAGACCAGGAAGGTTTAGGCTTTAGGTATACATCAGGAAGAGATGACTTCATTTGATTTATTTCAGTGGGGCACCTCCTGTTTTTTCTGTTGTTGGATCTTTTAAAAAAATAGTTCCATTACTTTTTATTGAGGTGTAGCACACATCTAGTAAATGCACAAATAATAGCCTTATGACTTTTCAAAAGGAACTGATCAATGAAACACGATCATCTCTTGCTTTTCTTTCTTTCTTTCTTTTATTTATTTATCTTTTGAGATGGAGTTTCACTCTTGTCGCTCAGGCTGGAGAACAATGGTGTGATCCCGGCTCACTGCAACCTCTGCCTTTCAGGTACAAGCGATTCTCCTGTCTCAGCATTCCAAGTAGCTCGGATTACAGGCATGTGCCACCATGCCTGTCTATTTTTTTGTATTTAGTAGAGACAGAGTTTCATCGTAACATGTTAGTCAGGCTGGTCACGAACTCCTGACCTCAGGTGATCTGCCCGCCTCGACCTCCGAAAGTGCTGGGATTACAAGCATGCGCCACTGCACCCGGCCTATCTCTTGCTTTTCAATCACTACCTTTTCCCAAAGAGAACCTCTCTTCTGACTTCTAACACCATGGCATGTGCCCCACCCCCCACCTTTTTTTTTTTTTGGAGACAGAGTCTCACTCTGGTTGCCCAGGCTGGAGTGCAGTGGTGGGATCTTGGCTCACTGCAACCTCCGCCTCCCAGGTTCAAGTGATTCTCCCACCTCAGCCTCCCAGGTAGCTGAGATTACAAGTGTGCACCACCATACCAGTTTAATTTTTTTTTTTTGTATTTTTAGTAGAGACAGGGTTTCACCGTGTTGGCCAGATTGGTCTCGAACTCCTGACCTCAAGTGATCTGCCCACCTCAGCCTCCCAAAGTGCTGGGATTACAGGCACGAGCCACTGCGCCCGGCCTGCATCTGCTTTTTGCTCAGCATAATGTTTGTGAGATTTGTTCATGTTGTATATAGTAGCTCACTAATTCTAATGAACATATGTGTGCATTTCTCTGAGGTATGTACTTAGAAGTGGAATTAAGTGCTGGGTTATAGGTTATGTTCAGCTTTCATAGATATTGCTAAATAATTTTCCCAAGCATTTGTACCAGTTGCATCCTTACCAGCAGTGTGAGATTTTTAGTTGCTCTATCCTTGCCCAGACTTGGTATTATCTTTCTTTTAAATTTTAGCCATTCTGGTGGGATTATGGTATTATGTTGTGGTTTTAGTTTAGTTTAATATGGTATTATGGTATTTATGTTGTGGAGCACTTGTTCTGGAAAATCATGCCAGTTAATGCCAATTAAGAATAAACAAATCCCAAACAAGTATTGGAGGCTTTTTAAAAAAGTTGATGGGATCTTGATAGTTAAGAAGCCCTTTTTCATCTTCTTTTTGACTATTCAAGGATAAATGGAGTTGGAGATCTGTTGAATTCCAGTTTAGTAAAATGTTACCATTTGAGTTTTTCATATCCATATTATCTTTTAATGGATTTCCTTCCTCTCCCCTTTCTTAAATAAGGATCGTTCAACCTTTTCTCATCAACTCAAGGTTATCAGGAGGAACAGTAATGATTATATTATACTTGACCTTCAGGGGCTGTGTGGGACATAAGATCCCATTATTCAGTCCCCACTGCATGGCCTTCCTCATATACAAAAGTGATCTAATGCTGCCATGTTTTTAAATTTTGTTTATTTATTTATGAGACGGAGTCTTTCTCTGTCGCCCAGACTGGAGTGCAGTGGTGCGATCTCGGCTCACTGCAACCTCTGTCTCCCAGGTTCAAGTGATTCTCCTGCCTCAGCCTCCCGAGTAGCTGCGACTACAGGCGCACGCCACCACACCCGGCTGATTTTTTTATTTTTTAGTAGAGATGGGCTTTCACTATATTGGCTAGCCTGATCTTGAACTCCTTATCTTGTGATCCGCCCGCCTCAGCCTCCCGAAGTGCTAGGATTACAGGCATGAGCCGCCGCGCCCGGCCTGCTGCCATGATTTTCAGATATTGATTTTGTCTTCCTGTTCCAGATACTGACTTTGTCTTCCTGTTCCAGATATAACCAACCATATGATCTTAGACAAGTGACTTCATAATTCTTAGCATCAGCTTCTGAAAAATTGGGATAGTGCTGTCTGTTTTATAGGACTCTTGAGTTTTGTGAAGATTAAGTAAGAATATATAGTCAAATTAGTAGTATAGTACCTGGCACACTGAACCTTTGGTAGTGGTGCTGGATATTGTAGAGGATAAATACACTGGTAGAAATCCCTGCCTTTGAGGTGCTCACGTTCTGGAGGGGAAGACAGGCAAAAAAATCAGTGATGGTGATGTGTCATGCCAGGTGCCATAAGAAAGTTAACCACTCACAGGTTCCTATGGGAGCATAGAGGAGCAGCAGCCAGCCCCAAGGACATCAGTGAACACACAGCTTTCATTGTTCCCCTTCTTGTAATAATTACACCAGTAGTAAAAATGAGTAAAATGGTTTTTATTCTGTGTTTATAAAGCATGATTCATATTAGGTGAGAAAGCGAATCACTTTTTCCAAATGAATCTTAAGCTGTGCTTTCTGGTCTTGGACTTAAATTTAATATTTTCGACCCCAAAGTGATTAGGTCTTCTTGCAGCAAAGTGCCAGGAATAGGTATATATATATTTTTTTATTCTGCAGATATTTGAATACCTAACTTTGTCTCCAGGTTACTGTATTATCTACTCGGGAAAACAAAAGCAAAAAAAGCCCCATCCTCACAGTGGGTGGAAGGGAGAGAAGGCTGACAGTTAAGAGAAGGCTGACAGTTAAGCCTGGGAAGGCTTCTGAGGAAGAGATGTTTGAACTGAAACCTAGTGGTTACAGAAACCTTAACCAGGAAAAGAATGGGTGGGGGTAGAGGCAGGGAGGGGCTCCCACCGGAGGCTGTCAGCTTCCTCATTTCAGAACTTGAGGTGGACTAGGCAAATCCAAATGTCCCTTTTATTGCTTTTATTCCCAGGATATGTAAGCTAGAGGAAGCCCTCATTTTGTCTCTTCTATGTTGTATGCAGCTTGCTTGTTTGTCCTGTAGTTCATGTTAAATTAAATCAGTTATAGTGCTCACCATGTAGCAAATGGCTCACAAATGATGCCATTACTCATATAAGGTAGAGTTGGTGAAGGGTACTCAGTTCCAGGGGAGCAGGCACATCCTCAGGCTGCAGGCCAGAAGGCTTTTCCCCAGCATTCCTAGCTACAGGTTTCTCAGTGTCCTTGGTGGACAGTTGGGTGAACCAGCGGAGGGCCAGTTCCTTCTTAGCTAATCTGTAATGAATGCTTCGTTCTTGTAGTAGTGGTCTAGGCTTTGCTATTATGTTTAGTCGGTTGTTTTGTCTCAGCCCTCATCAGCTGTAGAGTCTGGTGATGGAGCAGCAAGAGCTAGTGTGAGACCTGTCGAGTCTCCCTAGTTCCTTTCTCCTGGAGAATAGGGCATAGGGAGAGGGCAGAGTTCTTTCTTCCTGTTTCTGCCTCTGGCTGTGAGATATAAAATAAGGAAATTGTTGACATTCTCTTTAGCCCACCTTTGTTCTAAATTCTGTCTTTTGTAATTTGGTAGAAAGAAAAAAAAAAGAAAAACATACACACACAAAATGAACATGAGACAAATTCTAGAGAACTAGATTCAAACCTCTGATACCGTTTTTACTAAGTGACCTTAGGCAAGAAGACTCAGCTTCTGTGTTTTATTGATTTTATTGATTTTTAATTTTTTCACAATTTAACATTCCTGCACAATCTAGATGCATCTTAAAATCAGTTCTTTTTAAGTTGTATATAAAGTTATGATGCATTTTATGATTGGTGATGTCTTGGATTTGATGAAATACGGTATTTTGTCTTAACTATTGGAATTAACAGATCGTCTTATTTACTTCATGTGGATTTATTGTTAGGATTAACAAGGCTAATTTATAGGGCCGATTAAATATTTGTATGTGCCAGAATAAGCATTCTCTATGCCCTTTTTATCTATTATTAATACTTTATATAGTGACTGTCGCTAGTAAGCATTAAAGTAGTAGCTATTGCTATAATTAGTTTTTTATTACTGTTCTGTTCAAGCTTCATAAAAACCCTGTGAGGTGATAGTTTTATAACTGATGATTCTGAGACACAGGGAATTATGTAATTCAACAGCGTGGTTCATTATAGCACTTTCCTCTCTACCACTCTGCCTGTCTTCATTTGCCAGAGGAAAGGCTGAAGCTACGTGATCCTTCAAAGCTATTCTACAAGCCAGTGGTTCTGTTTGGGTGACAGTCTGCTGCTGTTCCGAAGCCCATCCACATTTCTAGTAATTACTCCTATGTCTGCATAGCTTAGTGGTCGCCCAGTGATTGGCGACTTTATGCTTAGATACCTCAAGCCAGTGTCTTCTGCCAGTGGATTGTGAATTTTGTCCAGTTTTACTGTTGCTTTTTGGGGGAAAAATTTGCTGAGCTACTCATTTTATCATGTCAGACACCCTACCCCTCCTTTAGATTTACTCTTGTAGGTACCATTTATTTGCTCTTCATTCATTCTTGCAGCAAAAATGTTCTGAGTTTACTTTGCCTAAAGTGCATCCTTTAGGATTTTCTTTAGTGAGCATATGTTAGTGTTACACTCCCAAGTTTTTTTTGTATGAGCATGCATTCATTTTACTCTGATTTGTGAAGAATATTTTCATTGAGTGGATTTCTTGGTTGTCAGTTATTTGGTTTTATGTGTTCTGATATGGGTTTATCTTGCTTAGGACCTGTTAGGTATTTAAACTTGTGAATTAGTTTTTTTTTTTTTTTTTTAAATCAGTCTAGGAAGTTGCTACTTATCTCTTTAAATAATTCCTTGCCTCCTTCCTTAATCCATTTTCTCTCTCTGGACTGCTTGCTAAATGCATATCAGATCTTTTTACTCTGTCATCCATGTTTTTAAACCTTGTTTTTTTTTTTTTTTTTATATTGTTCTTTTTGTCTCTGCTGCATTCTGTGTAATTTCTTCTTCCAAGGAAGATTCTCCTCTTACCCGTCATGGCAACCTTCCCTACAGACATTTGTGGGTAGGGATTTGGTGGATTTTGTTTCACTTGTGCTGTTTAGGGGTATAGCCCTTTTGTGGTTCCAGCTCAGTGTGGAGAGGGACATTTTTTAGTCATGGGTGGGACCTGGGCCTGGCTCTTGAATTATGTCCTTGCTTCCTTTAAGAATGCCAAAACTGGCCACGTGCAGTGGCTTACCCCTGTAATCCTAGCATTTTGGGAGGCTGAGGTGGGAGCATTGCTTGAGCCTAGGAGTTCGAGACTAGTGCGGGCAACATAGTGAGACCCTGTCTCTACCCCAAAAAGAAAACCAAAGCCACAGTTTTGTATAGATCTGTCATGACTTCACGATAAAGACCTCTGGATCTCCACTTATCTCTCTGGGTTCTTTCTTCCTTGACTTGGAAATTCCTTGATGTTAAGGGTGATTATTATTATTATTTAAAAAATATTTTAGCTGACATTTTAGTTTTCAGTGAAAGGATTGTCCCGTCATTATCGGAAATGGATGGCTCCCTTCCATTCATCCTAGGGCCATATAGTCTTTTATATTTACCCACATATTTACGATTGCCAGTGCTCTCCATTCCTTCGCTTAGATCCAAGTCTGTATCCAGTGTTGTTTCCCTTTAGCCTGAAGAACTGTAAGCATTTCTTGTAGCGTGGGTCAGCATAGTTACTCCCAGACCTTAGTGTTGGCTTCACATTTAGATGAATCTCTGCGCCTATTTAGCAGGACTGCTAAAACAGTTATAGTGAGATACAGACTAGAGGTCATCTGTTGATCTTAGACTGAAATTCTTGCATGGCTAGCATTTAGTTTTATACAATCCAGTATAAAACTGACTACATAAATGTGCATGCTAGGTTGTCATCATGCTATTTTTGGTAGTATTCAGTGTCCTCTCCCACCTCACACTTTGGTCAGGAAGAAAAACTGCCACAAAGCCAAGAACAGTTAGTTACCCTTATCTGAAGACCCTTTGATTTACTGATATACATAATATGAAAATTGGTAATTTAATAGGTAGATTTTGTTTACATTCAGCAGTGAAAGCCCTTATGTTTAATGTAGGGGAAATAAGTGAAAGTAGTTGACATATTACATTGTAGTTCATTCCTTTGATGTTATGAAAGCTCCTTAACATTTTCACTTTTCAGAGAGGGTTTCAACTCCCTGGATGATTCTCTTAATGAGAAATAATGTTCTTTCAGAGCATAAAGCTGACCTTGTTATTTTCAACTTGAAAACATTTCAATGGCCCCACTGTTGTACAGAGTGAAGTATTCCCTCCTAGTAAAAGGCATAAAAGATCCTTCAGTTCAGTTCCTTGTGTGTCTGTCCAGCTTTGTGTCCTGCCACTTTTGTATTGTGTGGTCCAGCAGTAGTCCTGAATGCCTTGACCACACCTTGGCATTTTACACCTCTGAGCCCTTTTCCTATTGTGTCCTCCTTTTCCTGAAATTCCTTATTTTAATCTGGTGAAAGCCCACTTATCTGTTAAAAGCCAGGTTTTGCAGCCTTTGTGATTATCTTCCCCTGTTCTTCAGAGTTTATTTTTCCTTTCTCTGCTGCTGTGTAGCCTTATGCATAATTCTGTTATTGAACTTTGCACAAAACAGTGTAATTATTTAAATGGAGGTTTGAATCCAACAGTAAGTTGGAGACTCTTTGAGGGCATTGTTTATGTGTTGGCTCTTAATAATCATGTATTAAATGTTGAATAAATGAATGAATTACCATATGAAACCATGTAAGTGAGAAATGGGAATATACGCTTCTTCTAATGACTGTAATAAGTGAGCAGAGAAATTAAAAAGTACCATTATCACCCCTTTTATGTTAATTGTAATGTCTTCTTGGTTTACTTAAGTTTGCAATTTAATGTATTTATGAGGGCTTTTGGTTTTGAAAAACAAAATGATTTGCCACCTAATTGAAATAATTGTAAACAAGTAGAGTTGTCCTAAAGCCTGTTTTTCATTTTCATGAGCAGAATCCCACATGGCGAAGTCTCGATTTTGGAATTTTGCCAGACCGTCTTGATACATCTGTGTCTTGTTTCGTGGTGAAGATATGGGGTGGAAAGGAAGACATCTACCAGCTGTTGATTGAATGGAAAGTCTGTTTGGATGGGCTGAAATACTTGGGTCAGCAGGTAATTTTAGACTGTGGTTTCAAGTAGTTGTCATCTCCAAATTAACCTGTCTAACCTTTCTGTTTCTACATTTCCTATTATAAAGAGAGACTTTTATGACTGTTTACTTATATCACTAAGAGAGACCTTGATGATCATTTACATATGTTATTGTTTACTTATGTTACTTATGTTGTTATGTTTGAATCATTGCCTAGTTTAAAAAATACCTTTGAAGAAATTTATGAAGACAGATTTGTGTGTGTGTTTAGGAAAGAATGTGCTTTCTCGTAGCATTTTGCTTTTTCTGTCTTACTGGATGTCTTCACCTAGAATCTGAAAATTAAGTTGAAATATGGAATATCATGTTAAATACTTCTCTTTTGACCAGTAGAGTTATTCCAAGAATAAGAATAACTACTATTTATTGAGCACAGGATGCCTGGATTATATGCTGCTACTGGTTCTCCACCTTTGCTGTACCCATGACTGATGTAGCTAATCTACTACAGTTTCTTTTTTTTTTTTTTTGAGACAGAGTTTCACTCTTGTTTCCCAGGCTGGAGTACAGTGGCGCGATCTTGGCTCACCACAATCTCTGCCTCCCAAGTTCAAGAGATTCTCCTGCCTCAGCCTCCCAAGTAGCTGGGATTACAGGCATGCGCCACCATGCCCAGCTAATTTTTTGTATTTTAGTAGAGACAGGGTTTCTCCATGTTGGCCAGGCTGGTTTTGAACTCCTGACCTCAGGTGATCCACCTGCCTCGGCCTCCCAAAGTGCTGGGGTTATAGATGTGAGCCACTGCGCCTGGCCTCTACAGTTATCTTTTAACTGGGCTCAAAAGTAGCTCCATAATATTTTCTTTCTTCCTTTCTTTTATTTACTTCTTCTTTTTTTTTTTTTTAAATTAAAGATAGGGTCTCGCCCTGGTGCCTAGGCTGGAGTGCAGTGGTGTGATCATAGCTGTGTAGCCTCAAACTCCTGGGCTCAAGCGATCCTTTCTGCCTCAGCCTGAATCCCTCAGTACCTCCTGCCTCAGCAAGTAGCTGGGACTACAGGCAGGCACCACCATGCCCAGCTAATTTTTAATTTTGTTTTTTTGTAGAGATGGGTGTGAAAATGTGAGACAGGTCTCAGTTAATTTAGAAAGTTTATTTTGCCAACATAGGATGCGCCCGTGACACAGCCCCAGGAAGACATGTGCCCAAGGTGGTCAGGGCACAGCTTGGTTTTATACATTTTAAGGAAACATGAGACATCAGTCAATATGTGTAAGAAGTACATTGGTTCAGTCTGGAAAAGCAGGACAACTTGAAACAAAAGCAGGAAGACTCAAAGCAGGGAGGGAGCTGCCAGGTTACAGATAGGTGATACACAAATGGTTGCATTCTTTTGAGTTTCTGACTAGCCTTTCCAAAGGAGGCAAATCAGATATGCATCTATCTCAGTGAGCAGAGGGGTGACTTTGAATAGAATGGGAGGCAGGGTGCCCTAAGCAGTTTCCAGCTTGAGTTTTCCTTAATGATTTTGGGGGCCCAAGATGTTTTCCTTTCACATGGGGTTTTGCTATGTTGCCCGGGCTGGTTGTGAACTCCTAGGTTCCACCAGTCCTCCTGCCTTGGCCTCCCGAAGTGCTGGGATTACAGGCATAAGCCACTGCTCGAGGCCTTCGGAATCCTTTCTAACAGTGTTCCAGCACAAATCTAGGAATCTGTTAGAATTGCAAATGAAATGAAACCTATTTGCTATCATCAGATATAGATTATTATAATTAATATTTATAGCAACCTTGTGAAGGTTGATATTATTGCCCTTATTTTCCAGATAAAAAAAATTGAGACTCTGAGACTTTAATAAATGATTCAGGATCACACAGCTGGAGCTAAAATTTAAATTCAAGTCTGACTGATTTAAAAATTCATTCTCTTTGTCCTATACTGCACTGGTATATACATGTGGTCCTTGGTAACCCCCCACCCCACCTTGGAATGAATCCTGTTTCTGTTTTGTTATGCCTCTGGTACTACTATTAAAGGTAACCATAAAATATTAGTCATGGATTATCTATAAACATCTTGAAGCTTTCTTCATATTTATTCAATATATTACTTTCTGAGATGTTTCTTATTAAACAATTTCATTCTGCATTTTTTCAGATTAAAAATCTGAAAATCTGGGCCAGGTGTAGTGGCTCATGCCTGTAACCTTGGGAGCACTTTGGAAGGCCGAGGCGGAAGGATCACTCGAAGCCAGGAGTTTGAGACCAGCCTGGCCAACATGGTGAAACCCTGTCTCTACTAAAAATACAAAAATTAGCTGGGCGCAGGCCGGGCGCGGTGGCTCAAGCCTGTAATCCCAGCACTTTGGGAGGCCGAGATGGGCGGATCACGAGGTCAGGAGATGGAGACCATCCTGGCTAACACAATGAAACCCCGTCTCTACTAAAAATACAAAAAAACACTAGCCGGGCGAGGTGGCGGGCGCCTGTAGTCCCACCTACTCGGGACGCTGAGGCAGGAGAATGGCGGGAACCCGGGAGGCGGAGCTTGCAGTGAGCCGAGATGGCGCCACTGCACTTCAGCCTGGGTGACAGAGCGAGACTCTGTCTCAAAAAAAAAAAAAAAAAAAAATTAGCTGGGCGCAGTGGCACGTGCCTGTAATCCCAGGTACTCAGGAGGCTGAGGTGGGAGAATTGCTTGAACCTGGGAGGTGGAGGTTGTAATGAGCCAACATGGTGCCACTGCACCCTAGCCTGGGTGACAGAGCGAGACTCTGTCTCAAAATAAAACAAAAACTAAAACTGAAAATCTAAAAAAAACGAAAAATCTCTGTGCTCATTTTGCTTACCATACTTTTGATTTTTAAATTTTTTACCTGTAGTCACCGTGTTGTAGTCTCTTAAACTTACTCCTCCTATTTAACTGAAATTTTGTATCCTTTGACCAGCATCTTGCCAAGCCTCCTCCCCTCCATGCAGCTTCTGCTAACCACCTTTCTGCTATTTCTATGAGTTCAACTTTTTTAGATTCCAGAGACAAATGAGATCATGCTCTTAACAGTTTTTTTATTTTGTGTACTATAGTGACCAGAACAGTGCATATAATATATATGTTTTTTTAAAATACATTCTAAACTACAATTCAAACATTTAAAAAAATTTTTTTATTTTTTTCCTGTTTTAGGGATTATCTTAATTAAAACTTAGAAAATAATGACTTTTGGTTTAGGCCAGGGCCTTTGTTTTCTCTTTTGCTACCAGGTACTTGTTGCCTTTAGACTGACAAACCAGATCCCTGTACTGGGGTATATACCCTATCTTCCCACATGCCGTACTTGGCTCTCTGTGGATAGACTCTGATATTAAGTACTTGTTTCTCTTCTATCTGAAAGTATCTACATTTCATGGAGGATGGTGCTTCTTAACATTGTGGTTGCAGGGCTCTAGGCCTGAAGGGCGTTTTTGGTCAGTGAAGATGGGCTTCATCATGTTTTCTAAGTCACACGTTCCTTCGGTGGTGGTCTTATTGACATACCCAGCTGAGCTTATATCTAACCCGCCCTAATTTCAGAGAGTTGGCATTCAGGTATCTTCGCATAAAGTTAGTTGTGCTTGAGTAACAGAGACCAAAAAAAAAAAAAAAAAGGAAAGAAAAAACACTTTGGGAAGCCG
Source organism: Piliocolobus tephrosceles (assembly GCF_002776525.5). Lineage (NCBI taxonomy): Eukaryota > Metazoa > Chordata > Mammalia > Primates > Cercopithecidae > Piliocolobus > Piliocolobus tephrosceles. The sequence goes on from NC_045446.1 coordinate 66,031,343, forward strand.
AGGCGGGCAGATCATGAGGTCAGGAGATCGAGACTGCCCTGGCTAACACAGTGAAACCTTGTCTCTACTAAAAATGCAAAAAAATTAGCCAGGCGTGGTGGTGGGCGCTTGTAGTCCCAGCTGCTCGGGGGGCTGAGGCAGGAGAATGGTGTGAACCCGGGAGGCGGAGTTTGCAGTGAGCCGAGATTGCGCCACTGCACTCCAGCCTGGGCGACAGAGTGAGACTCCGTCTCAAAACAAAAACAAAAACAAAAAAAAACATGTTTCTTAAAGCCAGATAGAAACTTAAGATCACTGTAGAAAGTCAAAACTTAACTATAAAATAGCTATAACAAGTAACATACTGCTAATAATAAGATTAGAGTTATAAAGTTTTGGAGGAACATGAGGCTAAGACATTTTAGGATAATAGCCAGAATCAGTTAGGTTCATTGATAGATCATATACTTCCTACCGGGTGTTGTTCTTTGTGTTAAGGATCCAGAGATTTGTAGGACAAGGTTCTTAGACCTGGTGTACTGATGATTGATGAATACCTTCATAGACAGCTGTGAGAGTGGTATGAGGAAGAGATATTTAGACCAGCTTGTATAGAATCAGGGATTAATGACTTCTGAATAAAGTATTTTTTTAAGTTAGGTTTATTGAGGTACAATTTACATGTCATAAAATTCACCCTTTTGAAAGTGTGCAATTCATTAAATTTGAAAAAAGGGCCAGGCGCGGTGGCTCAAGCCTGTAATCCCAGCACTTTGGGAGGCCGAGACGGGCGGATCACGAGGTCGGGAGATCGAGACCATCCTGGCTAACACGGTGAAACCCCGTCTGTACTAAAAAATACAAAAAACTAGCCGGGCGAGGTGGCGGGCGCCTGTAGTCCCAGCTACTCGGGAGGCTGAGGCAGGAGAATGGCGTAAACCCGGGAGGCGGAGCTTGCAGTGAGCTGAGATCCGGCCACTGCACTCCAGCCTAGGCCACAGAGTGAGACTCCGTCTCAAAAAAAAAAAAAAAAAAAAGGAAAAATGGATAGAGTTGAGTAACCACTACCATAATAAATAAAGCTACTATGAATATTTAAATATAGGTCTTTGTGTTTCTTTTGGGTAAGTCTCCAGGAATGGAATTGATGGGTCTAATGGTAAATGTATGTTGAAATTTATAAGAAATTGCCAGTTTTCCAAAGTGACTATAATATCCTGCATTCCCATCAGCAATGTATAATAGTTATATTTGTTTCACATCTTTACTAGCACTTGTGATTGTAGTCTTTGTAATTTTAACCATTCTAATGGGTTTGAGGTGGTATCTCATTGTAGTTTTAATTTGAATTTTCCTAATGACAAAATTAAATTGAGCCTTGTAAGCAAAAAAAGTCTATTTGAGATCGGTCTCTCTTTGTGTGAAGTATTTGTTCAGATCTGTTGCTCATTTTTAATTAGGTTGTTTGAATTACTGAGTTGTAAAGTTCTTTATGTATTCTGGATATAAATCAGTCCTTTATAAGATATGTTTTTTCCAATACTTTCTACCAGTTTGTGGCTTATCTTTTCATTTTTTAATGCTGGTAAAGTCCACTATGTCAATTTTTGCTATTGTGTTGCGTGCTTTTTGTGTCTTATCTTTGCCTAACCCAAGGTCACAAATACTTTTTCCTTTGTTTTCTTTTGTAAGTTTTCTTCTAAAAGTTTTACAGTTTTTGGTTTTACATTTACATCAGTGATCCATTTTGAATTTTATGTGTAAAGTGCAAGGTTCATTGTTTTGCAAGTGGATGAACAATTGTTCCTGTACTCTTTGTTGCAAAGGCAATTGTTTCTCCATTGAATTACCTTGTCATCTTTGTTGAGAATCAGTAGTTGAGAATCATTTGTTTGGTTCTGTTTCTGGACTCTCTGTTCTGTTTCATTGATCTGCATTTCTGTCCTAATGCCAATACCAAATTGTCTTGATTACTGTAGTTTTAAAATGTGTCTAGAATTCAGTCAATGAGTTCTCCAACTTTGTTCTGTTTTCAAAAATTTTCTGGCTATTCTAGGTCTTTGGCCTTTCCATATATACTTTAGAACAGTTTGTCAATTTCTATAAAAATCCTGTGATTTTGATAGATGTTGAATCTAAGAAAATTTGGGGAGAATTAACATCTTAATAGTATTGAGTCTTTCAGTCTATAGATATGATATGTCTCTCCATTTGTAAAAATTTTCTTTGGTTTCATGCATCAGTGTTTTGTAGTTTTCAGCATACAGATCTTGCACATATTTTGTTAGATTTGTACCTATAGATTTTTTGCTAATTTAAGTGGTATTTCTTTTTTAATATTTCTGTTTTCAATTTTTTTACTAGTATATGTAGAAATATATATCTCTGTACTGAGCTTGTATTCTACACCCTTGTTAAACTCAAAAATGAAATCTGGTACTTTTTTTGGTAGATCTTTTGTAGATTGCTTACATGAGTCATGTATCATCCTAACTTTTGTGTTACGGAAGAAATTCTTGTGCTTAGTTTTGGTGGTTAGAACTTTGTATTAATAACAACAGCAATTGTTAGTATTTGGGTATCTTTTTTATTTTTTTTGTTTGAGACGGAGTCTCTCTCTGTTGCCCAGGCTGGAGTGCAGTGGCCGGATCTCAGCTCACTGCAAGCTCCGCCTCCTGGGTTTACGCCATTCTCCTGCCTCAGCCTCCCGAGTAGCTGGGACTACAGGTGCCCGCCACCTCGCCCGGCTAATTTTTGTATATATATATATATTTTTAGTAGAGACGGGGTTTCACCGTGTTAGCCAGGATGGTCTCGATCTCCTGACCTCGTGATCCGCCCGTCTCGGCCTCCCAAAGTGCTGGGATTACAGGCTTGAGCCACTGTGCCCGGCCTGTGTTTGGGTATCTTTTTACATACATACAATGACCTGGAGCTTTTTGAAGATCATGTGCGCAAGTATTGTTCTCTTTCTCAGTATTTAAGAAAACAAGCTCAGAAAGATTAAGTGATTTGCCAAAGATCACACAGTGTTTGGTGGATTTAGGCCATTAGTTGTTTCATTGCTCAGACTGTATGTATTACTCATTTCACTAATCTTAGCAGCTGTCTTAAAAAGTATGCTGTTTTTCGTAAGATACCAAAATATGAGGTTGTGGTTAAGTTCTAAGTTCTATAGTTTCCATATTAGGATTCTAACACAATTATTGTTAGGCCATTAACTTGTAATTGATAAGTAAAGGATAGTACACATTACGCTTATTAGCATAATTTAACAGTTCTGAAATGTACACAGTGTGTGCAATATGATATCGCCAATTTTGTCAAGCATGTTTGTTAGGAACAGAGGGATCTTTCCGAACTTTATGGTTGCCTGATTCCTAATACATTATTAGATTTTTTAATCAATGATTTTACCTCTAATTTCCAAAAATACTTTCACATCTTCTTATCTCATTTTGTTTTTATGACCCTTGTGCAAGATAGGGCAGGAAGTGTTTTCTGGTGTTTGGCTGATGAAGGAATTAAAGTATACACCATTAACATTGCTAAACTACTATATGTTGGGTAGAGTGCAGGGTATCAGGGCTGTAAAACAAGTCAGAGTTCATTTCTCTGAAGAGCTCCTTATGACACAGAGTTGGAATTAGAACTCAGGTTACTTACTTTTTAGCCCCATATCTTTTCAAGTACTAGTACTATATTGTTTCTTATTTTTCAACGAACTATTTTAATGCCCGCCTTCATGAAGTTTACACTTTGAGAACTTCACCTTCATGTTAGATTTGTTTCTCCCCATGCTTTCCCCATCCCTTTCTTTAAGTGTATATTTTTATTTTCTTCTAATTTTCTTTTTCTTTTTTTTTTTTTTGAGACGGAGTCTCGCTCTGTGGCCCAGGCTGGAGTGCAGTGGCCCGATCTCAGCTCACTGCAACCTCCGCCTCCCGGGTTTACGCCATTCTCCTGCCTCAGCCTCCCGAGTAGTTGGGACTACAGGCGCCCGCCACCTCGCCTGGCTAATTTTTTGTATTTTTTAGTAGAGACAGGGTTTCACCGTGTTAGCCAGGATGGTCTTGATCTCCCGACCTCGTGATCCGCCCGTCTCGGCCTCCCAAAGTGCTGGGATTACAGGCTTGAGCCACCGCGCCCGGCCTCTTCTAATTTTCTTTGTGGACAATTTGGACAATTTAGAAAAGCACAGTAAAGAGAATAAAAAATTACACATAATTCTTCTGCCCAGCTGTAACTGTTGTTAAAGTTTTGGTGAATTTAATTTTAATCTTTTTTTCCCCAGGTATATATGTGTAAAAATGTTTTATGTTTATAAAATTTCAGGATCCTTCTAATCTTGAGACTGCTTCCATAATGTTTTCTCTTTTCTAAGATGAAAAACTCCTTGAGATTGATTTACAGTTTTTATTTTAAGTTTATGATTGCAGACTCATCTTTTGGTATTGTATTCAGTTCAGTAAATGATGTGGATAAACAGGGAGTATGTGATTAATTTTGCTTTCGTGATAGAGGTAGGAGATATGGAAGTCAGGGAAATGTTCACAGGAATGTTCTGCTGCTGGCTTTGACTGCTTTCCATCTCTAGGTAGAGAAAGGAGAGATTCTATTCTGGTAGTCCTTCTTGTCTTTCCCCCACTTGAACGTTCACTTAAAACCTTCAGGGCAGAAGAATTTTATTTGTTTTGCCACAACTCTTTCTGATGAATTAACTAAATCTATTTGTATATTTAATAGTTGGACACTTTATACTACTTCGAGTTTTTTTTTTTTTTTAATCTGAGTTCCTTAATTTTTTATTTTTTTTATTATTTATTTATTTATTTATTTTTTTGAGACGGAGTCTCGCTCTGTCGCCCAGGCTGGAGTGCAGTGGTGCGATCTCGGCTCACTGCAACCTCGGCCTTCCAGATTCAAACAATTCTGCCTCACTCAGCCTCCCTAGTAGCTGGAATAACACATGTGCACTGCCGCGCCCAGCTAATTTCTTTTTCTTGTCTTTTTCCTTTTTGTTTTTTGAGACAAGGTCTTGCATGGTCGTCCAGGCTGGAGTGCAGTGGCGCGATCTCGGCTCACTGCAAGCTCCGCCTCCCGGGTTCATGCCATTCTCCTGCCTCAGCCTCCCGAGTATCTGGGACTTCAGGTGCCGGCCACCACGTCCGGCTAATTTTTTGTACTTTTAGTAGAGACGGGGTTTCACCGCGTTAACCAGGATGATCTCCAACTCCTGACCTCGTGGTCTGCCCACCTTGACCTCACAAAGTGCTGGGATTACAGGTGTGAGCCACCGCGCCTGGCCCCAAGTTTTGTATTTTTAGTAGAAACATGGTTTCGCCATGTTGGCCAGACTGGTCTCATTTCTGACCTCAAGTGATCCGCCCGCCTCTGCCTTCCGAAGTGCTGGAAGTGCTGGGATTACAGGCGTGAGTCACCGGAGCCTGGCCTCAGTTCCTTAATTTTTAAAGTTTTATTCCTTCCACCTTTTAAATGAAGTTTAATTTGGGATGCACTGACTGAAGCTCACCTCGTCTGAAATAGAGTGGTTTGCAGACAATAATAAAAGAGAGTGGTTTAGGGATTGGATGCTATTGCCTTTTAAAAAATTGTCTTTTTGAAAATGGAATATATTAATCTTATATGTTTGTTCTAGGGCTTCATTTTTTTTCTTCTTTTTAAGACGAGGTTGTGCTCCCTCACCCATGCTGGAGTGCAGTGGTGTGATCATGGCTCACTGAAGCCTTGACAGCCCAGGCTCCAGCAGTCTTCCCACCTCAGCCTCCCGAGTAGCTGGGACCACAGGCGTGCACCATCACGCCCGTCTAATATTTTTTATTGTTATTGTTATTTGTAGAGAAGAGGTCTTGCTATGTTGCCCAGGCTGGTCTTGAACTCCTGAGCTTAAGCTATCTATCTATCCATGTCTGCCTCCCAAAGTGCTGGGAATATAGACGTGAGCTATGGTGCCAGGCGTAGGCTTCATATTTTAAAAATTACTTTTAGACTTAATGAATTGTGTTTTCTTTGGGTTCAGAGAGTGTAGAATATGCATCTGAATGCCCTATTGTTCAGGAATAGCCATTCTGTAACAACCTCAGGAAATGTTTGTGAAAGATATGTGAGTGATGGTGCCTGTAATGGCATGTGATAGTTTTGCAAGGCCTTTGATTAAAGCAGGAAATGCTGAATTGATCTCCTGGTCTTTTGAATAGTGATTGGTTTTCTGCTAGTATGTTTAGATGTAGTCAGCCTGTTTCTCAGTATTGAAGTAGATCCTGTTATAACTGTCATTCTCTGGTTATATTAAAACATTATTGGAATAAAAATAACGAATACTGACGGTATTTTTCTCCTCTCTTAGATTCATGCCCGAAACCAAAATGAAATAATTTTTGGGCTGAATGACGGCTACTATGGTGCTCCATTTGAACATAAGGTGAGAGGATCCTTCTGATGTTATGAATTTTGTTCAGTGCAGGTGTGCCTTGCAGGTGTACAGGATAGATATAATCCTGAAAAGCTCTGTGTAAATAGAATCATGCTTTAAATTTGTTGCTTTGTGTGGCTTAAGGTGAATCTTTTTAATGTGAAAACTCATTCTGTAAGGCACATAACCATCCAGTCCATCTATTCTAAATCCAGGTTATATTAATTTTTCTAAAGGAAATCTGGAACTAGCTATTTTCTCTTATTCTACATAGTTCTTTGGGGGTTAAGAAAGGATGGTGAATTTTGATCAAATGCAATACAGTTTTATTAAATGTTTCAGATCTCTCATAACTTTCAATACATTTAAGAAACTATGAATCAGCTTGTTTTATAGTCAGCATTATCTCTACATCTAAAAGTTATTAGAGAAAGGAAAAGGAAGTGAATTCATATTTACCAAGTACCTACTATCTATGGTACTGTGCCAGCTGATTCTTGTCCTTTTCCCCAGTTAATACTAGCCAAAACCAATGTGGTATGTTTTGTCCTTTCCATTTTATAGTTAAGGAAAAAGGTTGTTTGAGATGAACTTCATAGGTTCATCCATCTAGCTGAGCTGAAATTTCAGGCTGCCTGCCTCTAAAGCCTGTGCTTTTTCTATTCTACTATGGTGTTCCACTTAGCAACCCTGTGCATTATTTGCTCTTAGTGATCATGTTGCTTCATAGCTCTTGGTTGTCTGAAATGCTATTGCTTAGAGTACTTCATTTTTTCAACAACATTTTGTTGAGTGCCTGCTGTATGTCAGCTGCTCTACTGTACTCCGAGTGCTAAGAACACAGTGGTGAGCAAATGGATAATTTCCTGCTGTTGAGGAGTATATGGAGGAGGCAAACACTGATACAGTAATCTAACAGATAAACATGTAAACACAAATGGTGGTAAATGGTATATAAGCATATAAGGAGGGCCTAACCTATTCTAAGGGCTCAAGAAAGGTCTTCTTGGGGACTTGACTTTTAAAGCTATGCTCCAGATTATGAATAGAAGTGAACTGTGTAAAGGGAGTAGGGGCTGAATAGAGAGAATATTTCGGGCAGTGGAGGTTAATGTGTTGGAAGACCATGAAATAGAAGGGAACATGGTGAGTTTTAGGGACTAAAGGAAGGTCAGAGCAATGAAGGGAGAGTGATACCCGATGGGGCAGGAGAGCTAGGCAGGGACCACAGCACACAGAACTTTTAAAGGATTTTACCCTAAGAACAGAGTCTGTGTGAAAGGATTTTTAGCACAGCAGTGATATTATCAGATTTGCGTTTCAATAATTTCATTCTGATTGTAGAAGAGGCAAGAATATTTGTGGGAGATCAGTAAGGAGGATCTTACAGTGTATCAGATAAGATATGTGATGCTTTGAAACAGGATGACAGCAGAATAGAGAGAAGATAGATTTAAGAAAGTTTTAGTAGATAAAATCATTAGGACTTGCTGAAGATTTGAATTTAAGGCATAAGAAAAAGGAGGTGTCATGGATGACTTTTGGGTTTCTGGCTTAGATGAAGTAACTGGATGGAAAAAGGTGTCAGGCACTGAGAAAACTAAGAGACACTGGAGGAAAACCAGGTTTGGTGGAGGCAGATTGTGAGTTGATATTTGATCCTGTGGATTTTGAGATGCCTTTGAGACATCCATGTGTAGATGGAAGTAGGCATTTGGATATATGAGTCTGAAATTCAGAGGAGAGGACTGGGTTAGAAATATTTATGTGGGACCAATGACTGTTTAAACAGTCATTGAAGTCGTGAGTGGGGATAAGATGGGCTAGGAACAGGCAGTACTGTAGGAAGAAAGGGGGCTAGGTGCCTGAGCCTGGAAGACCTCCAGCTTTTAAAGGCCACATAGACAAGGGGGCACCAGAAAAGATGACTGAGAAGAAGTGGTCCAAGGTAAAGAGAGCGAAGTTTTGTATAGAATCTCAAAGTCCAAAGAAAGAAAGGGTTTTGTTGTTGTTGTTGTTGTTGTTATTGTTTGTCTTTTTGCTTGTTTTTTAAGAGGAGAGAGTGATCAAATAGGAGGACCAAAGATTGCCCACTGGATTTACCAAAATGGAAGTTATTCAGGTGACTTCTTCAAAATTCAGTTCAAACTCTGATAGACAATTTTCTTTATTTCAAAGCTCTCCTCTTCTAAGCATCAACATGCTATGTATACCTTTGACATAGGATATACCACTTTGCAACTAGGCTTGCCTTTCTTCTTTTCTAGTCTGTAAGGTTTTGAAGGACAGATTTCTATAAATAATATTGAATTCCCAGCATCTCCCACAGTTCTTGGGGTATGCAGTTTGCTTAGTAAAAGTGTTTGTGATTTAATGAAATAATTATGGGACTGCTACTGCTGCTGTTCATAATATCTCATGTATAGGGTTAGCTGTTCTAATACTGTTGCAGCATTAAGTTCCTCCTGCAACTGGTACAACTCACCTTTTAGGACAATATCTGGCACATATAATAATAATATTAATAGCTAAAATGTATTGAGCATCACTGTATGTCAAACACTGTAAGAGCTTCACATCTATTATTGTATTTAGTCCCCCAAGAACCTTATAGCCAAATCCTCAGAGCTGTTGAGGATTTGAGTAAGCCAATAACTAATACCCCTTTCTTCTTCTCCTGAGTTTGGAGCAAGTTCAGAAGTAGGTGGTAGTCTGTAATCCCAGTGGATTTTGGGAGGCTGAGCTGGGAGGATCACTTGAGCTCAGGAGTTCAAGACCAGTCTGGGCAACATAGCGAGACCTCGTCTGTACTAAAATTCAAACAAAAAATTAGTCAGGTGTGGTGACATGTGTCTGTAGTCCTAGCAACTTGAGGGGCTGAGGTGGGAGGATTGCTTGAGACCAGGATGTTGATGCTGCGGTGAGCCCTGATGGTGCCACCGCACTCCAGCCTGGGCAACAGATGAGACCCTGTCTCGGGGGCGGGAAGGATAGGTGACAGATAAATGGAGATCAGAACATTGGCTTTATTATTAATAAAACTGATGGACAAATGTGGTTTAAATTCTGTGACTGACAGTTTGCTGTGACTCTATATACTTCTTCCTGGACTGAACCTCCCCCACAAAATAACAAAACAAATGAAACCAAAGTCTTCCTCTTATAGGAACAAAGCCTGAGCCTCCAAGCCAGAAGCGAAGTTTGTATGCATGGTTAGATAGGTTGTTTTTGATTGCAGATAACCTAGAAAGAATTAAGGCAGTCACACATAGGTCCATCTCTGAAGCCCAGCTGTCAGATCAGTCATCTGCTGGTCCTGGAGAGGAGTGAGTGGAGGACAAAGAGAAGCTGCAATTGCTCTTTTCATGACCTTTTCTCCTGAGAAATGGAGTGGGGCATTTGTCTCCTGTGTAGAAACATGGGAGTGCAGAGTAAGTGTTTCCCTGTAACAGGAATAATAGCTATTATTTAGTGAGCACTTCTGTGCTGGCACTATTCTAAACGCTTTACACATTTTACCTTATTTAAACCTCACACTTGGCCTTTCATAGAAGAGGATACTGGTACAGAGAACTTAAGTAACCGTCCCCAAATTACACAGCTCCGTAAGTAGCAGAGCTGCGATTCAAAAGCAGATGGTCAGTACGTGCTTATCGAATATATGATCATAGTAAGTGGTGTACTTTCCCCTATTGTCCTTCAGTTAGTGAGCTTTGTTAATGGGTAAGTTCAGCAGATCTTGGCTCCCTTTACCAGCTTTCAAATGAACACCTGACGTGTAGACTGAACCTTAAAAAATCTTTTTTGCCGTTTTTAACAAAGCTGCAAGCAGAGTTTCCAAGATGACATTGTAAGTGTACACTTTGAGGCCTTCCTCAGCACCAAACAAAAAGCAAGGATTGATGAAATCAGAGAAATGTAAAAGAAATATTCCTGGCCGGGTGTGGTGGCTCACACCTGTAATCTCAGCACTTTCGGAGGCCGAGACAGGTGGATCACAAGGTCAGGCATTCACGACCATCCTGGCCAACGTGGCAAAACCCCATCTCTACTGAAAACACAAAAATTAGCCAGGCATGGTGGCGGGCGCCTGTAATCCCAGCTACTCTGAGGCTGTGGCAGGAGAATTGCTTGAACCCAGGAGGTGGAGGTTGCCATGAGCCGAGATCATGCCTCTGCACTCCAGCCTGGGTGACAGAGGAAGACTCCATCTCAAAAAAAAAAAAAAAAAAAGAAGAAGAAGAAATATTTCTTCCTAAAACAAACAAGAAACCAAGGCAATAAACATCTCCTGAACAGAAATGTAATAGAAACACAAAGAAGTGGGAAGAAACAGAAGACTCAGGCCTTCTGGCCGTGCTGCCCAGAAGTAGAAAGATGGGCTTCTCAGGGCAAAAATGAGCACAAAAAGCTGAGTGGGGCTCTCCCTATTACAAAAGGGGCCAAGAAAAGACAGCTTAGAGAAACTGCAAAACTTTAAGAATAATCCTAAAAGGGGAAATTTGAAAAGCTACCAGCGAGAAAGGAAATACTATTACTTACGAATTAGGCTGATGGCAGACTTCTCATCAACAACGGTAGGTGCCGGAAGAAATATGTCTTCAATGCGCTGTTAATTATTAATTCTGTTTCTAGTAAACTTTTAGTCAAGAGTGAGGGTAATTTGAGACCAGCTAGGGCAACATAATGAAATACTGTATCTATTAAAAAAAAAAAAAAAAAATTAGCCAGGCATGGTACATGCCTATAAGCTGTTTGGCTGGAGGCTGAGGTGGAAGGATTGTTTGAGCCAGGAATTCAAGGCTGCAGTGAGCTTTGATCGCACCACTGCACTCTAGCCTATGTGACAGAAAAAAAAAAAGTGAGGGTAAGAGAGAGAGCATTTTATTGACTGATTGAGACAGAGTCTCACTCTGTTGCCCAGTCCCACCTCAGAGTAGCAGGGATTATAAGTGTGAACCGCTGCACCTGGCAGGGATAGTTTTAAATGCATAAAGATTGAGAGTTTACTTCCCACAGACCCTTTACCCATGCTGAATGATGCAAATAGAAAATGATACCAAATGGAGCATATAGTATGTAAGAAAACAGCAAAGGGTATACAAATGGTTAAAACATTAGTGAATTTAATTTCTGACTGTAAGCTAACAAACAAAAATGATATCTGATAAGCGTATGTGTTTTAAGGTGAAACAAACCTGGCCATTGTTATTCAAAATGTGTAGTCTGGACCAGTGCTCGTCTAGGAACTGTGTCACAATCTGTGGTGAGCGACGTGGAAAAAGTAAGGGTAAAACTTTCAGAACTTCTATAGCAATATGACGTTATTGTGACTCGTCGTTGTGTTTTACGAAAGTATCAGTTCACAATGGAATGAACAACAACAACAACAAATCCAGCCAACTGGTCCTACCCCACAGAGAGTGAAAAGCATTGCCCTAGACAACAATAATGAGAGTAGGTGTTCAAAGGGTTGAGACTCACTGATGTCACTGATTTGTTTGGGAGGAGGATAAACATAGTAACCAGCTTTAGAATTTGCTAGAAAAAACTGTGGTCAAGTGTACATGTTAAAAATTTAAGGATACCTAGTAAAGGCTAAAATCAGAGGGCTGGGTGTGGTGGCTCACCCCTGTAATCCCAGCACTTTGGTCTTGAACTCCTGATCCCAAGTGATCCGTCTGCCTTAGCCTCCCAAAGTGTGGGGATTACAGCTGTGAGGCACTGTGCCCAGACCGTATAATCCTAGCACTTTGGGAAGCTGAGGGGGGAGGATTGTTTGAAGCCAGGAGTTTGAGACCAACCTGGGCAACAAAGAGAGACTCGCGTATCTACCCCAAAAAAAAAAAAAAAAAAAAAAAAAAAAGATGGAAAGCAGAGATTATAGATTTCTAATTAGCAGAGGAAAAAAGAGAATAGAAAGGATAGAAAGCTTTGTCAACTTGGTAGGAAACAAAAAAGGAAACAAAAGGTAAAAAGAAACAGTGTGGGGGTAACATTAAGTCCAAATATATTTGTAGTCACAATAATTATAAATGGATGTCATATAGGTTTGAAGTATATCGTTTAAAACTTTAAAAATGCTAAAGCAACAAGGCTTTGAGAACAGGATTAAATTTTAAGAATGAGTATTTTATACAGAAGAGGAAAAGTTATTCTTAGGAAGCAATGACAGAGCACATTTTAAAGCAGCTTTCAGTAATGCCTAAAATTTTTGTTGGACCAGTTCTTTGGCATTCTTCTTTTTTACATTAGCTGTGGCCAGAAACAGTTTTATTATTATTGCTACTGATTATGTTGATGAGAATACTCCCTCTGTCTACATTCTTTTCATATGTCCTCAGGCACTATGGATCTAAAAGCTGAAATTACTTACCTGTTCATAACTTTTCCCTCTTTGTTTATCCGCTTCTCCCAAAGGCTTTACATCTTTCTGTTGAGTGTTTAGGAACCAAAATCTCTTAACTATACAATACAGTGGCTAAGTAGTTCATTTTCACTTCCAGAAGTGTGTTGGACACTACTTAATATACTGAAAAATTGTTCACTAAACACTGGATTTTAATCCTTTGTTCAGTTACCTCTTCTGGCATTATTAGGGAGTGATACATTCTTGTTAATTGTATATAGCAAAATGGTCTTTATTTGGCATACAAATGTGGTAGTCTTTTTTTTTTTTTTTTTAAAAGAAAAAAACATAGAGATGAGGTCTCACTGTGTTGCCCAGGATGGTCTGGAACTGCTGGGCTCAAATGATCCTCCTACCATGGCCTCCCAAAATGTTGGGATTACAGGCGTGAGCCACCACACCTGGCCAGATACTGCAATCTTAAGTATTTAATAGCAATTCAGACAAAAGATAAGTTGAATAAGTGATGATACAGATTTTTATCTTAGTTGTAAAAGTGATTCATGATTTTTTTTTCCGGTAAAAAATATCAAACACCTACTATAAGCCTATTAATAAACTAGGTACTATGGGATACAAAAGTATAAGACGTGGATTCATAAATTTATTTTCTTTGTTGAGGAGATAAGGCAGCATATATTCCAGAAGACATCCAGTTTACAAATGAGTTTAGTTTGAACAATTGTTTTTGGTGTCATTTGTTTGCATCTTGCAAATAATGTAGGTGAGTTATAGCAGAACCTTAAATAATTTGAAGAGCACTTCAGGAAGAGGTTTTAATGTTTGGTGACTATTGGGAAGCAAAGGGGAGCTTTGTTATACCTTGAAGTTGTGGATGGAGGTTGGTGAATAAGGCTGGGTGACCTGTAGAGATTTCTACATGGGTTTTCTAGGTGGGTTTAACCGCTATGATGGTGATTAGGGGAGGATGAGAAATAAAAGGTTGTTGGGCTATTAAGCTGGAAATCTTTCAGACCCCCATTGAGGATTTTGTCTTTAATGTATACAGGTAAGATTATCTTTGCCTGAATTTCCTTTTGGTGACCACTCTTCTTTTATGGGACTACTGACAGCTACTTTTTATGAATGCACAGTCTTAGTCATTAGGAATATGGCTATTGGAGTCAGATTGATACAAGTTTAATTATAGGCACTCTTGGCAACTACTACTCCAGTAAATGGAAACTTCTACTCACTAGGCTCTAAATCCTATGATAAGAGGAATTATCTCTAATTCCTCTATGTAAGAGGAAACATCTCTAATACTTACCATTGTATTAACACTATATCTCTAGCACAGTGCCTGGTATGTGATAGGCTCTCAATAAAATTTTGTTAGTGAATGAAGGTGAATGCTTGCGTGTTTAGGGCTATCAGGCTATCATAGCAATACTTGAGAATAAAAATCTTGAGTAGATGATATTTGTTCCACCCTGGGTTACCCTCCAGCCTCAACTTTTGGTATTTATTTTTATGTAACTCATAATGGCACAATTACTCCAACTGTTGTGCTAGTGATAAGGCGCAAAAGCATCAGACCAGTTGTTGTAACACTGGAGTGAAATTACTTATAGACAAATCTCTAAAGATTAAAGAGCTATAAAGATAAGGATATAGGTACATAGAGATATAAGTAAGAATTTCATTTTCTGATTAGAAGCTATAACAGTAATATCTTTACAGTCCAGTAGATGGCAATACTTTCTCATTTTAATGGAAAAAATTAGAGTAGGCATAGAATCCAAGTCAAAAGGAGCAAATCTTTGTGAATGAAAGAAACTCAGGATATTGAAATAGCAATTTGGTGATGAATTTCACAAAAATAACCATATAATTTGATTGTCTCAAGTACATAGGCTGAGATTGAAGATTTAGGTATAAGTTGTTTCAGGATCTGTTTTGAAAGCCTGCACAAATGAAAACTCATTTTATATTTTTCAATTTGTTCTGGCACTGTGCTCCTTGAGCAAATCAATTAAATTCTCTTAGTTTTAGGTTCCTCATCTCAAAAGTAAGAAAATCCTAATTAGTTGGATAACACCGCAGGGAATATTAGTTATCTAGCCCAACATTCTTATTTCGTAGATCGAAAAACTGACGTTCAGGGGGATTATGATTTATTGAACTTGACATGGCAAGTTAGCTCCATACTACAAATGATAACTTAGACATAGCTATAATTTATTTTATTTATTATTACTTTTGAGTTGGAATCTCATTCTATCACCCAGGCTGGAGTACAGTGGCATGATCTTGGCTCCCTGCAACCTCTGCCTCCCAGGTTCAATCGATTATCCTGCTTCAGCTTCCTGAGTAGCTGGGATTATAGGCAATCGCCACCACACCCAGCTAATTTTTGTATTTTTAGTAGAGATGGGGTTTCACCATGTTGGCCAGGCTGGTCTCGAACTCCTGACCTCAAGTGATCTACCCACCTCGGCGTCCCAGAGTGCTGGGATTACAGGCATGAGCCACCAGCTGCTATAATTTATTCATCTCTCTATATCTCTATACTTAACTTCATAGCTCTTTTATCTTTAGAGATTTGTCTATAAGTAATTTCACTCCAGGCTTATAACAACCTTAGAGGAAGGTAGGGCCAATTTATCATGATTTGCTTAAAAGAAATTGAGTCACAGAGGGGCAAAGTGACTTCCTTTCACTCCTTGACTTAGTCATTTCTATACAATGAATTGCCCCTTTCTCTTTGCTCCTGAAGCCCTTTTGACATACCTCTGTTAGTAGCTGTTGAGTTTATTATAATTTTTTGAATTGTATATCTGTCTCTCTTTCTAGAAGGTACAAACCGTATCTTAACTTTGTATATGTAATACCAGGCTCAGTAGCAGGCATCTAATAGGTATATAGTAAGTACTTACGGAATAAAAATGAATGGCTAAGATACTAGGATGGAGTTGTGGCAGAACCTGGATCAGAACACATCTCTCCCTCTTTATAGGCATGCACTTTCTTCATTATGCTATATCATCTGTGAAGAGGTGATGTGATAGAAGATTTTCATCATTTAATTCTTGTTTGAGGTTTCTTCCATCATTTAATTTCACTCTGATTATATACTGTTAGCGATATCTCCTTTAACTTATAGCATCTTAGGTGGACAAGTAGTATTTTCATTTTCAGGATAAAGATGCTGAAACCCAGAGAAGTTAAGAGATTTCCATGTAGTTAACTTTGTAGAACTGAGAAATTAAATAGATGGTTATTTCCTCTTGCTAGTCATATTAATGGATACTAACTTGTTTCCAAAGCACGTTCCACACAGTATGCAAGCAGAACATCATTCAGAAGTAGGGATTAAGTGTCCCAAGTAAAGGCAATATTTTAGTAACAGGGACCTGGATATGGTATATTTCTATCCAGGTCTTTTAGTACATTATCAAGCAAAAGTTGGAAAACCATTTAAAAAGTCCATTCCTATGCATATTCTGTTTAGTTTTCCTTTCTCCTGCCTTACAAAATAGAAGAAACAAAGACTGGGAAAATCCTCAGGGGCTGTTGATAATAGCCCTTGCTTTATTATAAAACATCTAGAGATCTGAGCCCAGATTAAATCCAGGGTAAAATTTTATTTCTGAACTATTTGAGCTGGTGTGATTGTGTACTAACAGTATTATACTAGGTAGGTATAGAGTTCTTATTTGTTTTATTTTAAAATATTTTTCCCATTTCTCTTCTCAGGAATACAGAGCTTTAAAAAAACTACCATTGCCAGTTTTCATTTACTGAGTGCCTGCTATGAGACACTGTATCAGATAGGTTACATATTTTTATTTAATCTGTGTATAACAGACCCATGAGGTAGTTCTCCTCCTTTTATGAGTAAAGTACCTTAGAAGAAAGCATTAAACTACTGACCCAAGCAAGATGGCATAGGTGGTGAAGAGCAGATCCATGATTCGAGCCCAGGTCTGATTCATTTGAAGGCTTGTTTTCTTAACCACTATGCTGCATGGCATCTCCACATTTCTTCCCACTTCATGTAGTGTGACAGCATACAAAGTCTCCGCCTTCACATTAACCAACACAAAGCATAACTAGTTGTGCATTGTGGGAATCAAATGAGAGAATACACGTGTAAACACTTTGAACAGTATCCCAGTGCTTTATTCTGCAGACTTCGGGCATTTATTATTGTAGAATGGGCATGCAATGCCCATGAGACCATCAACCCACTGAAGTCCACAAAAGTTCCACACATTAGTCACTGTATTTGGCTTCCCTCTAAGTCTTTTTTCCCCCTTTTTTCTTGGATCGAATTAGCTTTTGACAGATGTTTGGAAAATCATCTTATCCTGTAATTCATATTTATAAACCCTGCTGCTGCAGTGTGGTCCCCATTCTCTCTCTTCATTGAAGCCAGAGAATAATCTGGGAAAACGCCACGTTTCCTGTTATGAATTTGGAAGATCTTGTCTTCTTAGCACAATTTTTTTGAGCTTTTGAGAACTTTTAATACTCTAAAATTCAAAGCTGCGTATGGTTCTTCATATAGATGTTTTAGATTCTTGAGACGTAAACAGAAACAGAGCTCGACTTGTTCTCACCAGGGGATTCAGAGAGTTTAAAATTTTATTTTGTTTAATATTTTGAAAACTTGTTTTCACTATTCTTGTTTAGATTTGTGTAGAGAGCATTTTTGAGCCCCCTCACCCCATCCTGTAAGTCAGTTTCTGTTTCAACTGTCGTACAAAGCTGAGAATCTTCTCTCACTCTCTTTTTTTCTCTCTCCATGAATGCTCATTAACATACTGTCACTGTTGCCTTCTCTTACTTCTCTCTGCTTTCACGGTTATAGTAATTTGGGCATACATCCTTTCTTCCTATTAAGGCGTATGCTCCTTTAGGGCTGAGGTTATGCCTTACTCAGTCTTAAAGTCTCAGACTTTGCTTACTGAATATTTTTCCATGAGTGAATGAAGTCTACTAGGATCACGTTGTTCCCATCTCTGTTTTAAGATAGACTTTTTGCTTAAGGGACGGCTACTTTAGCAGGGTTACTTTCAGTCCTCATGACATGGAGGAGCATTGAAGGCACTTAGTCCACTTCATACTTGGAGTGTGTGCCTGTGATTGTGATTATTTTCTGAGTATATTTGAAGTATGAACAAAACATCTTCATCTCTGTTGATCTAAATTTAAAATCATTAATTTTAGTTTCAGGATCTGTACATCTTTGCTTAATGATACTATTCTTATTTCTCAGTGCTTCTCGCTGTTTTAAAGGAGAGGAAAAACATTCTCTGTTGTCTCAAACATTGGGCCAAATCTGAGGGGATATATTCATTCAGCTCAGGTTAATTGTCTAAGAAGAGGTCTCACCTTTCTTCCTTAACTACTCAGCATCTGGGTTTCATCAGATCTCAGAGCCAGGGGTGTCTAAGGCTTGATGATGCTTAACAGAGATACGTACACAATTTTATTTGGCTTAAACTTGGCTGACACCTAAGTGTTATTAATGTCCAAATGAACATATACACCTAGGAACACAGGCTGTCTATTGATTCATTAGGTAGCTGTAGTCATACAAACAAATACTGTATTTTAAAAAAGTATACTCATTGCATCTGAAAATGTGCTCAAGTAGTAGGATGAGCCATTGCTTTTTTTTCCTTGCCCATCAAGATTTCCTATTTTACCTAGGTCAAGTAGAAGAAGACTATTTTCAAAGCTCACTTATGGTTTTATGCATAAATATAGAACACTGGCAAGTCCTGCTGGGAAGAGCTTTCCTCCCAGATATACACCTCCAGTTTAGATTTTCATGTATCTGAACATGTGTCAAATTTGCCTGGATGTGTCGGGTATACATATGCTCTCCATAGCCCAGACTGAGCTCAGTTCCCTTCCCCTCTCACAGTACTTCCTCCTGCTGTGTTTCTTAGTGAAGTGAATGGTTCCACAGTCCACCTACTTTCTCAAGTCAGAACATAGAGTTGTCCTCAGTCCCTTCTTCTGTGTTTCAATCACTACTGATGGTGGCTGCTAATTTTTTCCTGGTTCTTGACGTTATAGTCAGATTTATTTTTCTAAAATGCTCATCATGTTCTTCCTTTATTCAAATCTTGTCAGCAGTGTTTGCCCTCAATAATTAATGAATTACGAGGTCTTGCTATTCCTTATTTCTAAACACTCCATCCTTAACACTTTCTTAGGCTAAGATTTGTTCACGTCAGTTTTAGATTTTAGCTAAGGCCCCAATTCCATAGGAAGGTTTTTCTGTGATGTACGTCTTAAGTCCAGTGTGGACAGATCCCTTTTATATGCTTCCGTAGCACCTGGTATTACATTTTCCTCGTCACTGACCCTTATCCTATTATATTCTGATGGCCTATTTGCTTACCTCTCTTACCTGCTACACTGTAAACTGTGCGAGGGCAGGGACAGTGTCTGTTTTCACCTGTTGATCCCTGGTACTTAGCACTGTGTCTGGCATGTGATGATAATCCAGTACATTCTTGTCAAATGAGTGAATGAAGCTTCTGTGGCAGCAAATCATTAGAAATTCTGTTGGAATACACCACTTGGTCGTTATCAGTATAGCTCAGTAGTCCCCAACCTTTTTGCACCAGGGATCGGTATTGTGGAAGACAAGTTTTTCCACGGATGGGAGTGGGGACAGTTTCAGGATGGAAACTGTTCCACCTCAGATCATCAGGCATTAGTTAGATTTTCATAAGAAATGCACAACCTAGATCTATTACATGTGTAGTTTACATTATGGTTCGAGGTCCCATGAGAATCTAATGCCCTCGCTGATCTGATAGGAGGTAGAGCTCAGGTGGTGATGCTTGCGCTGGGGGTTTGGAACCCGTGGTATAGCTTGTTACCCAGAATTGTAGTTCTCTTAGTGGTTTCTGACATTTCTGCATAGATACTTGCCAAATTATTATACTTTAAATGGAGCTCTTCATTTTTTCTCTCCAAGGTTGCTTTCTCTTCCAGTTTTCCATGTCTTTATTAACTATTTTTTCGGTTATCCTGGCCTCAAATTTTATAGTTAAATGTTGATTTTTTTTTTTAATCCATTCTATTCAGTCAGCCACTAGACCCTTCTGAGTTCTCATTTGAAATGGTTTTGGTATCTGTGGCTACTTTTCCATCTCCATTGCCGTAATCCAAGCTCAGGTCAACATTCCCAAAGGGCTGGGTCATGCAGTAGTTTCCTAGCGGGCCGATGGACTCTAGTCTCTTTGTATCCACTCTCTCTTACTGCTGCCTGATTAATCTTGCTAAAGGACGCTTTCGTTTTTTATTCCTTTGCTTAAAGATTGCAGGGAGTAAATTCTTATTGTCTGCTAGATGTGTCCAACTCTCTGGTCTGATTGCTTTCTCTCCATCAGCCCAAATTCAGTCAGTTGTATAGTACTTTGGGTTCTATCTCTGCTTTTATCTCTCTTTTTCCTTCTCTTCCTCCTCCCCACCTTCCTTCTCTCCCCCATCTTCCGTCCTCCTCCTCCCCACCTTCTTCCTCCTCTTTCTCCGTTTCTGTTGGTTTTTATTACCATTGCCATTGGTGGATTTGGAACCCTCTTTATGTTTTGTATATATGGATTTTTATAGTAGCCTCCTATCGGATAGTTGGACAGTCTTCTTTCTCCAATTTATCAGGTTTGTCAATACCAGAGTAACTTTCCTTAAATGTAGCTCTAATTATAAACCCTAAGCTATTAGAAACCTTCCATGAGTTCTTACTGCCCATAGGTTGTCTTTACATTTTAGCATGGTATTCAAGGCTTGCTGTGTTCTGGCCCTCCTTACTTATTCAGCTGTATCTCCCATTACTTCCCTCTCCAGGGATCCAAATAATTTCCACGTCACTGAAGCTAAACGAATTGGACTACTATTTAGTTTTCTCTGAATGCAGCTTGTGTTTTCCTGCTGTCGTACTTTGGCTAAAGGTGTTCAGTCTGTGTGGGACTTTCCTTCACTGCCATTCAGCTTTTCAGTACTACTTAATCCATCCCAAATACTGCCACACCTGCAGTCTTTGATGTTCCTGTTCTACTAGATGGAATCTTTACTGCAGCAGAACTCCTGTAGCTTTTAAAAAAGCCTTTCTTATGGCACTCTTGCATTATTTGATTCACTTGGAACCTTCACTGGGTTGTGTACTCTTATGAGGACAGTAGTAATAATGGCCTAACACCATCTATATACTCGGTGTTCAGGAAACACCGAAAGGAATAAGTATATGTGTAATGCTATTTGCTTCCTAATCAGTTATCCTACTAACAGGGTTATTTCTGTATATATTTTGTAGTTTTAATGAAGTTAAGGACAGTCTTGTGTTGTTGCAGCTAAAAACTCACAAAATATGTAGTAACATGTTTTAAAACGTGACTCATCCAATGAGCTAGTAGAGCGGTAAGCAAACTGTGGTCCACCACATATTTTTGTATAGCTTGCAACTAAGACTGATTTTACATTTTTAAAGAATTTTAAAGAAAAAATAAGAATATGTGACAGAAATGACATGTGGCCTGCAAAACCTGAAACATTTACTGTGTGGCCCTTTATGGAAAATGTTTGCTGACCACTCATCTAGAAATACACCTGACTTGCCTGGGATTACTCCTGCTCATTGGGTATGTTAAATTATCTGTTTCCCTGAGCAGTTTAATAGGCACTCACCCAGACTGGTTACTATTCCGTTCCTTGAAGAAGAATTGTTAGGCCTGACTTCAGAAGAATTTTGAGTGACATGTAAATCTCTTCTGGGCTCTTTGGCACTTGGCAGTATCTCACACAGATAACCAGATACAAATGAGCCGTTTCTTTCCATTATAATCCTTCATCAGAAGTCTGTCGGGATCGAACATCTGGTGAAGTTAGATGTCATTCAGAACAAGGCTCTTAGCATATTTCAAGAATGTTAATTGCTAAGTGATGGCTGAAACAGGAGGGCTTAATAATGTCCTTAAATTGCCTTAAATGTACATGGACTCAGAATTTTTAGAATTGGGAAAGGTCTTAGAGATCATCAAGTATAGCCTGGTTCTTAAGAACATGGGCTGTGGAGCCAGACTGCATGGCTCTTCTCTTTAATCCTCTTTGTGTCTCAGTTTCCACACCTTTAAAGTGGGGATAATAATAGCACCTATTTCACAGGGGTTTGTGAATATTAAATGTGTTAACATTTAACACTTTAACAGTTAGCTAACGTTGACATGTAAAATACAATACTGCCTGCCACACTGTAAATGCATGTAAACATTACTTTTTATATTGCTGTTTTTTTATTACTGTTTTTATTAGTAGTAGTTGCATCTCATTTTATAATTAAGGAAACTGAGGCCTAGGAGAGTTAAATTATTTTCCTCACTTATGCGATAGGCAGAGTAAATTAAAACCCAGGATCCCAGCTTCCAGTTGAATGTTCTTTCCCTGTTATAAAGCGTGGCTTTTAGTTGTATGTCAGTGGGTGTGGATAAATTTTTTATAGTCAGAAAAAATATTTGGCAGCTTTTTCCATAAAATAAGAAAAGCTAAGTAGAACATCATTAATCATTTCTCCTGAGAATCTTAAATCTACTTCTCAAGTCTTCTATTATTTGGATTTTGTTGCTGATTTATAAGACTATCTTCTCTGTCCTCATTTTCCTCATCTGCCCTTAAAATGTATAGATTATTTCTTAGCATCTTTTTTTTAAATTGAGGTGAAGTTAATGTAACATAAATTAACTGTTTTGAAGTTTGCAATTCAGTGGCTCTGGGTACATTCACAGTGTTGTGCACCACCATCTCTGTCAAGTTGCAAAACATTTTCATAATCCCCAGATAAAACTTTGTACCTATGAAGTGCTCACTTTCTATTTTGCTATCCTCTAAACCTCTGGCAAACACCAGTTTGCTTTCCATCTCTATGGATTTACCTATTTTGGGTATTTCATACAAATTGAATTATATAGTATGTGACATTTTGTTCTGGCTTTTTTTCAGTAAGTGTAATGTTTTGGCGTTGCATCTACATGTAGGAAGGAATGGACTTCGTTCCTTTTTAGGGCTGAGTAATATTCTATTGCATGTGTACGCACACGCAGTCACACACACACACATTTTGTTTATTCATCTGTTGATAGACATTTGAATTGTTTCTGTATTTTTGACTGTTGTGAACAGTGCTGCTGTGAACATTCATGTACAACTGTTTGTTTGAGTGTCTGTTCTCAGTTCTTTTGGGTATGTACCTAGGAGTGAAATTGCTGGGTCATATTATAATTCTGTGATTACCTTTTTGAGGAACTGCTAAACTTTTTTTTTTTTTTTACAGTGGCTGACCAGTACATTCTTAACAGCAGTATGTGAGGGTTCTCATTTCTCTACATCCTCACGAACACTTATCTTCTGTTTGTTACGCCATTTGTGTATCTTTATTTGGAGAATGTCTCTTGCAGTTCTTTGCCCATTTTAAAATTGAGTTGTCTTTTTGTTGTTGAATGTATGAGTTCTTTACATCATCTGGATATTAGACCTCTGTCAGATATACAATTTGTAAATATTTTCTCCCATTCCATTGGGTTGTTTTCTACTTACTTGATAGTGTCCTTTGATGCACAAAAGTTTTTAATTTTAATGAAGTATGATTTACTGATTTTTTTGTACTAATGCTTTTTATATCATATGTAAGAATAGATTGGTAAATCCAAGGTTATATAGATTTACCCCTGTGTTTTCTTCTAATAGTTGTATAGTTTTTTTTTTTTTTTAGCTTTATGGTGTTTTGTTATTGTTGTTTTTGGAGATAGGGTCTCACTCTGTCGCCCAGACTGGATTACAGTGGCGTAATCTCAGCTCACTTCAACCTCTGCCTCCTGAGTTCAAGTTATTCTCCTGCCTCCAACCTCCCGAGTAGCTGGGATTACAGGCACGTGCCATCACACCCCGGCTAATTTTTCTATTTTTAGTAGAGACGGGGTTTTACCTTGTTAGCTAGGCTGGTCTCGAACTCCTGACCTCAAGTGATCTGCCCACCTCAGCCTCTCAAAGTGCTGGGATTACAGGCGTGAGCCACTGTGCCTGACCAGCTTATGGTTTTACAGTTAAGTCTTTGATTCATTTTGAGGTAATTTAAAAATATGGCATTAAGAACAGATCCAACTTCATTCTTTTACATGTGACTATCCAGTTTTTTTTAAGCACCGTTTGATGAAAAGACTTACTTCCCCATTGAGTAGTCTATGAACCTTTGTTGAAAATCAGTTGATCATAGATGCATCGATTTATTTCTGGATTCTCAGTTCTGTTTTGTTGATTTATGTATCTGTCCTTATGCCAGTGCTATCCTGATTTGACTATTGTTGCTTGGTATTAAGTTGAAATTGGGATGTGCGAATCTTCTAACTTTGTTCTCTTCAATATAATTTTGGCTATTGACCCCTTGCAATTCCATATGAATTTGAGAATTGGCTTTTCCATTTCTGTAAACAAGGCTGCTGGAATTTTGATAGAGATGGTATTGAATATCTAGATTGCTTTGGGTATTGTTGCTATGTTGATAATGTTAAGTCTTTAAATCCATGAACATGGGATGCCATTTTATTTATTTTGGTCCAGTTTGGAATACACTTTATTTATTTTTCTTGCCTAATTGTTCTGGCTAGAACTTAGAGTACAAATGTTGAGTAGAAGCGGTGAGAGCAATCACCTTGTCTTTCTTGTTTTTGATATTGGGGGAAGACTTTGAGTCTTTCAACATTGAGTATGATGTTAGCTGTGGGCTTTTTGTAGATGCCCTTTATGAGGTCTGGGAAATTCCTTTCTATTCCTAGTTTGTTGATTTTTTTTTTTTTAATCATGGAAAAGTGCTGAATTTTGTCAAATGCATTTTCTGCATCAACTGAGATGACTATGTGTGTTGTGGTATATTACACTGATCCTTCCTTCTTTCTTTTCTTTCTCTTTTTGACAGAGTCTTGCTGTGTCACTTAGGCTGGAATGCAGTGGCACAATCATGGCTCACTGTACCCTCAAATTCCTGGGCTCAAGTGATCCTCCCATCTCAGCCTCCTGAGTAGCTGGGACTACAGGCATGCATCACCATGCCAAGCCAATTTCTTTGTTTAAAAAAATTTTTTTGTAGAAATGGTGTCTCACTATGTTTCCCAGGCTGGTCTCTAACTCCTGGGCTCTAGTGATCCTCCTGCCTGTGCCTCCCAAAGTGCTGGTATTACAGGGGCCCAGCCTGATTGATTTTCATGTATTGAAACTCCCTTGCATACCCTGTATGAATTTCAGCTGTTCATGGTGTATAATCTTTAAAAAAATTTATTTGTGTTAAATTGCAAATACACAAAATTTACTATCTTAACCATTTTAAGTGTACAGTTTAGTGGCATTAGGTACATTCACACTGTTGTGCAACTATTGCCACCATCCATGTATTTCATCTTGCAAAACTTTTCACCTTGCAAAACTGAAACTCTCCATTAAACAATAATTCCTCATTCTCCCCTCTCCCTGGTCCCTGCCAGTTACCCTTCAACTTTCTGTTTCTATGATTTTGACTACTCTAGGTACCTCATGAAGAAATGAATATTTTCCCTTTGATTGGCTTATTTCACTTAATATACTGTCCTCAAGCTTCATCAATGTTTTCACATGTGTCAGAATTTCCTTCCTTTTTAATGGTGAATAATATTTCATTGTGTGAATATACCATGTTTTGTTTACCCATCACCTGTCTGTGGACACTTGTAAATCATGCTGCTATGAATTTGGATATACAAATGGCACTTCCCATTCTTGCTTTCACTTTTTGGGAGTATATACCCAGAAATAGTTGCCAGGTTGTGGGTTATAATTCTTTTAATATGCCACTAGATCACTTTTACTAGTATTTTGTTGAAGATTTTTATATCTGTATTCATAAAGGATATTGGTCTATAGTTTTCTCGTGACATTTTTGTCTGGCGTTGGTATCAGGATAGTATTGGTCTCATAGAATAACTTAAGAAGTGTTTCCTTGCTTTTATGGTTTTTGAAGACTTTGAGAAGGATTCGTGTTAAATAATTGGTATAATTCACCGGT
This sequence comes from Piliocolobus tephrosceles, assembly GCF_002776525.5. Taxonomy (NCBI): domain Eukaryota; kingdom Metazoa; phylum Chordata; class Mammalia; order Primates; family Cercopithecidae; genus Piliocolobus; species Piliocolobus tephrosceles. The sequence continues at coordinate 66,057,212 of NC_045446.1, forward strand.
CAAATAATCTGGTTCTGGGCTTATTTTATTTTTTATTTTTTTGAGACAGGGTCTTGCTCTGTCTTCCAGGCTGGAGTGCAGTGGTGCAATCTCGGCTCACTGCAAGCTCCACCTCTTGGGTGCATGCCATTCTCCTGCCTCAGCCTCCTGAGTAGCTGGGACTACAGGCGCCCACCACCACGCCTGGCTAATTTTTGTATTTTTAGTAGAGACGGGATTTCACCATGTTAGCCAGGATGGTCTTGATCTCCTGACCTCGTGATCCGCCCGCCTCAGCCTCCCAAAGTGCTGGGGTTACAGCTGTGAACCACCGTGCCCGGCCTTTTTTTTTTTTTTTTTGTGGGAGTTTTGTGATTACAAATTCTGTCTACCTCTTTATCTGTTATAGGTCTGTTCAGATTTCCTGTTTCTCTTGAGTCATTTTTGGTAGTTTGTATATCATTTTGTCTAGGTTATCTGATTTGCTGGAATGCGATTAATTGTTCACTGTATTCTTTTATAAACCTTCTTATTTCTGTAAGGTTGGTAATAACATTCCCACTTCTTTCCTGATTTTAGTGATTTGAGTCTTCTTTCCTTTCCCTTTGGTTAGTTCACCTTAAGATTTGTCAATGTGCCAGGTACAGTGGCTCATGCCTGTAATCCCAGTACTTTGAGAGGCCAAGGTAGGAGGATAGCTTGAGTCCAGAAGTTAAAGACCAGCCTTTAGTAAGGCAACATAGTAAGACCCCCTTCTCTATAGAAGATAAAAATTAGCTGGGCATGGTGGCATATGCCTGTAGTCCCAGCTAAGTGGGGGGCTGAGGTGGGAGGATCTCATGAACCCAGGAGTTCAAGGTCAGTCTGGGCAACATGGAAAAATGCCACCCCTACAAAAAAAAAAAAAAAAAAAAAAAAAAATTAGCCGGGTATGGTGGTGCATGTCTGTAATTCTGGCTACTCTGGTGGCTGAGGCAGAAGGATGGCTTCAGCCCAGGAGGTTGAGGCTGCAGTGAACTGTGATTGTGCCACTACTCTCCAGCCTGGATAACAGAATCAGACCTTGTTTCCAAAAAAAAAAAAAAAAAAAAAAGATTTGTCAGTGTTGATCTTTTTAAATAATAAGCTTCACTAGTTTGAATTAATACCAACTTAGTTTTAATACTGTAAAAAGCTTTGCTTCTCTGTTCCCCTGCCTTTGTGTCATTGTTTTCACAGATTGCGTCTTTATAATGGTGTGCCCATCAAGATAGATTTATGATTGTTTCATGTATTTGCCTAGTTGATTGTTTTTTAAATGGTAGATCAACTAGACATTCTTAGGCTACATCCAGTTAATGATATGTCTTTTTAAATCTTTATAATGTATTGCTGGTTCAATTTGCTGATATTTCGCTAAAGATTTTGTGTTTCTGTTCATGAGGGATATTGGTGTATAATTTCCTTTGTGTGTGTGTATGTGTTGTCTCTGTCTAGTTTTGGCATCAGTGATGCTAGTTTTATAAGTTGGGAATTGTTCCCTTCTCCACTTTCTGAAGGAGTTTGTGTAAAGTGGATTTTTTCTTTCTTTCTCTTTCCCTCCCTCCCTCCCTCCTTTCTCTCTCTCTTTTTCTTTCTTTCTCCTCCTTTCTCTCTCTCTTTTTCTTTCTTTCTTTCTTTCTTTCTTTCTTTCTTTCTTTCTTTCTTTCTCTTTCTCTTTCTTTCTCTCTTTCTCTTTCTCTCTTTCTCTCTTTCTCTTTTTCTTTCTCTCCTTTCTTTCTTTCTTTCTTTCTTTCTTTCTTTCTTTCTTTCTTTCTTTCTTTCTTTCTTTCTTTCATGTTTGATGAAATTAATCAGTGAGACCGTTTGGACATGGATTTTTGTGTGTGGGGGAAGATTTTCAATTGCTTATTCACTAAAACAGTAGATATGGGGCTATTTAGATGTTTTATAGTATGTCTGGGCACTTTGTGTTTCTTTTCAAGGAACTTGTCTAATTAATCTAAGTTCTCATAGTTAAAAGCATAAAGTTGTTAATAATATTCTTCCAGTATCCTTTTAATGTCTGTAATGACATAACTTTTAATGCTTCTAGTAGTATTATAGCAAATATGTATATGGTGCTTATTATATACCTTTCATTTTACGGATATTAACTTTTAATTCCCATAGTTTGTGAGGCAGTTACTATTATCATCTCCGTATTACAGATGAAGAAACCAAGGTTAAACTAAGAGCACTCTGGTGCCTTGCTTAAGATTATAGAGCTGTTGTATTGAAGGCTTGAATTGGATTCCTGGTGGGTCCATAGTCTTTTTTTCTATATTACTCTGTACTCTCCCACCGCTCCCCGACCTTTTTTTTTTTTTTTAAATTAAAAAAAAAAAAATGACTATTTATTCCTTTTTATCTTTCTTTTTTTTTTTTGACAGGGTCTTCCTCTGTCACCCAGGCTGGAGTGCAGTGGTGTGACCAGCCAATTGGTTCACCTTGCCTGCTGCCTGGACAGGGCCGATTTATCAAGACAGGGGAATTGCAATAGGGAAAGAGTAATTTATGTAGAGCCAGCTGTGCGGAAGACCGGTGTTTTATCATTACTCAAATCAGTCTCCTCCTCTGCCTTTCTTAAATGACAGAGATACCTATTCTGTTCTTCTTATGGAATTGTCCTTTGTTCTTTTTAGAAAGTATCCTTGCTCCTTTGTACCCCAGAGTGGAAATACTTGTTTCTGGTGTTCCTAATCAGAACTTGGAATGCCCTTTTCCCCATAAAAAAGTTACATATGATGGCTAGGCATAGTTGAAATATTATTGTTAATTCTCTTTTTGAGTCACATAATATGTTAAAACGACTTCTGGAGCTTCCTTGGGAGGTTCACCACAATTTGTAATGTGAAACATTGTTTCCGTGGGAAACTATGAGAAGAAATGTATTTTATTTTTTTGACCTAAACACCAAATTTATCACTTTTTTAAAACAAGAGATTTTCCCCAAAAGTGAAAAAATAAGAGACAAATCCAGTGTTCATGCATTCCCAAACTGCAGCTGTGATTCCAGGATACCTCCTTCTCTCAAACCGAACTGGCTTCATGGGAATCCAGTGGTGGTACATGGGCTGAGGGTTCGTTTGTGCTGCATTTTTTACTGCTTCTCTCCTGAGTTGTGGGGATAGATTCTGCAGGCTCTTGTGCTGGCCCAAAGGTGCCCAGCCTTGACTTCTCTTCCGTGTCTGTGATCCCAGGTGGGCAGGTCTCCTGGGTCCCTGTGTTCTCAGCAGCTTTCTCAGGTGCCTCTCCCTGCTGCTGTTGCCCCAGGTGATGTTCAGTCATCAGCCATCATCTGGAGCTCTCTCGTTGTGGGTGTGATCCTTGTCATCTTCTGTCGCTGTGGAGACATTACCAAAGTGGGTCAAGGATCCATGTTCATCTCTCTCTGGGGATGACTGGTCAGCATAAGGGTGGCAGCATTGGATGACACCTCCAAATCTGCTCTGCCCCCTCGGGGTCTGGGGGCTGTTGTCTTGCTCCATGGCTGGGGCAGCAACTGCTGGGTCCGCACTGTCAGGGGAGGGAAGGCCGCAGAACTCGGGGCTGGGCTGGGCGCGCTCATTCTCCGCTCTTGTCAGATCCCCCCACCAAAACTTATTTTACATTCCCTCGCCCTGAAAGATTAGACTTGTGTTACATGGCAGATACACTTTACTTTTTGGAATCTCTAAAATTTTAGGTTTACTCAGTTGTTAATATGTCATATTTTTAAAAAGACAAACATGATTAATTTGTGCATATATTTTATTTTGTTTGGTTTTGATTAATTTGTTGATTAATGTCTTTCAGGGTTATTCAGATGCTCAGAAGACTATTCTTCTGCAGGTGGATCAGAACTGTGTTCGCAATTCTTACGATGTCTTCTCTTTGCTACGGTAAGAAACTTCTTAGATTGCACTGAATTCTAAAGTATCTTTCTCATTTTGAGTTTGTGACATTTCAATGTGAGAAAATTAACAGGAGCTTTAGAGGCTATTATTCAAGTTTACCTTTTTTTAGTGCAAGTGTCATAAATTTTGTAGCTACAGTGATTTAAGTTTATCTAGTTTACAAAGTCTTTGGAAAGCCATTTCCTTTCTCTGGACAGTGGGAGAGAATATTTGGAAGCCAGTGATCTTAAAACAGACATGAGCTATTTCCTGGTCTTCTGTACCCTACAGAACAACAATCAAAGTTGCAGATGTTAGACTTATCAAAGTCCTAACAACTGCGGCATCCCTCGAAAAGCCCTTCAGCAGCCCCAAAGGTGGCTTTGAGTTTTGACCTGTTCTTTGTCTTAAAAGAATTGTGTTTGGCAAGCCAAAAAAGCTTTGCATGTACCTAATGCTCAGAGACTTAAAGGCCTCAGCTCTATATTTTCATAATGTCTGGGCTTAATTTTGAAAGATTTTAAAATTTAGCTTTAATTTTAAATGTGATAGATCATCAAGGATATTTTTCCAGGGAGCAAGCCACCAAAATGAATGCAATTCCAAATAAAGTTAACAGTGACACTCAACCTATGTTCACCCTATTCAGACAGATTGTTCATTGAAATTTGATTTTGACAGGATTTTCTAATGTTTACATGACACGTAACACATTTCAGAACATTAGACATCCTCTATGTATGTACTTGAGGAAGAATCCAGAAGGATGCTCGGAGAAATGGTTATTTTAGAAACATTACAAAATTGGCCTTTCCTTTGTGAAACTTGAATCTTATTACACATGATGATATAGAGTTTGGTCACATGGACTGTGTCCATTAATCTTAAGAAACATGGTTTTGACTAAAGTAACCATATACATTTTCTGAGTTTTGGTTCTTGCTTGAGAGATGCCTACACTTTGACTGCTTAGGATATGTAGCAGAACACACAGGGTTTAGAAATTAGAGGGTGGAGATAGTGGGAGGTGTCAAAACATAAACGTATTTTAATGCCTCTTCAGTTTGAGACACACAAAGTTTTAAGTATTGAAGAAAGTCCAGAAATTGTTTGAAATGTGAGTATGCCACTAATATTTCTTGGTATCAGTTTTCCTTAGTAAGTAAAATGAGGTGTAGGTACAATTATTTAAAGATATGTTCTAAATGTGAGATTGTGTGACCTTGTTGGAGAAAACAGTAGAATTAAAAGAAAAAATACTAAGTCAGGAAGAAGAGGATTTGGGATAGTGTAGTATCATAGATGCTGAAAGAGAATAGTTTCCAGCAGTAGCGAACACTGTGATAATGTAGGAGAGCAGGAACTGAAGAAAGACTGTTGGATCTTGTGAAGCAGTGTGGTATCATGGAGGATGTTTTGATTAATCCTACCCTGCCTTTATCTTTGATTTATCCTAATTCATTTAACCTCTGATGCTTCTAAAAAGTGGAAGCAGTGATGTTACAAATTTGTGTAATTTACAAGCATTTTCACATTTTTTATCTTATTCTCTTAGAAGTCTTTCACACGTCAGGGATGATACATAGCCCTTGTCTTGATTGTAGAAGCTGAAGCCGAGAGGCATTAAATGTTTTATCTATCTGAGGGCACACAGCAAGTAAGAGCCAGACTGGAGGATGCTTTGAAGGGTTTCTGACAAGCATGTTTTTTTAGATCCTTTTAATAGTCTCACCTTCCTAAACTGGTGGTTACAAGGTATATATGGCATAATGACTGCGGACATTCTTTGGAAAACGCAATGCCCTACATAAATGCAAAGTCATCAGGCTAATTTAGTAGTTGCTCAGTTATTGAACATTGATCTTGCAATGATTTGGCTCTTGGGGAGTTTATATCTAGGGTATTTTTCAGACTCTTCTGATGTGTCAGTAATTTGAACTGCCTTATTAACAGTGGTCTCCTCATGCCTATTGTACAATTCATGCCTAGCTAATAACACAGGTATACTTTTCCTAAACCAGATCAAGTGTCTATTTATCAACCAAATTTACTGAACCCAGTGCCTGTAATCCCAGCACTTTGAGAGGCCAAGGCGGGTGTATTGCCTGAGGTCAGGAGTTTGAGACCAGCCTGGTCGACATGGTGAAACGTCATCTCTACTAAAAATACAAAAATCAACCAGGCATGGTGACACATGCCTGTAGTCCCAGCTGCTCGGGAGGCTGAGGCAGGAGATTAGCCTGAACCCAGGAGGTGGAGGTTGCAGTGAGCCAAGATTGTACCACTGCACTCCAGCCTGGATGACAGAGTAAGACTCCATCGCAGAGAAAAAAAAAAAAAAGAAAAAAGCTCCTTCAGATGGATGGGTTGTACTGTTTTATAGGAAAACAATGACCTAAGACCATATTCAGATACTTTGACCCATGGTTAAGAATTTAGGCTAACTTCAGTGTTGCCAAAGTTTAGCATTTCTTTCCAAATTTACATTTAATGTGGGATAGTAATTGAACTATTCCTTCTTAACTCTTGGAAATCTCTGGATTAAGGGTTTGTTTTCAGGTAAAAGTAGACATTTAATTAGGAGCCAGTTTACTCATTGTTATATTTGATATTTTAGGGTGTTCACCACAAGGTGTCAATGTTATTCCTTAACTGGCATTTGAAATTTTATTTATTTTACAATTTTGGGGTGAGAAAAGTAGGGGACTAAATTGGAGTATAAAGCAATGTTGTAAATTATAAATAAGCATTCATTTTTTGAGTTAACTAAAAAAAATCTTACTATGATTCCTTCGAGGTTAAGGAATACAGGCTTAGTAGATAGCTTTCTAATAGGCTTACTAGGTAGCTTTCTCCTTTTGTTTCTGTTTTTTTTTTTTTTTTTAATCCTATTGATAGGGAATTACTGAGAGATTATAAAGAGAGGAGGAGTAAATGACATAGTCAGGCTTGCAATTTAGAATTCTAACCATGGTGTCAGTGTGGAATAGACCTGAGGGATGAGCCTGGAAGCAATGATTCCTGTCTAATCTTACCTGTTCTCTGACTGAGAGATTATTTTTACTGTTAAAAAAACTCATTTTTTGGTTGTTTTTCTTTTATACTTTTTCAAAGAGGTAACTCTGTTATAGTAAGAAAAGTAGTAATTCTGGTTTTTTTTTTCTAGTGTAGTTTTTATTGTTTTTTTCCCCTTCTCCTTTAGAAATATCCTGCTTTTTCCAGTTTAATAAGTGGAAGTATGGTGGAAAAATAAAGGGCTTTGGTCCTTCACCTAAATTCCAGTCCTAAAACTGCCATGTGTAGGTAGACTGGATGCAAGACTTTGCATCAACTTTTTGTATATCTTAGTCTGCTTTTGTAAAATGGGGCTAATATTTGTCTCTTCTATTAGGAATATTGTTAGAATTAAGTAAGGTAAAATATTTGAAAGATCTTAGGACAGTTACTGGCATATAGTAGACATTCAATAAATGTTAGTTTTCTTCTTCCTCTTTACTTACCCTGTCTTGGAAGTGGCTTTCTCCTTTAAGCCAGTATTCCTTTTCCTTGTTACCGCTAGCTTTTCCACCTTTCAGCATAATTTCCCTTTCTCTCCCTACCATTCTGGTGTTTTCCATATCTGCTTTTATAACTGCATGATGGATTCTTTTTGCTCACTGCCCAGAAAAGTCAATGCATTGAGAACAGGTTTTACAGCAAAGAAAGAGTTTGATTATCACAGGGCCAGCCAAATGGAAGGATGGGAGATAATTCTCAGATCTGCTTCCTCAGAATTCACAGGCTACAGTGTTTCAAGGATAGTTTGGTAGGCAGGGGTCTAGGAAATGGGAAATCCTGATTAGTTGGGTTGGGGCTAAAATCATAGGGAGTCTAAGCTGTCTTCTTGTGCCACGTTAGTTCCTGTGTGGGGGTCATAAGACCAATTGAGCCAGTTTCTTGATATGGGCTACCTATTTGACACCAGCTGGTCCATCAGAATTCGGAGTCTGAAAAATACCTCAAGCACCAGTCTTAGGTTTTATGATAGTGATGTTATCTATGGGAGCAATTGGGAAGGCTGCAAACCTTGTGACTTCTGGGTACATGACTCCTGAACCATAATTTTACAAAGGTGATTTCAGTCCCTGAGTCATAAGGAAGAAGTTACTTTCGGGAAGGGACTGTTTTCATCTTTATTTTAAAGTTAAACTATAAACTAAATTCCTCCCGTAGTTAGCTTGGCCTATGCCCAGGAATGTACAAAGACAGTTTGTGAGGCTAGAAGCAAGATGGAATCAGCTACTCCATGTTCATTGATTTCTGTCACTCATAATTTTTGCAAAGGTGGTTTTACTTTCAAAGTTGCTTTTATTAATTCTAAACAGCCATAATAAAAAATATTTAACATGTGTATGTCTTTTCTCCTTAATGACATTGAAATCTTCTTGAAGGAAAGGATTATTTCTTCTGGCTATATTTCTCCTCTCCGTCTACCTTACCAACACTTCTTGGTTAATTGTTGGAGTTCCTTGACTCTTCTGTATTACTCTTTTTCCCTAGGTACTCTCTTGTGTTACTAAAGCTACAACTAACACATCTACATGTTAATACCTCTTCAGTCTGTGTCTCTAGCTCTGCCTCTCTTTTGGATTTCCAGTCTGCATTTTCCAGCGACCATGGATATTTGTACTTTTTTGTCCTTGAGGAACCCCAACCTCAAAGTGTCTGGAGCCACACTCATCAGTTTAATACTCCTCTTCCTTTTCTTTTCCCTGGTTTGTCTCGTGGTATTATCATCATCCTAGTCTCCCAAGCTAGTAATCTTAGTCATTTTTGGTTTCGCTAATTTTTCTTCCCTTAGTGATAGATATTGTTGATGATAAATCATATTGATTCTTTGGTGAGATGTCTCATCTGTCGATCCTTCTTTGTTTTTAATCTGTATTTTCCTAGACTGTTTCCTGATCTCCTGGATGAAGAAATTAAGGCACAAAGTGATTTGCTTTCTAGGAAACCGATTTGCTTTCTAGGAAACTGATTTGCTTTCTAGGCTCACCAGGGCGAGTATTAAAGGACCAGCGAGTAGGCAGGGCTAGGAGCAAAACTGCAGGTTTATTTTTTTGGTCAGCCAGCTTTGTGGGGGAGGGGTGAGGCCGGGGGAGTCACCCGGTGGAGCTCTCGGGGGAGGTTCCTAGGTCCACACAGGAGCAGGGGCCAAGGAAGTTCGCACCGCGGCCCGCTGGGAGCGGCTTTTATGTCCTGGGCCTGGGAGTGGGAGGGCAGTGGGCGGGACATAGGCGGGTTGGGGGCCGGGCGGTAGGCGTGGCTAGGCGGGTTCCGGTTTTCCTCCGTCAGAGGTCGGGTTGCGCCTGCGCAGTCGACCTGTGTCTTTCCTGGGCGCGGGAAAGCTGATGGTGAAGAACCCGGAACTGTGCCATCTTGCCTCCGTTCGTCCAAAGAGTCCAACCTTTTATTGATAATAGTGATAAGGGGCACCGTGGTCTGTCTGGCTACTTCCTGCTGTTAAGGGACGTCGTTAAGGTTGGCGGTCTATGGTTGGTATTTGGATGTACGGATGAAGAAGCATCTGGTTGAAGGTGACGCGCATGATCTCTTGAACTTTGGCTTGGAGAAATTTGATTAAAACAGGAGCGAGACATAAGACAAAACAGAAGATTAGTATGGGAATTAGGAACGGGAGCATCTGCTGTATTATGGGCAGCAGCCATATCGGTGGTCTGGGGGTGAAGGGGGTATTGTAGGTTTTTAATTCTGCTTTAATCCTGTTTAGGGTTTGAATGTTAGTGTCTACTAGGCCTGACTCGTTTACATAATAGCAGCATTCTTCTCCTAAGAAGAGACATGTTCCTCCTTTTTTGGCAGTAAGTAAATCTAATGCTCGCCTATTTTGTGCTGCTACCTGGGCCACCAAGGTAATTTGACGCTGCAGAGAGGCCAGGCTTTCAGCTGAAGCCTCTATGGCCTCTCGGATTTGAGCTGTTAGAGATCGGGTAGACTGTACCGAGTGGGCAAGTGCCCCAGTTCCAAGCCCTGACGCCACTAGGGAGGAGGCCAGGGAGACTCCAATGGCTAGGGGAAGGAAGACAGTCCATTTTTGGAGGTCATTAGGAGGAGGGTTAAATTGTATGACAAGTTCAGCTATTTCTGCTTTGCTATATAAGGTTAAACTAGGTACTAGGGACACTGGGACACAGAGGGATTGACCGATGGATGTGTGATTAAGGACCTTGAAGAGGGTTTTGTTGCACCAGAAATAACCTCCGATGGGAGCCGTCTGGGTCTTAGCAGGTGGCTGGGTATAATTACACCAGGAGGTGTTTGGGGTAGAGTAGCAGAAAGGAAGGATTGGACTTTCTGGGTTTTGGTATAGTGGGACTTGGAGTAAGAACGGTTTTTGGGAGGTGCCTGTGGAGTTAGTTGTAACCTTGAAAGCAGTAGTTAAGGGGACTGCCACTAAGGGGGCTCTTTCAAGGGCCGCACAGAGGAAACAGTGGGAGAGATTTGTTAGGTTGGCTGCCTGTGTTAGGTTTAACCCTTGACGGACTAGTTTTAACCATGAGAAGGGGTCCTTATTGGAGGAGTGTAATTGATCTTGTAAGGCCTGTTCTTGTGATTGTATGGCTAAGGTTAAATTCTGTAGGGCTTGTATGTTTTGAGGAAGGGATTTTTGCTGGACCAGTATTCTTTTTATCAGGAGAGTAGCCATGGGAAATGAACTAAGAATTGTGTAGCCTGTGTAGAGTCCACCTTTGACTCCGTCTGCCCATCGGGGGTCCCATGGGTCTTTGATATTTAATTGGTATTGAAGGGGGGTTCGTAGATTTGCAATGGTGAAGAGAGCAGTGGGTTTCTCCTGTCTCAGGGTTGCATAATGGATGTTACAATAAATATAAGGACATCCTAGGTTCTTTTGTTTCCAGTATGTCTTACAATTGTAATGTGTCTCGTCGTGCAGGAAGCAGAGAGCCTTAGCTCCGGCTGCACTGCAACACAATAGGGTGAAATTTATAGTAAGTTGGGGTTGGCAGCCTGAAGGGGGGCAGTCAGCAGTGCCTTGTAGCTGTGAGTGCTGTTTATTTTTGCGTGACCAGGTTTCAACTATAGAGAATCTCCATATGAAAGTTGGGTTAGTAATAGAGATTGAAATGCAAGAAAAAGATAGCAATATAAGTATGAAATAGTACTTCATCTTCAGTGTAATCACAGGGTACACCTTGTCACTGAAGATGTTCTTTTTTTTTTTTTTTGAGACGGAGTCTCGCTCTGCTGCCCAGGCTGGAGTGCAGTGGCCGGATCTCAGCTCACTGCAAGCTCTGACTCCTGGGTTCACGCCATTCTCCTGCCTCAGCCTCCCGAGTAGCTGGGACTACAGGCGCCCGCCATGTTGCCCGGCTAGTTTTTTGTATTTTTAGTAGAGACGGGGTTTCGCCATGTTAGCCAGGATGGTCTCGATCTCCTGACCTCGTGATCCGCCTGTCTCGGCCACCCAAAGTGCTGGGATTACAGGCTTGAGCCACCGCGCCCGGCCACTGAAGATGTTCTATAAAGGTAAGTGGGAGAACCACTGTGATGGGCTATTATCTGGAGGCAAGTAGGGATCTGGGGTAAGATATTGGAATTCTGTTATGTTTATATAGAGTATGGCGAGAAATCGGGATTAGCGTAAGAGGTCAGGGAACATGTGGTGGTTGGGAGAATTTGGTGAATTTGAGATGGGTAGGGGTAAGTCTAGTAGATGTCCACTGATTGTCTTCCGTGGGGGCCTTTTTTAATTGTGATATATGGACCCAGTGCGTGTGTCCTAGAAGTTTGGCTGCTGTGTATGTGGATAGGAGGACAGTATAGGGACCTTTCCACCTGGGTTGAAGATCTTTGGCTTGGATATCTTTTAAGTATACTTGGTCTCCTGGGCTGAGAGAGAGATGTGGGCTATAGGTGTCTGTTGGAGGGAGGTGTGCTAGTTCGGCATGTTGTCTCAGGAGTTGTCTCAAGAGGGTGAGGTATGGGAGATAAGTTGCCAGCGGGGAAGAAAGGGTGGGTAACTGCTGGAGGGTGAGGGGCTGGCCGTAAACTAATTCAAACGGACTGAGGCCTGTTGGACTCCGTGGGGCTGCTCGCAGCCAGGTTAGGGCTAAAGGAAGGAGAGTTACCCATGATTGTCAAGTCCCGAGGGAGAGTTTACCAGAAGACTGAGGTCTATAAGGAATGTGGATTTTCCAGGTGATGTGTAGGAGGGCTGCCACCTGTTGGACTACCTTGGAGATGAATGCTGGGCCGTTGTCAGACTGAAGAGTGAGCAGGAGGCCAAACCTAGGAATAATGTGTTCAGTGAGTATGGAGGCAACTATATTGGCGGTTTCTCCTGTAGTAGGATAGGCTTCTATCCATCCTGAAAAAGTATCAACGAGGGTTAAGAGGTACTTGAATTTTTTATGTTTTGGCATATGTGTGAAATCAATTTGCCAGTCTTCGCCTGGTTGGTGTCCTCTGAGTTGGTGGCTGGGATGGGGATTACGCAATGCACCTTGAGGATTTGTCTTTAGGCAGATAGAGCACTGCTGGTTGATTATAAGTAAGTGTTTTTGTAGTGTTGGACAGTGGAGGAGAGGATTTAGAAAATTGTATAAGGCTTTGGGTCCTATATGTAAAGAATTATGTATGTCTGTTGGAATGGTATGGAGTTGTTTCAGGAATAACTAATTTGTTATCAATATATATCCAGTCGTCTGTAGTTAGTTTGGCTGTTGGATTTTGTAATAGTTTGGCCTTTTCCTCTTGGGTGTAAATAGGGATATATTGAGGAGAGAGAAAACAAATGGAAGCGTGGGGGTGGAGAATCCAGCTGCCGATTTGGCAGTGGTGTCGGCAAAACTATTGCCAGCTGCTACCGGGTTAGATGGAGTTTGGTGGCCTTTACAATGTATAATGGCTACCTTGGAAGGTCCCGACAGTGCATCTAGTAGTTTGAGTATTTGTTTTTTGTTGATAATAGGGGTACCGCAGGTGGTTAAAAACCCTCTCTCTTTCCAGATGACTGAATGGGTGTGTGCAATTAGGAAAGCATATTTAGAATCTGTGTATATGTTTACTGTTTTTCCTTTTGATAGGAGGAGTGCCTTGGTTAGTGCAGTGAGTTCTGCCTGCTGTGATGTGGTCCCTGGTGGTAGGGGTTTTGCCTCTAAAACTGGAGGAGGTAACTACTGCATATCCTGCCTGTCTGTTTCCTTGAGGGCTGATAAAGGAGCTGCCATCCACAAATAGGGTTAGTTGTGCATTCTGAAGGGGCTGATCATGCAAGTGTAGGTGGCTGGGGGGTTGAGCCTCCAGGACTTCAGGACAGGAATGTTTAGTATGAGGTGGTTTGAGAGGGTCTGGCAGTAAAGTGGCTGGATTTAGAGAGGAGCAAACTTCTAAAGTAACAGTGGGGTCTTCTATGAATAAGAGATGGAAAAGTTGGAGCCAGGATGGAGTTAAATGGCTAATACTTTTATGAGAGAAGAGATCCTGAAGACGGTGTGTGGAGAGGACTGTTAGATTACTGCCTCTAATGAGCTTTCTCGCTTCCTGGGTCAGGCAGGCTGCCGCTGCCAACGCACGCAGACAGGGTTGCCAGCCTTGTACAGTTGGGTCTAGTTGTTTGTGTAGATAGGCCACAGGGCGGTGGGTGCTGCCGACAGGCTGGGCTAAGAGACCAACTGCCACTTTCTGCCTTTCATCTGTAAAGAGTTGGAAGGGACACTGGAAATCAGGCAGTGAGAGAGTGGGTTGTGAGAGAAGGCAAGCTTTTAAGCGGGTGAAATGAGTTGAGATTAACTTGGGGTTGGACAAAGGCCCATGTGGGGTTTCTTTAACTGCGGCATATAAAGGTTTGGCTAAGATTCCAAAATTGGGGATCCAATGTCTGAAAAAGCCTATTAGACCTAAGAAGGATTGAATTTCTTTTGCATCTTGAGGGGGAAGAAGGTTTCGTATTAGGGCCACACGGTCGGTCGTTAGTGACTGGGTTGTTGGGGTGATTTCAATTCCCAAGTATGTGACGGTTTGGCGAGAAATTTGGGCCTTTTGTTTAGATACCCTATAACCTAGTGAGCCTAAATGGTTGAGGAGAGTTGCAGTGTCTAGAAGAGAGTCTTGTTTGGTAGGGCTACAGATTAGGAGATCATCTACATACTGCAGAACTTTGCTATTGGTGAGGGGGCAGGAGGCCAGGTCTCTTGCTAAGGCCTGACCGAAGAAGTGGGGGCTGTCTCGGAACCCTTGTGGGAGGACTGTCCACGTCAGTTGAGTGGAGGTGTGTGTGTCTGGGACTTCCCATGTGAAAGTAAAAAGGAACTGGCAGTCTGTGTGTAGGGGTATGGTAAAGAAAGCATCCTTAAGGTCTAGCACAGTAAAATAAGTAGAATTGGTGGGGATATGGGACAGAAGGGTGTAAGGGTTGGGAACTACAGGGTGCGTTGGATGGATAGCCTCATTGACTAGCCGAAGATCCTATACTAACCTACATGTTCCGTCTGCCTTTTTGACTGGAAGTATTGGAGTATTACAGGGGGAATGGGTGCGGACAAGAATATGTTAGCTAAGTAGCTGTGTGATAATTGGCTTTAAACCTTGTAGATGTGTCGGAGAGAGAGAGAATTGGGGGCGGTTTGGGAAACGAGTGGGGTCTTTGAGCTTGACAAGAACTGGTGGGTGGTGGGCCGCTATGACCGGGATGGAAGTGTCCCACACTTGAGGGTGTACAAAAATTGGGAAGATGGGGGGTGGGGCTGGCATAGGAGGAACGTGTGCGCATGCACAAAGCATGAACAACAGGTCGTGAGGGGATTGAAGGGGTGTAGATGAGGTGGTGGGAATGGATATGGAGGCCTTTAAGGTGCTCAGGATGTCTCAGCCTAATAAGGGGGTAGGGCATGAGGGTATCATGAGGAACGAGTGCACAAAGTAGTTGTTCGCCAGGCAGCAATTAAGGAGGGGAGTTTTTCACGGAGTGGATGGCTTTCCGTTTACTCCTACTACGGAGATAGGGGATGGAAGGCTAGGTCCAGAGAAGGATGGCAAAACAGAATAGGTAGCCCCGCTGTCGATCAAAAAATTAATTGTCTTACCCGCTACCAGGAGAGTTACCCATGGCTCGGCGAGGGTGATGGGGGTCCCTGAGTCTCGGCACCTTCAGTTGTCATCGTCCAGATGTAGGAGCTGGAAGGAGCTCCCAGGATCCTGGGAAAGGGGGTCACGTCGAGATGTGGCACCTGTTCTCAGGGTGGGGCAATCAGACTTCCAGTGTCCTTCCTGTTGGCAAGCAGGGCAGGGGGTTGCTGGTGGACGAGCGTTAGGACATTCACTGGCCCAGTGTCCTGACGTCTTGCACTTATAGCAAGGCTGCGTTGGGGCTCGGGGACCTTGTGGACACCTGTTGGCATACTGTCCTGCCTTGCCGCACTTATAGCAGGCTCCGTTTTTAGTCTTGGAGTCTGCGGGGTGTGTGCTGTCTGGTCTGGGGTTACAACTGGGCTGTAAAGCCGTCGCTAGGAGCTGCACTTTCTGTTTGAGGCGAGCCTGTCGCTGTGCCTCAACCGTCTCCTCTCTGGAGTTATAGACCTTAAAGGCTAGTTTAACTAGGTCTTGTATTGGTGTCCCGGGGCCATTTCCCACCTTTTGGAGTTTTTTGCGAATATCAGGAGCTGATTGGGAAATGAGATGCCAAAATGGTGGCCCCTGTGGGGAAGGCTGGATCTAGCCGGGTATATTGGGTTAGAGTCTCAGTTAGCCTATTTAGGAATGCAGCTGGATTTTCTTCCGGATTTTGAGAGATTTCTTTCAATTTGTTAAAATTTACGGCTTTGTTTGAAGCCATTTGCATACCAGCCAACAGGCACTGGACCATGATGTCTCTCCTACGGCGCCCAGGCTGGCCTACCTGGTAGTCCCAGTCTGGGTCTGCCGAGGGGACTGCTTGCTCCCCTAGTGGAATGGTGGCGTCAGTTAAATGTTGTTGGTTGGCGTGCTGCCTGGCGGCCGCTAGGATGCACTCTTGCTCCTCAGGGTTTAGGGTAGAGGTTAGGATAACCTGGAGGTCATGCCAAGTTAAGTCATAGGCCTGACAAAGGTATCTAAATTCCTTTATGTATACAGTGGGATTAGCTGAGAAATCCCCTAAACGCTTCTCAATGTTGGAAAGGTCAGCCAGTGAAAAAGGGACATGTACTCTGACTACACGCTCCGCCCCAGCTACCTCTCGCAAAGGCACTAACACTGTAGCAGGGTGTGCGGCAGGAGTGGGGGTGTCAGCAGGGCACTTAGAGCGGGTGTGGGCAGAGATAGGGGACCCAAGGCAGCCGGTTGAGGATGTGGAAGGGGGCACGGGAGCGAGCAGGCCACCAGTCGATGAGGAGGAAGGAAGAGGAGTCTGGGCAGGAAGGGAGGGGGTGGAGTGAGTGGGGAGAGAAGGAGGAGTATAGGGTGGGAGTGAGGGTGCAGGGGCAGAAGGAAACCCTAGGTCCTCCGGCTGAACGGAAAGGAATGAAGATTCCTCTTTTTCGGGTTTCTGTGAGCCGGCGTCCTTGGCTAGCATAACTTGGGCCAAAGAGCACCGGCTACACAGATCGGGGCGAGAGCGTAGGTTCCAAAAACCTTGGATGTAATTGATTTCAGACCACTTGCCTAGTCCCTGGCAGAAATTGCTGAGGTCGGTTAAGACATTGTGGTCTAGGGTGCCCTCTGGTGGCCATTGAGACTGATTGTCTAGTTTGTATTGGGGCCATGCCACAGTGGAGAGGAAAATTAACCGCTTTCTTTTGAGGTCTTGTTCGAGTTGTAGAGTTTTTAGATTGGCTAGGAGGCACCCTAAAGGGGTGCTCTTTGGAAATTTGGACTGGGGGTTTCCCATTTGTTTCCTCTTTACTTGCACAATGGACACAATGGAAGTGGAAGTGGATCTCTGCCTGGCTTCAAAGCGTCCTTTGGAACCAGCAGAGACAGACTGGAGGCTCTTGGAGCCAAGGTGGAGATTACCTTCAGGCGGACGTCTCCGTCCTGAACGGGTCTCCCGAGCCACTTAGTGGCTCAAAAGTGGGCCTCGGACCTGTGCAGGATTTTTGGCCGAGGGAGGTAAAGAGGAGACAAGGGTACTTACCCCAGAGAGGCCGTGAGAGTGAGGGAAGCGGGTCTCAGGTTCTGGTCCGTCCGCAGCGTGGAAGCAGGAGGAGGTTCCTCAATCCTTAGAGGCCTGAGGAGGGGTCTCCTCCCGGGTTTCGGCACCAGCTGATTTGCTTTCTAGGAAACTGATTTGCTTTTCAGGAAACCGATTTGCTTTCCAGGAAACCGATTTGCTTTCTAGGCTCACCAGAGCGAGTATTAAAGGACAAGCGAGTATTAAAGGACAAGCGAGTAGGCAGGGCTAGGAGCAAAACTGCAGGTTTATTTTTTTGGTCAGCCAGCTTTGTGGGGGAGGGGTGAGGTCCGTCGGTCTCCAGCAGGGGAGGCCGGGGGAGTCACCTGTTGAAGCTCTCCGGCGAGGTTCCCAGGTCCGCACATGAGCAGGGGCCAAGGAAGTTCACACTGCGCGCCCGCCAGGAGCAGCTTTTATGTCCTGGGCCTGGGAGTGGGAGGGCAGTGGGCGGGACATAGGCGGGTTGGGGGCCAGGCGGTAGGCGTGGCTAGGCGGGTTCCGGTTTTTCTCCGTCGGAGGTCGGGTTGCGCCTGCGCAGTCGACCTGTGTCTTTCCTGGGCGCGGGAAAGCTGATGGTGAAGAACCCGGAACTGTGCCATCTTGCCTCCGTTCGTCCAAACACAAAGTAGTTAAGTAACTTCACCAAGGTCACACAAACTAGTGTTAGAACCTGTATTCAAACCCAGGCAGTCTAGCTCCAGAGGCTATCATATAAACCAGTGTATCTTAAATCCTTACAATCTTTTACACTGCTGCTAGAGTGATCTTTAAAAGATACATGGGCCGGGCATGGTGGTTCCATGCCTGTAATCCCAGCACTTTGGGAGGCCAAGACAGACGGATCACAAGGTCAGGAGATCGAGACCATCCTGGCTAACACAGTGAAACACTGTCTCTACTAAAAATACGAAAAAAAAAATAGCTGAACGTGGTGGCGGGCACCTGTAGTCCCAGCTCCTTGGGAGGCTGAGGCAGGAGAATGGCGTGAACTCAGGAGGCGGAACTTTCAGTGAGCCGAGATCGTGCCACTGCACTCCAGCCTGGGCAACAGAGCCAGACTTGGTCTCAAAAATAAATAAATAAATAAATAAATAAATAAATAATAAAATAAAAAAAGATACATGAATTTTCTTACTCGCTGGGCTTAGAAAGCTTTGATAGATTATATACAGGATAAGGTTCACATTTCTTAATGTGGTGTTCAAGGGACATTTTGTAATACATGCCCTTAGGGACCATGGTCTTTATTTCAAAGTCCTCCCACTCCCTACTTGTATAATCAATAACTATCATTTATGGAGTGCTTATGGTGTTATAATTAGTTCTTCATTGTCTGATTTTCCCTCCACTCCTCTCAACACCCCCAAACTGAGATTGCCTTTAGGCAAGAACCCTTGTTTTATTAGTCTTTGTATTAGCACTATGGCAGTGTGTATCATATATATGTTAAGCAGATAATAAATGCCATTTCTGTTGATCACATTGAACTATTGTTCGGGTTACTAGAGGACTAAAGTTTTGTTTTTTTCTAATGGTTTCCATCTGGTAAAATGAGAGCTGCAAAACATTTCTAGGCTAATATTTAAAAGGTGTTGAAAATGCAATCAGGTCTATGAGCCTTCAGCTGCTTCTTTCTTTCAGCCCCTGCTCTCCACACAACATCTGGTGAGATTTTCAGGATTTCGTGACTTTTAATCCAACTCTTTCTATGAGTGTTTTGGGAAGACCTTTCTGTGGCTCTCTGGAAGCAAATTCTGCTTCTCCCACTTTGCTAGAAAGTACTTTCAACTATAAAATTCCAATTTTAGCAGGAAGATGCTCACAACCAATAAATTATCAATAGCATAGTGTTTAGAGATGGGGTGAGAAGTATAAGGTATAACTTTGTTTATCATCTTTAACTTATGGATGTGATAACGAACTTTTAGGCTCCAGGAAGAGTTTTTTTTTTTTTTCCTCCCTGCCTAATGGACTCTAAGTGGTAATTGCAGTTAGACAGAATACAGCTAAGAACCCAACTGTAAGCAGACTTTACAGAGTTTATGTACTAAAACTCGTGTACTTTCTTTTCATAGTGGAGACTAGGCTCTTACCCAGTTTCTGTATGCTTATTTTAAGTAAGTTAGGGGAGGAATTAAGAGGATTACACTGACAGCAAGAAGCGAAAGCTGATAGTTTGCTCTCTTTGTGGTATACTCTTTGATTCTGGAATATAGCTGAGTGATAAATCATATTAGCTACTGTCCTACCTTTGTAGTCACTGTGTTTGGATTCTTAAACAGCCCTGTCTCACTACTTCATGTAAAAAGAGAGAGGGGGAGAAACAGTTCAACTGTAAGGAGGGGCCGACTAAAGAAAAAAACATAGCTAGCCAACTCCTGTGTGTGTGTGTGTGCTTGGCCCAAGCACACCTCTATATTGCATTTTATAACTCAGGTTACTCACGAGAATTATGAGTGCACTGTCTTAGTTTTTAATAATGCTGTCTCCATTTAACAGATGAGGAAGCAGGCTTTGAATGGTGAGAAGATTTGCCTGGGCCACAGGCTGGTTAAATGTGGAAGCAGGTCTGAAGAAAGGTCTGCCAGGCTCCAGTGCACTTGCTGTTTTCTACTGTGCCATATTGGTGTTACATCATCAGTAAAATAGAAAACTGTAATTATGAGAGCCTTCATAAGAAAGCAGGCACATAGAAGATTTAGGAAGGTTTTCAATCAAAATTAAAAATAAAATGATTTTGGTGTTTTTTGTTTTTTGTCTTTTTTTGGAGACGAAGTCTCACTCTGTTGCCCAGCCTGGAGTGCAGTGGCGCGATTTTGGCTCGCTGCAACCTCCGCCTCTCCAGTTCAAATGATTCTCCTGCCTCAGCCTCCCGAGTAGCTGGGACTACAGGCATGTGCCACCACGCCTGGCCAGTTTTTTTGTATTTTTAGTAGAGACGGGGTTTCACCATGTTAGCCAGGATGGTCTCGATCTCCTGACCTCGTGATCTGCCTGCATCGGCCTCCCAAAGTGCTGGGATTACAGGTGTGAGCCACTGCGCCCAGCTAATTTTGGTATTTAGTGTAAGTTTTGGTGGAGCAAACTTTGTATTTGTGTGTAGCAGCACATTTTATTCATCTTTATTCATCTGTCTCTACATATAATACAAATATATGTATGTATGTATACATACAAAGACACACATATACACACATAGTTTTATAAAAATAGGATTTAAGCAAAATACGGGAGTAATTATAGGGTGAAGTCTTCTCCTTCCCCTTTCCTTGTACTTTTTGTCTTATCTTCTTTAAGCCCTTCTCCCCCATTCCGCTGCCAGAAAACCACCCAAACACAGAACACATGTCCACATGACCCCGAGTCACCCTTCACCCATGTTAACAATCTGATGTGTATCCATCTGTATTTTTTCCCATACTCTCTCTATATATGTCATAGATATGATTTATAGATACATGTATATATGTTTTCTGTATATTTGTGGTTTATGTATATGGTTTGAATTAATTTATAAAATTAAAATTGTTTTATAAAATTGGAGTTGATACACATACTTGGGTTTCTTGTTCAATATTCTATGCATACATTCCTCTAATTCACTTTTTTTTTTGAGACGGAGTCTTGCTCTGCCACCCAGGCTGGAGTGCAGTGGCCGGATCTCAGCTCACTGCAAGCTCCGCCTCCCGGGTTTACGCCATTCTCCTGCCTCAGCCTCCCGAGTAGCTGGGACTACAGGCACCCGCCTGGTCGCCCGGCTAGTTTTTTGTATTTTTTAGTAGAGACGGGGTTTCACTATGTTAGCCAGGATGGTCTTGATCTCCTGACCTCGTGATCCACCCGTCTCGGCTTCCCAAAGTGCTGGGATTACAGGCTTGAGCCACCGCGCCCGACCTAATTCACTTTTTAAATGGCTTAATAATAGTCCATGGTGAGGCTATATCATATTTATTCAGCCATTACCTTACTGATAGGCATTTAGTATAATATTTACTCTGGCTCTGGTTTTTAATGCTTGTTTGTTTTGACAGTATGTACATTACTGAAGGAAATATTTATATACATCTATAACCTTGTTTTTATGATGATTTTGTTTCCATGGATTACATTCCCAGCAGTGGGATTTCTGAGTCAAAGTATTGTTTCAATTGTCAGATATCAGGTTGTTTTCCCAAAGGGCACAAAATAAATGGCATTACTCCTTACCCCGATTCCGTGCTGGCAATGGCCATCATCAATTTTGATGATTTTTACTAATTTGATGAGTGTAAATGACACCTCAGTATTACTTCAATTTTTGTCAGCCCGGTGCAAGTACTTCGTTTGAGCTACAAGTGAAATTTAACATGTTTTCTTAAGATTATTAGCTATTTAGGGTATTATTCTGTGAATTTGCCTATTCATTTATCTATTTTTAAAAAATTGAGTTGCTTGCATTTTTCTCATAAGTTTCTAAGAGTACTTGGTATTTTTTCCCAAATCTGATAATTACATCTTGACTTATGATACCTTATACAAAAAGTTCATATTTGTTGTATTGTGTAATTCTGTTTTTTGTTTTATATTTTCTGGGCACTCTTGAGTTGAAGATGACTCTCCTATACCTTGCTTCTATAGATACTTTCTGCTAACTTTCAGATCTATATTATTTTACTTTTTAAATTAAATATTTAATACAAATTGCAATTTATTCTTTTTTTTCTTTTAATCCAACCATCTGCACACTGATATCTAGTATAGATAGTCCATATCTTGTAAGGTAGAAATGATTTCTTCATAGATGAGTTCAGTGTGCCAGCAGCTTTCTTTTCTCACTGAATTTAAATAATACTTTTGTAATGTATTAAAAGTGCATATATATTGGGATCTATTTCTGGATTCACTCTTTTTTTGTTTATCTTATCTTTTTGTGTATTGTGTAACTTTCAGATTGATTTAACTACAGGGGATTTTTTTGGTGTGGTCTAATATCAAGTAAGGCACGTCCTCTTGCTACTCTTCTTTTTGATACTATTTTTGGCTATTCTCAGAGCTTTATTCTTTTATGTGAACTTCAACTTATTTTATCCAACTTTAAAAGACCGGTGTTATTGGAATTTTAATCAAAATTTTTATATCAGTTGAAGTTTTACAATTATTTTGGGAAAGCTGTCATTTTATATTAGTATTCCCATCCAAGAACATGCTGTCTTTTCATTTGTTTATATTTTATTTTATTTCCTCAACAAGATTGTAGTTCTCTTTATACAGTCATTTGCCTTTCTGTTACATTTGTTCTTAAGTATGTTACAGTTTTTACAGTATTTTATATAAAATAGGTGTTCCATTCCATTCTTGTGTGCTTATTGCTATTATAAGGAAAAGCTATAATTCTAGGAAAATCTTATTTATATTTAGTAATATATCTAATTGTTTTTATTGCAATTTTTTTTTTTTAAGGAAAGTTCTCCTTTTTTGGCATACACATTATCATCAGTAAAAGGATAGGCTTTTCTTCTCTAATGTTTATACTGATTTTCTAGTCTTATTGCATTTGCTAAACCTTCTAGAACTTTCAAAATAATGTTGAAAAATCATGGGCATTGTTACCATCCCAGTTCCTTGTTCTAATTGAAAAAGTTCAGTAGTTTGCTGTTGAGAGTATTTTCTGTTAATTTTGAAAAATATTGGCCGGGCTGGTGGCTCATGCCTATAATCCCAGTACTTTGGAAGGCTTAGGCAGGTGGATCACCCGAGGTCAGGAGTTCAAGACCAGCTTGGCCAACATGGCAAAACCCCGTCTCTACTAAAAATACAAAAATTAGCTGGGCGTGGTGGCAGGTGCCTGCAGTTCCTGAGGCAGGAGAATCACTTGAACCCAGGCGGCGGAGGTTGTGGTGAGCTGAGATCGCGCCACTGCACCCCAGTCAGGGCAACAAGAGCGAAACTGCATCTGAAAGAAAAAAAAAAGAAAAACGAATATATATATATATATACACACACACATATGTGTATATACACACACACATAAAAACCAATATATAAAAAATATATATACACATCTGTGTGTGTGTGTATATATATATGTTATGTTATATATATATATGTTATATATATATATATATTTGTTTTTCTTCTTTTTTCGAGATGGGGTTTTGCTCTTGTTGCCTGTGCTGGAGTGCAGTGGCTCGATCTCGACTCACTGCAACCTCCGTCTCAAAAAGGAAAATATTTTAAATAATTCTTTTTATTCACTTAATGCTTTTATTAGGAATTGTTGCTGAATTTTTTGAAATGCCTTTCCACATTTATTAATATTATATTTTTTCTTCCTTTATAATTGTAATAAGGTATGTGGATTTCCCAGTGTTGTGTTACTGACTAGTTACAGTTTATTCTTTTGATCATTACTTATAAGCAAGATTAGTTTTTAACAGTTGTGGTGTTGTTAAGAGGGGAGGTGTAAATTACCGTCTCTCCCAAGATGTTAAAATTGAATTGTGAAGCTTTCTATCTTATGCTATGCCCTAATCTGTAAAATGATGATAATAGCATCTGTCTCTGGATCATTGGGAAGATTAAAGGTATTAATGTGAACTATATAGTACAGTTACTGAATTGTATGTGTCAGCTATCATTATCATCATTACCATCTGAAACAGATTAAATCATTTCAAAAATTTTCAGTTCTTTGAAGGTTTGTTAGGACTTAACTAGTAAATCATCCAGTTCAGGTGCATTTTATAAGGGTAAATCTTCTTTCAATCCCTTTAGTGCTCATTGCCCTGTCCATTTTTTCCTGCTTCTCCTTGGTCTATTTTTGGCAATTTGTTTTTTGGTAGGAAACCATCTATTTCCTCTAGATTTCCAACATTATTGCTGAAATAATGCACAAGTTTTATTTTATAATTCTTTTAATCATTTCAGTAATTTACAGCAGATTTTCTAATTAAGACCAGAAACTACTTTAATGTTTTAGTTAGAAATGTTACATTATGAACTCTTCTTGGACAGGATGCTTTATGATGTTGAAATTGTAATAACTTTTTTCATGAAAACTAAAACAAAATATTTCAGATACTTTTGCCTTAAAAGTGTTTCTCAGAATGAGAATGGAGAATATGGACTATATACATTTAGGGAATTTGTATCTCTAGTTTACAATGTTGTTCCTAGCGTATAGCACCAAGCTGGCTCAGAGTGAATAATCAGCAAATATTTGTTAAATGAATGAATGAAGACATGGGTGAAATATCCTGTTGGATAATAACTGAACCAGGTAGATTTTTTGAGGAATTTTTAAAATGGTAGATTTTTAATTACCTTTCCAAAGATGATTAGTACTAACCTTGGATATATTTTGCCACAGTTATAGTATATTTTATGTATAAAATAACTTAATATTTCAGTTTGAATACAGTGCATGCTAATGAAAAACTCATGTTGAAAGCATTGTTTTTAAATTAACTGCAGTTTACTAAATGAGTAAACCATTAGTCAGGACTTACTGATAGATCTCATAGTCTTTAACTAGGATCTCTTGTAGGCAATTCATGTTACTAAGTTCATTTTCTATAGTTTACTGAATGTTCAATAGAGAATGGAAATATAATGGGTAAGTTAAATGAGCCCTCCCCAAAACAGTGTTCAGAACTCTTGGCTTAGAGCAAAAATCAGTTTTCAAATGTTGAAAAGGTGAATGAAGAATAAAATAGGAAGAATAAAATCAGCATAAAGAAGTAAAGCGTTCTTTGAGGGCAGTTAAGTATATGTAGTCTTCTGCCCAAGAGATGTTCTCTGTCTCTGCCGCTGTCCTTTAATTTTGGCTTGAATTCACAGGGTTACTGTACTAAGGCTGCTTTGTTTAAGATGTCATTGCGAATTAAGGCTTCACTGTCACATCTCTCATAGCTGCCTTGTAACTTCTACATTCCCACTGGTGCCAGGCATGTTCCAAGGCAGCATTCCAAGGTTTAGTGATTTCACCCTGATGTCTCCGCCAATAAAAATAACCAGTTACCATTAAACACCTACCCCACCCATAACTTGATTTTTACATGCCGTTTTATTAAGAAAAGTTATTGACAATTTTAGGAGAATTAATACATTAAGTTTATCAGGATATCAACTGGCCCTTGGTGTAACTTTTGTTCTAAAAGTGGATATTTCACCTTGGAAGAGAATCTGAGACTCAGCATGTTTATCTGTTGAGAGTGGACTTTGTAATAACCTTATTCCTACAGTAGATTCTTTATGACTGGAAATACTCTGTTAAAATGAGAAGCCAGATTATTACCTTAGGGATTTATATTCTAGTAGGACAGATTAACAGATACAGCAAGCAAAGGGTCTTTCATTCATTTAGAAATTAATAATAATCTCTAAATAAGTTGTGTTCTAAGATTAAGTCAGAATCCCTTCCTTTTCTACAGAGGGCCTAAATGGGGTAGAGAAGGAAAATAAGATTTGAGTATTAAAATTTTTCACTTAAATACATTAATGCTATTAAGTGAAATAGCATTTCAGTTAAATGTTAAAAATTAGCATACATCTTTTTATTGTGTTCACAATAGCCACACTGCTGTTACAGTTCCATTTCACTGGTAAGCAGACTGAAGCTTGAAGAAGCTGAGTAGTGTGGCTCCCAGGTGTTCAGCTAGTAAGTCATGCAGAGTCCGAGTCAGGTTAGTAGTAAAGGCCTTTTCATTATACTTCTCCATCTCGTGTGGAGGAATTCCCCTTGACATTCTTTTCTGTTGTTGAAACTAACTTATAGCACCCTTAGTCTTCCCAGTAAAAATTTTTTTTGATGATACACCAACATAAAATGAGTTAGAAATTTCTTAGAGTCTTGTGGCACCCACACAATGGAGAGTTTCCTAATGGGCTTTCCTGGAGCCCTCCAGAGTATGCTTAATATACTCTTCACCTCGTGCCTCCCCATGGAGGAGGTCTTACTGGTTTGCTATTGAGGAGTGTCTCTGACTCTATGGCCACATAGGTCTTTTTACTTCTTTTCCCCCAATAAGTTAAGTGTGAAGTGATTGGACCCAATGATTCTTAGTTGGCATCCCGGACTGTTCTTAGGCTTCTATTCCTTAAATTCAGACTCTGCAAGAAGTAAACTAATGTCATAGAGGAAAACGACTTTTCCACAGTAGCACTGATTTTTTTGTCCCCGAGATTCTTTTATTCTAATGACAGAGTTACATTTGAACATGGGAGGAAAACTGACTTTAAAAAAAACAGTTTATGGGGAGAACATCTGGAGATTTAAACTTATGAAAAATGCAGTGTAAGCCAAGAAATTGACTCAGCAGCATTAAAAAAGGAGCTAAGATGATCTTATATTGCATTAATTAAAATATATTGTCCAGATCAAGAGAAGTAATAGTCTTCCTGGACTTTGTGTTCATTAGATCATATTTGGAATATTCTGTTTAATTTGAGTCCCAGTTTACTTTGATGGGAAAGAGCCAGGGGAGATGGCCAGGAAGGTGAATGATTTTAAAGCAGTCATGTAAAGACTAGTTGGGAATAGAGGATATTTAGAGAATATAAATATCCTGGAGAAGAGAGGACTTTGGGGATATAGTTGCTGTCTTTAAACAGTTATGTAGTTAATTTGGCAAACAATTTTAGGGTAATAAGAGTAAAAGATACATTTATTGGATATGTACTATCTGCCAGGTAAGTTTTTTACATGCTTTATTTCATTTAATCCTTAAAGCAAGCGTATGGATTGCTGCTAGTCATTGTTATCGCTGTTTTACTCATGAGATCCAGAAAGGGGAATTGAGTTGCCTAAGGTTGCAGTATGGCGAAGGCTTTTTTTTGAGATGAAGTCTCACTCTGTCACCCAGGCTGGAGTGCAGTGGCACAATCTCGACTTACTGAAACCTCTGCCTCCCAGGTTCAGGCAATTCTCCTGCCTCAGCCTCCCGAGTAGCTGAGGCTGCAGGCGTGTGCCACCATGCCCGTCTAATTTTTGTATGTTTAGTAAAGCTGGGGTTTCGCTGTGTTGGCCAGGCTGCTCTCTTAACTTCTGACCTGGTGATCCGTCTGCCTCGGCCTCCCAAAGTCCTGGAATTACAGGTGTGAGCCACCGCACCTGGCCAGGGGTGTAATTTGGAAGAGAAAAAGTATATAGGTTGTTGTTATTCCTGAGAGTAGAATACAATGATAGCTACTTTTATTGAGTGTTTGTTATGTTCTAGGCTCTTGTTATATCCTGAAAAAGAAAGAAAAATTCCTATCTTTATGGAGCATACATTTCAATAGGAAATTCAGAAGTAAGTAAATTAGTTATCAGTTTGTTGCTAGTGGTAAGTGCTATAAAGGAAAATAAAGTAGGAGGAGGAGAATAGAGGTTGGTAGATACTGAGGATGATAGGATGATCAGGGAAGACCTCACCGAGAAGAAAATATTCGAACAAAGACTTGAAAAAATTAGACAACAAGGTTGGATGGGCATTTGGAGAAAGAACATTCCAGAGAGAAGAGATAGCAGGTAAGAATGAGTTTGGCTTGTTGCAAGAATAGCTAGGTAGTCAGTCTAGTTTGGGCATAGTGAGCAAAGTTGGCAAGGCCAGATTGTGTGGAGTTTTATTTTTTTTCCAAACATGATAAGAAGTTGTTGGAGGGCTTTGAATAAGGGAGTGATGTGATGTGATTTCTAGTTTTTTAAAAAATGCCTCTGATTAGCCCAGGCATGGTGGCACATGCCTGTAGTCCCAGCTGCTTGGGAGGATGAGGCTGGAGGATCCCTTGAGCCCAGGAATTTGAGGCTGTAGTGAGGTCTCATCGTGCCACTACACTCTTAGTCTGGCCAATAAAGCTGAGACCCCTTCTCTAAAAAGAAAAAAAAAAAAAAATGCCTCTGGTGTGGAGAATAGACTGGGCTTCGGGGTCAGCCCACCACAGCAGTGATCCAGCAATTAGAAAACTGCTGCTGGTGAAATAGCCATCCACACTTACCAGACACCTAAATAAGGAAACTGTCTACTGCAAAACCTCACTCCTGAGAGAGTTTGTCACTGCTGCAGGAAGAATGGCCTCTATCCCTTCTACCTTCCAGATTTCACTCGAGGCATTCCAGCATTTAAGAAGAGGATGATAGAACAGAGAAGGATAGCTAATGAGGTTGGGGAAAATCTAGGACAAAGAGGTGTCCCAGAGGTCAAAATAAATTAAATATTTCTAAGAGAGTGATTAATTGAATCAAATATTGATGGCTGGGGCATGGTGGCTCACTCCTGTAACCCCAGCACTTTGGGAGGCTGAAGGGGGAGGATCGCTTGAGCCCGGGAGTTTGAGACCAGCCTAGGCAACATAGTGAGACCCTGCCTCAGAAAAAAAAAGGTTGCTGATTGGTTGAGTAATGTGAGGGTTAAGAATTGAAAGCTGGGCCGGGCGCGGTGGCTCACCCTGTAATCCCAGCACTTTGGGAGGCTGAGGTGGGCGGATCACGAGATCAGGAGATCAAGACCATCCTGGCTAACATGGTGAAACCCCGTCTCCACTAAAAATACAAAAAAAAAAATTTAGCTGGGCATGGTGGCGGGCGCCTGTATTCCCAGCTACTCAGGAGGCTGAGGCAGGAGAATGGCATGAACCCGGGAGGCGGAGCTTGCAGTGAGCTGAGATCGTGTCACTGCACTCCAGCCTGTGCGACAGAGGGAGACTCCGTCTCAAAAAAAAAAAAAAGAATTGAAAGCTGAATTTAGCAACTTGGAGCTCACTGGTGACATATATAAGAACAGTTTTGATGTGTGGTGGAAGTGGTACAAAGAAGAATGGAAGTGTTTTCCAACATTTTAAATGATTGAACAATTATAATTTTGTGATTGTGAGAATGTGTATAAAAACAGTAACAATAAAGAATTTTACCATATAGTATCCGTTTGAATCATGGAGAGTGCTATGTGATTAACTTTGCAGTTGATAATTTTATGATAAATTAGATGCAGAGTTTAGTGATCCAGTAATCAAGAAAAAGAATGCTCATTAACTATTTGAAATAAAATGTCATTAGTGACTAATCTTTATTGAGAATCTGTTGTTAGTAGACCTTGTGTTACTCTGCAGGTCATCCCCCTCCATTCTGTCCGTTTTAATGGGGAGCTATGCACAGAATAAGCAGTAGCAGAACGAAAATCAGAGAGTTGTTTTAGGAGTAGGTGCCCAAAGGAAGGGTGCAGTTGCTGAAACCTCCTACATTACCCCTAAGTCTAAATCTTGGCCTCAGCATGCTCAGTCATATTTTTATTTTGGGGTGTATGTTGTTGGTGAGGGAGAGAAATGAAGCCCCTTATCATCTTCTATTGTAAAATTTTACATGGTGATATAATTCTGTGTTTAATTATTCTGTATCCCTCAATAGATTTGTGGGGGACAGGGACTCTAGTTTATCTTGCTCACAGTAACAACCACTGGTGCTTAGCTTGTTCCCTGTCATGGCACGGGTGTTAAATTTATAAGGAATAATTGAGAGTTTATCAGGCAGTATAAGGAACAGAAGATAACACGTGGGTACCAGCCTGTGGAAAGGTGGGGAATGTTTGCCTGACATGTTAAATACATTCTTAGAGATGTAGATCGCATTCCTCTGCTCTAGGAAGCATTGTTGGATCTCACTTCATTCCTGTACCAATATTGCACATAGAAAGTATTCTGTGCCCTGGATCCTTTGCTTTATTAACCTTACATTATCATATAGATACCTCCTTATCTCCTCAATACTAGTCACAACTGTTTTTGATTGCCTGTCATTTGCAAATATTGTGCTAGGTGTTGTATAGATTTTATTATTCTATTTAATTCTTTTAGCAACTAGGAACATTAGGCAAATGAATAAATTGAGGCTCAGGAAAGTTTAATAACTTATCTAAGATTGTACATTGCTTTCTTAGCACCTTCCAAAAGCTTGAGGCCTCTTCTGTTCCATGGTGTTTTTTTTTTAACAGGGTACATAATTCAGTAGAATTTTTATGCTTAATGCAAGTCTTCTATACTTTTTTAAAGATCTTACCACAATTCCGTTCTTTTTTGTTGATTATTTGATCAAAGGGCCATGTAATTCTAACACTTCTTGAAACACTGGAGCTGAACAGTAAGACTGGTGAAATGGCTGACTTTAAATATTGCGTTTTCTTTTTTTTTTTTCTTGAGGCGGAGTCTCGCTCTGTCGCCCAGGCTGGAGTGCAGTGGCTGGATCTCGGCTCACTGCAAGCTCCGCCTCCCGGGTTTACGCCATTCTCCTGCCTCAGCCTCCCGAGTAGCTGGGACTACAGGCGCCCGCCACCTCGCCCGGCTAGGTTTTTGTATTTTTTAGTAGAGATGGAGTTTCACTGTGTTAGCCAGGATGGTCTCGATCTCCTGCCCTCGTGATCCGCCCGTCTCGGCCTCCCAAAGTGCTGGGATTACAGGCTTGAGCCACCGCGCCCGGCCCTAAATATTGCGTTTTCAAGGCTGAAAATGAGTGTCTAACTTACTGATTCATTGTATGATAAACTAATATTATAGAACTGTTTTTATATAAAGCAGACAGAAAAAGTTTTATAATTGCTCTGAGAAAAAAATATACTTATTCAAAATGGGCTAAGCATTCCAGTTTTGATGCTTCAACACGGAGCTGTCCCCTGTAGCCTTGGAGACCATAACTTCACAGTGCTTGTTTTTAAGATTTTCTTTTGATGGTAGGAAGAAGTTCTTGTGTGGAATTATTTTGTGGAGCCATTTGAATAGACTTGAAACATTGTTTGTGCATAAATAAATTCACCACTCTGAAAAGTATTCTGACAAGGCACGGCATGTGTTGGCGTCTGCAAGTCAGCTTGTACTAAGTTTTCACTACCCACAAGAGGTGGTGAAAACGTGAAAACCACCCCTGGTATAAGATAAATGGAAAAGGTAAAGTGTTGGGATTTCTTTCCCTTTCCTTTCCTCTCCTTTCCTCTCCTCTCCTTTCCTCTTTCCTCTCCTTTCCTTTCCTTTCCTTTTCTCCTTCCTTCCCTCCCTCCCTTCTCTCTTTCTCTTTCCTTCCTTCCTTCCTTCCTTCCTTCCTTCCTTCCTTCCTTCCTTCCTTCCTTCCTTCCTTCTTTCTTTCTTTCTCTCTCTCTCTTTCTTTCTTTCTCTCTTTCTCCTTCCTTCCTTCCTTCCTTCCTTCCTTCCTTCCTTCCTTCCTTCCTTCCTTCCTTCCTTCTTTATTTCTTTTAACCTTTCCTGGGAATTCATCAAAAGTTTGTTTTCAAAATTAATTTTTTGGTGAGATATAGTTAGTGTGACAGAACTATAAATGTTGATGTTCATTTTATGTTTTGGGGGAGTTTGTTTCTCCTTTTCCTTTTTTTCAATGCTGTTTTCCAGATAATTTGCATGATCATTTTTTTTCACTGTGACCATCATTCATGTGTTGTTTTCATTCAGCAGATACTTATTGCTCTTCTAGTTATTGTACTGTTATGTGCTGAAGATACAAATGTCACATTATGACACCAGCCTTCAGGAGATTTTAGTCTAGTGTGTTAGTCATACAACTCATACAACTGCGCACACAGTAGTATGTTAAAGGCTCTGATAGTGTCTCATGCTTGCCTCTTGGGAACACAGAGAAAAGAGACACCCAGGTAGTCATGGGAAACTTCCTGGAGAAAGTGATACCATCTTTCCTTTTCTCCCTCAAACAAACTTACCCCCCAATTCCACCTGGCATATTTTTAAAAATTAAAGTGAAATCTGCATACAATTAAAAAAAAATCAAATTCTAAAATGAAAAGTAAAAGTTCTTGTTCAACCCTCCCAACCTTGACCCAGTCACAGTCCTTAGTAATAACCACCTTTCACACTTTCTGTTTTCCCTTATGATGGTTATCATTAAAATGTGAAACAATGTACTTTGTTTCTTTTATTTAATACATAAACGTTAAATGTGATTTGGCTTTGGACAATGAAAGATGAGGAATTTACTACATTTATAATACCTGCCACCTTCTCTCTCCCTCTACCTCTGTGTTTTTGTTAGCTGTCTCATTTTTACATTATCAAGTTTAAGAAAACTTTACATGTTGCTTTGTTGTTATAATCGGCTGCTGTGCTTTGTCTATAGGATGACTTTAAAAGTTGAGCCACAGACAAACACTCTTCATAATATTTTCATAGGTAGAAGTAGTGAAATGTAGTAACACCAGAAGAGTTTCCCAAGAATCAAGGTCCAGTGGTCCAATGGATGGTTTGTCTTTCTTTTTTTTCTTTTTTCTTTTGTTTCTCATTGGATATGTGAATTCCAGCCTTCTCTTTGAATAACATTTAGTATGGTGCTTGAAAATTCAAACAGAATACTGCCTCATTTATTTGGCAATATCAATTTATAACAGCCAAACAGTAATCCAAAGGTTAGAATTAAAAATCCACTAAGCAAATTGGAAAGGAAGAACTCGAATTATCTTTGTTTGCAGATTATATGATTTTTTTTTTTTTTTTTTTTTGAGATGGAGTTTCGCTCTGTCACCAGGCTGGAGTACAGTGGCACGATCTTGGCTCACTGCAACCTCTGCCTCCTGAGTTCAAGCGATTCTCCTGCCTCAGCCTCCCAAATAACTGGGACTATAGGCGTGTGTCACCATGCCTAGCTAATTTTTTGTATTTTTAGCAGAGACAGGGTTTTGCCATGTTGGCAAGGATGGTCTCAGTCTCTTGAGCTTGTGATCTGCCTGCCTCGGCCTCCCAAAGTGCTGGGATTACAGGCGTGAACCACTGCGCCCAGCCCAGATTATATGATCTTATGTTTGGAAAATCCTAAAACTGTTAGAACTGACAAATACATTCAGTTAAATTACGGGATACAAAATGAACATATACCAAAATCAGTTTCTATATGCCAACACAAACAATCTGAAAAAGAAATCAAGAAAGTAATCCCATTCACAATAGCTACAAATAAAATTAAATATCTAGGAATTAACTAAAGACATGAAAGCTCTGCAATGAAAACTACAAAACATTAATACAAGAAATCGAAGCAGACACAAAAATGGAAAAATATTCCATGTTCATAGATTTAGAAGAATTAGTATTGTTGAAATGTCTGTTCTACCCAAAGCAACCTACAAGTTTAGTGCAATTTCTACCAAAATATCAAAGACATTCTTCACAGAAATAGAAAAAAGAAAAACTCCTAAAATTTATATGGAACCACAAAATACCCAGAATAGCCAAAGCTATCCTGAGCAAAAATAAAAAAACTTCAGGAATCACATTACCTGACTTTAAATTGTACTATAGAGCTGTAGTAACCAAAACAGCACAGTACTGGCCTAAAAGCAGACACATAGACCAGTGAAACAGAATAAAGAATGCAGAAATAAATCCATACATCTACAGTTAACTCATTTTTGACAGAGGTGTTAAGAACATACATTGAAGAAAGATCAGTCTCATCAATAAATGATGCTGGGAAAACTAGATATTCAAATGCAGAAGAATGAAACTAGACCGCTGTCTCTTGCCATATAAAAAATTAAATCAAAATGGATTAAAGACATAAATCTAAGACCTAAAACTATGAAACTCTTAAAGGAAAATATTGGGGAGCTCTTCAGGACATTGGAGTGGGCAACAATTTTTTGAGCAATACCCCACAAGCACAGGCAACCAAAGCAAAAATGGACAAATGGGATCACATCAAATTAAAAAGCTTCTGCACAGCAAACAATCAATAAAGTGAAGGCACAACCCAGAGAATGGGGGAAAACGTTTGCAAACTACCCATCTGACAAGGGATTAATAACCAGAATATATAAGGAGCTCAAACAGCTCTATGGGAATAAAATCTAATAATCTGATTTAAAAATAGCATAAGATCTGCATAGACATTTCTCAAAGGAAGACATATAAATGGCAAACAGGCCTGTGAAAAGGTGTTCAACATCACTGATCATCAGAGAAATGCAGATCAAAACTACAGTAAGATTATCTCACCCTAAACTGGCTTTTATCCAAAAGATAGGCAATAACAAATACTGGTGAGGAGATGGAGGAAAAGGAACCCTTGTACACTGTTAGTGGAAATGTAAATTAGTACAACCACTATGGAGAATAGTTTGGAGGTTCCTCAAAAGAACTGAAAACTGAGCTACTGTATGATGTAGCAATCCCACTGCTGGGTATATAGCCAAAAGTAAGGAAATCAGCATATCAAAGAGATACCTGCACTCCAATATTTATCACAATAGCCAAAATTTGGAAGCAACCTAAGTATCCATCAACAGATGAATGGATAAAGAAAATGTGATACATATACACAATGGAATACTATTCAGCCATTAAAAAAATGAGATCCTGTCATGTGTAACAACGTGGATGGAACTGGGGATCATAATGTTATGTGAAATAAGCCAAGCACAGAAAGACAAACATCACATGTTCTCACTTATTTGTGGGAGCTAAAAATCAGAACAATTGAAGTCATGGAGATAGAGAGCAAGAAGTATGGTTATCAGAAGCTGGGAGGGGTAGTAGAGTAGGGGGTGGTGGGGAGGAAGTGAGAACGTTTAATGGATGCCAAAAAATAGTTAGAAAGAAAGAATAATACCTAATACATGCTAGCACAAACAGGATGACTATACTATAGGAAAAAATAATTTAATTGTACATTTAAAAATAACTAAAAGAGTGTAATTGGATTCTTTATGACACAAAGGATAAATGCTTGAGGTGATGGGTACCCCATTTACCCTGTAATTATTATTACTCATTGTATGCCTGTATCAAAATTTACCGTGTAATCTGCAAACATATACACTTACTCTATACCCACTAAAATTAAGAATAAAAAATTTAAATAATAACTCCATAGTTACAAAAAAATCCACTGAGCAGCAAAAACATCTCATACCTAAAATATTCTACATTTTATGCCTAGTAAGAATCCATAGGCCTCATTTAGAAGCTGTTTACTCTTATTTTGTGTGTCATTCTACAAATCATGGTCTAGTCTCCAAGTACATAACATTAAATGTTATAATTTAGTAATGCTACAGGCAGGCATATTGAAAGCCCCAAGAAATGTCATGTGGGAACCTCATAGAGAAGAAAGGCAGTCTGTGCATATCACCCTGAATGTGCCTGATCTTGTCTGATCTCAGAGGCTAAGCAGGGTTGGGCCCGGTTAGTACTTAGATGACAGAGGAAAGGCAGACAAAATATTAAATGCTGACTATACAATTTAAAAGGTATTATGATGTAGGGCTGTATGATACTGGGCATAATGATGCTCTAATGATCATCAGCCTTTACAAAAAGAATCATTATTTTCATTGTACAGTGTCAGAAGACAGGGAAGTAAGTAGTCATTGAGGATATATTCCTATCCAAAATGGTTAAATTTTGAAAAATTGTTTATACAATTAAAAATAAGTGTATGATACAGTTATCTGGAAAGTTAATTTGTGTGGGAGCTCTTCTCCGAGGTTAGTGGAATTGTATATTTATTATCACATTTGTGACATGAATGGGAATTGCTTTATTAGTTATTAAAAACTCAGTCTCAACAAATTAGCTATTGTGTGAATTATTACTGGGAGGCAGCTGTTGACTTTGTTGTGAAATATGTCAGGAAAAAAAGCAATCTCTCTCTCTTTCTCTCTGTCTCTCTCTCTTTCTCTCTCCCTCTCTCTGTCTCTCTCTCTTTCTGCTATATCAGTGGATTGACCATTATTTCCACAGATTAAAAGACTGAATAGTCTGCCACTGGGGACAAGCGAATATGCTTCCTTGTGGAAGAGTCTTGGTTTGGTACCTTAATATTCCCTGCCTTTATTTCTTGAGTGTTTTATGTCTTTTTCCTTGGAAATATTTCCAAACCTAAAGAAACGTTATGGAAGTAGTATAAAGAACTTCCCTGCCGCCCGCCCCCCCACATTTGAAAGTAAATTAGAAAGATGATCCCTCAGTACTCCCAAATAAATCATGGATATTTTCTACAAATACGAACATCCTTCTAGATAACCGTAGTATGCCCATTAAAACCAGGACATTAACCTTAACATGTTACTGGCATCTCATTCATCTGCCTATACAAGTTTCTTCAGCTGTCTCAGTGTGCTTTATAAGTAAAGGATTCCATCTAAGACCACAAATTACATTTACTTGTCACGTGTCTTTATTCTCTGTCAATCTGAAATAATTTCTCAGTCTTCCCTTAAGATTTTTAGACCAGTTAATTTGTAATGTTTCTCAATTTTGGTTTGTCTGATGTTTCCTCATGAAGAGATTCAGGTTATGCATCTTTGGAAGGAGTAATGTGGAAGCAATATTGT
This sequence comes from Piliocolobus tephrosceles, assembly GCF_002776525.5. Classification (NCBI taxonomy): domain Eukaryota; kingdom Metazoa; phylum Chordata; class Mammalia; order Primates; family Cercopithecidae; genus Piliocolobus; species Piliocolobus tephrosceles. The sequence goes on from NC_045446.1 coordinate 66,093,550, forward strand.
ATTGTTTTTGCATCCTGTCAGAGGGGACGCATTTTGATTTGTTCTATTGCTAGTGATATAAACTTTGAAGCCTTAATTAGTGTCTACCATGTTTCTCCTCTGTGAAGTTAACCTTTTAGACTTTGCAATCAGTAAGTATTTGTGGGGAGATACATTTTCAGGTGATGTAAGTATCTCATTTTTAAATGAAATCTCTGTGCATTAGTTTTAGCGCATATTGATGTTTCTTGGCTAAATTAATTTTTTAAAATGATAGCTGCCAAACGGAATGGTTAATTCAGTTATCTCTTCTACATTTATCAGTGTGACATTCCATTTTAAGCAAAAGCTTTCAGCTCTTTCCGTTTATTTGCATCAATATGGACATATGGATTCCTGTTTTATCCAGTGAATTATAATCTGGTAGTATAAGTATTTATTTTGATACTCAGATCACTCCAGATTTGACCATGGGAACCTCTTCAATCTGGCTTCTGTGTTCTTAAGATATATTTCCATCACTCTTTGAGTATGTCCTTACTTTCTGGCAAAATATATTACAGGCTCATATTCCCTTTGCCCCTGGATTAGAATTACTCATTTCTCTAAGGAGTTTTGTTTTGTTTTAGTACAGAATAATAATAATAAAAATAACCACTGATGATTGACTTAAACATTTCTGTTTTTTAGAGACAAGGTCTTGCTATGTCTCCCAGGCTGGAGTGCAATGGCCTGATCACAGCTCCTCAAACTCTTTTGCTCAAGGAATTCTCTCAACTCAGCCTCTTGAGTAGCTGGGACTGTAGGCTCAGGCCACCACACCTGGCTAATTTAAAATTTTTTAGAGATGGGGTCTTGCTGTGTTGCCCAGGCTGGTCTCAAAGTCCTGGTCTCAAGTGATCTTCTGTTCTCAGCCTCCTGAGTAGCTGACAGGCCACCAAGCTTCAGTTAATTAACTTTTAGAGCAATTTATTTATTAAGAAAAGTTTTTAGACCGGGGGGGAGGGTGGCTTACTCCTGTAATCCCAGCACTTTGGGAGGCCGAGATGGGTGGATCCTGAGGTCAGGAGTTTTGAGACCAGCCTGGTCTCAAAAACATGATGAAGCCCTGTCTCTACTAAAAATACAAAAATTAACTGGGCATGGTGGCGGGCATCTGTAATCCCAGCTACTCAGAGGGCTGAGGCAGGAGAATCGCTTGAACCTGGGAGGCAGAGGTTGCAGTGAGCCAAGATCACGCCACTGTACTCCAGCCTCAGCGACAGAGTAAGACTCTGTCTGGGGGGAAAAAAAAGTTTTTAACTTTGCCAATATAGTTACCATTTCTGGTGCTCTTCCTTTCATTTGTTTTCATCTGGTATCATTTTCCTTATGTCTGAAGTATTTCCTTTTGCATTTCTCATGGTGCCTTTCTACTGGTAATTGAACTCTTTCAGTATGTCTGAAAACATCTCTATATCATCATAGTTTTTGGAAGATGCTTTCATTGAGTTTGGGAATCTAGGTTATGGGTTTTTTATTTCTTTTAATTCTTTAAAGATGTTTCTCCACTGTTTTCTAGCTTGTATTGTTTCCAGTGAGTCTTTTTTTATGTAGTGTGTCTTGTTTCCTTGGGCTGCTTCATTACTGTTGCAAGGCAATTTGATTCTGTGTACCTTGGCATAGTTTTCTTTGTGTTTTTCATGCCTGGTATTTGTTGGTGTTCTTGGATCTATGGGTTTATAATATTCATCACATTTGGATATTTTGCAACCATTAATTATTCAACTATTATTCTTCTGTCTTCTCCTTCACTATTTTCCCCTTCTTGAACTCCGTCTAAATGTGTATTGGACCTTGAGAAGTTGTGCTACCACACATTGATGACTTTTATTTTGTTTTTGTTTTAGTCTTACTTCCTCTGTTTTTCATTTTAAATAGTTTTTGCCCAAATGGTCACTGACATTTATCATCAGGTTTACATTTTTCCTGTAAAAACTAATTTGTTCATCCTTTAAAAAATGTGTGTGTATAGGCTGGGCGCGGTGGCTCACGCCTGTAATCCCAGCACTTCAGGAGGCCAAGGTGGGCGAATCACGAGGTCAGGAGATTGAGACCATCCTGGCTAACACAGTGAAACCCTCTCTCTATTAAAAATACAAAAACTTAGCCGGGCGTGGTGGTGGGCGCCTGTAGTCCCAGCTACTTGGGAGGCTGAGGCAGGAGAATGGTGTGAACCCGGGAGGCGGAGCTTGCACTGAGCCGAGATTGCCCCCCTGCACTCCAGCCTGGGTGACAGAGCGAGACTCTGTCTCCAAAAAAAAAAAAATTGTGTGTGTGTGTGTGTGTGTGTGTGTGTGTGTATATATGCATATGTATACACACACACATATTTTTCTCATTTCAGACATCATGATTTCCTTTTTTGTTTTTTTCCAGTCAGCTTTCTCAGTTTAAACAGACATTGTGATTTTCATCTCTGAAAGTTCAATTTGGGTTTTTCAAAAGTTTTCAATGTCACTATATGCTCAGTCTGTTGTCTGGCTTTTAAACTTATGAATTATAGTTTTAATAATTGTTTTAATGGCCCTGTCTACTGATTCTATCATCTCTAGCAATTTTGGATCAGTTCTGATGACTTTGCTGCTCATTTTGGATTGTATTTTCCTGCTTCTCTGCATATATGGTCATTTTTAATTGGATGTCAGGCACTGTAAATTTTACCTTAGTGTTTGTTGGATATTTTTGTGTTCCCATAAATATGCTGGAAACAGTTTTGTTACTTGGAAAAAATTTATTCCTTTCAGTTCTTGCTTTTACGCCTCCTCAGCCTGTACTAGAGCAGCATTGAGTCCAGGATTAATTTTACCTATCCCTGAAGCAAACCTCTTCTGAGTACGTTATTGCGTGGCCCATCAGTTATGGGCCATACTCTGACTGTCAGGAATAGACCCTGTTCCTGGTCCTGTGAAATCTCTTCTTATTGTTTCTTCTGTCTAATCCTTTTAGGTTGTCCTTTTCCTGGCCTTGGATCATTTCCTTAGATGATTCACTGATCAATACTCAGCTGAATATTTCAGTGTGACCCCCTGCAGATCTCTGGAGTTCTCTGTGTGCAGCTCTCTCTAGTACTGTGCCCTGACAACTCTCTCACTCATTGCTTCCCTGGACTCCCAAATATTTCTCCTCTACTCAGGTAGACCACCTTATTCTGCTGGGATCCCCATCCCTACTCCAAAGCCTGGAAACTCTCCAAGCATTAAGCCGGGGGAATGGTAGAGCTCTCCTCATGGGTTTCTCTACTCTCAGATGTTACTACAAGTTGTCTGGTGGCCAGTCTTAAAATCTATCATCTCATATGTTTTCCTAGGTTTTTTTGTTTTAGTTATTTCAGGTGGGATTAAATGCAGTTTCTGTCATTCTATTTTGGCCAGATGTGGAATAAATTTTGCTGGTTCTTAACATGTTGATGTCCTGAAGATCATTTTAGTATCTTCAGGGTAAATGAATTTTCTCTACACTGTAGTATAAGTTGTGGACCATACCTTGCTACCTCTGTATCATTTTCTTTTTTTTTTTTTTTTTTTTTTTCTTTTTTTTTTTTTTTTTTTAATTTTTATTTTTTTATTATACTTTAAGTTCTAGGGTACATGTGCATAACGTGCAGGTTACATATGTATACATGTGCCATGTTGGTGTGCTGCACTCATCAGCACCCATCAATTCATCATTTATATCAGGTATAACTCCCTAATGCAATCCCTCCCCCCTCCCCCCTCCCCATGATAGGCCCCAGTGTGTGATGTTCCCCTTCCCGAGTCCAAGTGAGCTCATTGTTCAGTTCCCACCTATGAGTGAGAACATGCGGTGTTTGGTTTTCTCTTCTTGTGATAATTTGCTAAGAATGATGGTTTCCAGCTGCATCCATGTCTCTACAAAGGACGCAAACTCATCCTTTTTTATGGCTGCATAGTATTCCATGGTGTATATGTGCCACATTTTCTTAATCCAGTCTGTCACTGATGGACATTTGGGTTGATTCTCCATCATTTTCTTTGTCCTCTTTGTTCTTGTTGAAACTTGAACCAGTCTTGTGGGAAGCTGACTATGGGCCAGGCAGAGTAGAATGGGAGTTAGATTCATATGATCTGATTCCTTCCCATAGAGAACTCAGAACTTAGAGTTACATAATATCCTCTAAATCATAGCTCTTAAATTGGTAGAACTGAGTTTTGAACCATATCTTTTGGCCTTCCCATCGAATCTCTTTTTCACTGTAGCAGTGTCTTTGTATAACCCCCATACATGTACATACATAGACTTACACGTATACATACACACACACATACACACCCTGTATAACCCAGGAAGCCTCATGAGCATATAGTCTAAAGTTTTCACCCTCTTCAGATTGCTTTTTGCTTATCAGTGATTAAAAGGCTTGGGAGGCATTTGAGAATGTGTGAAGCTAGTAATGAACTGGAGGTCCAATGGAATGAAAAGGGAGGAAAAAGGAGAGTGTGGTGTTTTATTTTTTGGAACAGGCTTCAATAATTGTAATTACTAGTATGCTGGTAGAAACTTGCCTTTGGAGACACTGTGGTAATTTTGATTTGTGTCCAGTTAAAACTGCAACAAAACTGCCAATAGAGAAAGAATTCTGTGTTTGCTCATTTTCTTCAGATAGTAGGCCAAATGGAGAAATTCGTTAAGCCAGTCCTGAAACACTATACCAAAAACTTAAATGAGCAAATTTAATCACATGTATTGGCAATAGGGGATTCCATGAAAATGTTTCCACTTCTGGCAGCAACTTTTAAACTTTCTGATTTCAGTAATAAGGCTATTTGCATAGCTCTAAACGTAGCGGGCAAATGGTACAAAGAAGACAAGAAGACAGTGTGGTGTAGAATAAGAAGGCAACTGGAAATTAAGAAATTTGGCCTTTTAGTCCTAGCTTTCTGACTCGCATAGCTTTGAGACATTGGGCAAGTCAATGAATCTTAACTGTGGTTTCATTTTCATATTTAAAACGAGAGCACTGAGTTAAAAGACTTCTAAAATAACTCCTAGTACTAACATTGTCATGGCCTTTGACTATAAAGGTGTCCTTAATTGACATAATAGTCAGTTTTCTAGTTATTTCTGGAACTAATAACATTTTAAAAAAATGCTTTACTATACCATCACATTTTCTGTTCTACTTAAAAGGTCATTATCCTGTTTGATTGCCTTGTAATTCACAAAAATTTAGCCCAGATTAATTTTAATGATTCCTAAAATACCAAGTCCTCTAGCAAAGGTGGAGATTTGCCATTATAGAGGATATCCAGTGATGGTACCCAAGTTTTATGGAGAACTCCCCAAGTGCTTTGGACAGTGGCATTCTTGCTGGAATAAATATGTAGGTTGCAAGGGGATAGTACTAATTAGAATCACTGCTAATATTTGAGTACTTATCAAGTGATAAAACTAGATGCTTTTGAAGTATTTAATTATCAGAATAAACCTTTGAAGAATGTACGATTTTTATCCTCATTTTGCAAATGAAGCACAAAAAGTCAGGTAATTTTCACAAGTTACTGATGAATTTTTGATTAACGGTTAATAAGCAACTGAGCTGGGATTTGAACCATCACAGGCACCACAGCCTACCTTCCTAACCACTACATTATACTACCCATTATATTTATGAAATTCAAATATATCAAATTGCCTGATTTATTTCCACAAGTAGACATCATTAATTGTACAAATTCTGCCTTCAAAAACAGTCCTATGACTTTATTATTAAATTTTCTCTCAGTCTGAACTGTTTGTTACCATTCTGCAAAAAAAATGAGGCCATTGTGCCAAAGTGTTTTCAGTAATATCCTTAATAAGCACATTGTTGAGTTCAGCTGATATTTTGTAGCAAGATTTTCTCAGTGAAGGAAATAGTCATTCATTGACTTACACTTGAGAGCAAACTGCATAAAAATGCCCTTCTAACTTTGCTTTTATGAGCTACTCAAAGTCTGTATACACCCAAGGATGTGGATGAAACCAACTGTTTCTGTTCCGATTCTTGTTGTTGTCTGTACTTCTCCATATCTTTATTACTAATTTCCCTGGAAATTAGAACTTTTCTAAAACTGTAAGATATTTAAAAATCTTAAAATGTATTTTCCTTTCTATAAAGCCTTCTTTAAAGTTACTCATTATTACAGGTTGAGCATCCCTTAGCCAAAATGCTTGGGACTAGAAGTTTCTCGCCTTTTTTTTTTTTTTTTTTTTTTAAACTTTGGAATATTTGCATTATACTTACTGGTTGAGCATCTGAAATCCCAATGCTCCAGTGAGCATTTCCTTTGAAGGAAATGTTGATCCACTTGTTTATGCTCAAAAAGTTTTGAATTTTGGAGCATTTTTGAATTTTGGATTTTCAGGCTAGGGATGTTCAACCTGTATCACCATATCTGACATCCCCTGCTCCAACCTGATATTGTTTCATTTGGTGCAAAGTTTCAGAATCAAATTAAGGAAATGTCATGTTTCCACAGTTGAGTTCTCTGAAAAACTTCCTCTTACAGTGAAAGTCATAGTCCAGGAGAACTTTAGATGCAGAACTTCAGGGCCAGGTGGAAAGCCATTATGAACTCTTGCATTGGCTCTCTTATGATCGTAAGCCTGAAAGTACAGAATCCTGGAAAAGGAGGCCTCTCTCTGCACCCATGTAATTTTTAAAAAGGAGAGAATGATACAAAAGGGGCTAAAGCTTGATCATAAAAGATCAGGGCAATGAAAACAAATGATAATGAATAACAAGTACTAAAAGTAAAAATGCAATGCATTTTAAAGAGATGGGGTGCCAGTTATAATTCAGTTTTGAATACTACATTGCAAAAGAACTATTTTTAAAAATAGTTAAGGGAAAAAATATCTGAATTGTTGAATAATTTCCCCCTATTTATTCCTGGTAAACTTCAATCCCATCTTACAGTCCCATTCTAAGTTCTTGTGGAGTGTGAATATCAGCAATTTTCTGACCTTCAAAGAGGAACTTGAATAAATTCATTGGCACTCTGTATTTTTTGATAGTATGATTCTTTGAGTTTCTTGGGATGTTTCTTGGTTGTCATTTTTACCTTGCAGTGAACCTCACTATTGTCCTATCTAATGACTTTGAATAAAATATATTTTTTTCTCTCTTGTCCCTGAAGTCCATGGTGGAAGCTTTTGCCTCTTGTTTAGACATGGTGATGGGGGCTTTTCTTTCGGATCTCCACAAACAGCAAATTCACAGTGGGAGAGTCTTTCTCTCTGAGATTTACAAATCCATACTTTTTCTTCACAGCTCACCGCTGCTTTCTGTTAAGATGTAAACAAGTCTAATTTCTTTTTCAAATGCCATTCTGATGAAACCTGAGTAGTTAAAAAGTACTATTTAAATTACAATCTAAAAATTACACAATTGTTAAGTATGTATTAAACACTTGCTGAGTGTACAGCTGTTTATCAGACGCAATACAGGAGGGGTTGCAAAGGAAGAAGACAAGAAGTGAATTGTCTAGTTGAATAAGATTTAGCATGTGGAAGAATTAGTGTCAAGATAAATTTATTCAAGTGCTAAACTTCATGGTACATATACTTACTGATTAAAATAGCATGCAAGGTACTTAGTATCCTCAGTTTATGAGCCTTAAAACAGATTTAGAAAAAGGAAGAGCCAACTGGACACAGTGGCGGGCACCTATAGTCCCAGCTACTTGGGAGGCTGAGACAGGAGGCTCACTTGAGCCCAGGAGTTCGAGGTTACAGTGAGCTATGATCATACCACTGCACTCCAGTCTGGGTGATAGAGCAAGATCCTGTCTCTAAAAAATAAAAAAGGTCCCAATACTGTGACAATTAATTTCAACATGAGTTTGGGAGGGGACAAATATTTATACTATAGCACCCATAAAATCATCATGGCCTACACCCTCCCACCCCCACTTTGGTAGCATTTTTAGTTTCTTTGTAGTTATTGATCTATTCAGGGTTTCAACCTCTTATTGAGACAATTTGATAATTTGTAGTTTGCTAGAAAATCATTCACTTTTTCTGTTTGTTTTTTTTTAAATTTATTGGCCTAAAGTTGTATGTAATATTCCTTTTAAATTGTAAAAATCTTGTCCATGTCTGTAGTTTGTTTTGTTTATTGTTTCTAATTCTGAAGTGCTTTTCTGTGTACTTCCTCAAGTGTGTTTATTGTATAATGAATACATTTTAAATTAAACGTGCTAAAATGCACATGGATAGTATTATGAAAAAATCTGGGAATGATTTAGCTTGCTCTTATGCCAAATATGGTTCTTCTTGCCTGAAATGAGTTAGTTGAGATGTAAATTGGAAATGCGAAGAGTTGATTATTGTCCTATAACTGTTGCTTCATTAGTGTTGTTAGTTTTTGAGGATATGCATATCCTTGTTAGACTTGATGCACTAATTATCACATGCTTTCACACCACCTACAATCTCCTCAATAGGACTTTCCCACCCACGATGCTATTTGCTTTTCCATGAAAGAAGGTTAATTTTATAAGTATTTATAAGTAATAGTATTGTCTTATTTGATGCCATTAGCATGAGATTGTGTTCTTCCCAACTATGTGCATGGTCTAGACGGAGGAATGTAGAAGCAGGCTTTGGGTAGACTCCTGGTCTTTTGGGAAACTATCATATTTAATAAATCCATCAACAAGTGTTTGAGTGATTCCCATGTGCTTTAGACTGCTGTAGGTGCTGTAGAGATGCAGATGATTTATTAGGCATTTAAAATCTACAGCACTGTAGCTCTGATCAACCTTTCCAGCCTGCCTCTCATGATATTGCTCTTATGCCCTCTTTGTTTTATAGCACACAACCTACTTTTCTGTTCTGAACATGTAATACACTCTGCTTCCTTAATGACTATGAAAAGCTATTCCCAATAACCTAAACAGCAATTCCCTTGCATACAGCTGTGAGTCTTAGCTACCCTTCCTTCATATTGGAGCTTAAATCCTGCCTCCTTTAGTGAGCCTTTCCCAAGAACAAGTTATCTCAGACGAATGTATCCATTTTGCAAGGGTACTTAGACTTGAAGATACAGATAACTTCAATGATATGTTGGATAAGGCATGTCAGGATAGCTTTGGGAGCAAGATGAAGAAGTGTAAGCTAAATGACAGAAAAGATAGGTCGATTGGTAACTACTTGATGACTTGCTATCTAAAGGGAAATTTTTAAATGCATGGCATAGGGCTCTGTTTTTGACCTGGTCTTTTTCAACATGTCCATTCATTTGGTTACTTACCTGCTTATTCAAATGTTTATTCAGTACTGCATGCTGGAAACTATGCAATATGCTGGGTATAAAGTGGTGATCAAGGGAGACATGGTTTTTCCTCTTGAGAATACCACAGTCTAAGCCTTTGAACAAAAATACAGAAAATTGACTAAGCTAATGCAGTGGTAACGTGGTACTTATAGAGATGGTGATTATTGCATAACAGAATTAGTAAATAAGATCTCTTGGGACTGGAAAGATAGAATTATATTCAGCTCATCTTAAATTTTAAGATGGAGTTTAATTGTGAAAAGAATATATAGTCTTATACTTGAGTCCTAAAACCAACTGTATGAGAAGAGGGAGGCTTGACATATGGGCAACAGTCTGAGTAAAAAAAAAATACAGAACCTTTAGTCAGTAGTCAAGTCAATATTAATAATCAGTGAGATATGACTGCCAGAAAATATTGGGTTATTAAATTGATGGACATGTAGTATCTACAATGAGAAATGATCAATCTTTTCTGGTTTACAAATGTTAAAAAATGTTCTCAAGGCAGCTTCCCAGGAGTTTTTCTATTCTTGATATACATCTAAGAAAACATAAATTATCACTGAATAAATATTGCATAGAATCTGAGAAAAATAGAATCAGAGAAATCTTAAAATAATCATTTTTAATTCATTGGGCATCTGTTGTGCTCTGGGGGGTTAAGAGAAGGGTGAGATGTGCCCCTTCATATTTCTGAGGAAGGAAAGGGAGTAATCTTAATACAGTCTGTTACTGAATTCTTGTATATGCAAAGTACTACAGGGAAGCTCAGGAGCACAACACTACCAAAGTATAGGGCTAGGTTTTCAAGGAGTGTAGAATCCACTGCTGGAGAAAGCCAGAAAACAAATGATTACAGCATGAAGTCTAGATGGAGCATGCTCCCAGTGCTGTTGAGGGAGACCACTACCCTTACCAAATATTAACTATTCCTGGACTCCTACTTGAGTTCTTCCTCTTCCAAAATGAATTTGTGGGTCTGTTTTGTACCTGGAGGTGCCTGGTCTTTTTCCATTGCAGCCCACATACATGACATCTCTTGGTCAGGCCTCCAAATAAGTTTAAAGCTTATTTATTTGCCTTGAGAGTAAAGCTCCTTAGCTTAATATACCAGGTTTTCATAATCTGACCTCTGCCTGCCTTTTTACCTCATCTCTTGCCATCCTCTCCCATAGGACCTTGTGCTCCAGCCTTTCTAAGCTGCCTACAGTTCCTGAAAATGTTAGGCTACCTTTTTTTTGTACTTGTTTTTGCTTTTGTCTGGAATATCTTTCTCCCTTTTTATCTAGCTGATTCCTACTTTTCCTTCTAATGTTGGCTCAGTGTTTATCCCCTCCAAGAAGACTTTTGCTTCTACTCGACCCCACCCCAGAATAGATGCTCCTTTTTTATGTTCAGCCCTTACCCGATACATGCCTGTATGGTAGCCTGTATAATGCTATTATGATTGTTTACAAACAAATTTCTCTACAAAGTTTGAGCATTGTGAAGATAATGCTGTGATCTCTGTATTTTTATTACCTAACAGAGGGCATGGTGAACATTTAGGCCTTTAATAAGTATGTATTGCATGAATATGTAAATAAGTGGTATATTTCTAGAGAGCATAGACTGTCTGCAATGTTTTTTCTCTTAACACTAGACTCAGTATTAGCAACATAGAAAGTGCTCAATGTGAAGACAGGATGAATGAATAAAAATACGTTAACCATGATTAGATAAGGAATTAGGCTAAAGATTTATAATGTGCAGGTGTTATTTTGACTAATGTGATAATGTGCTCAGTAAATGGAATCATGAAGAGATGGCTTTGAAAGAAAAATAATTAATATTTGGATTGAAAGAATGTATTAGTTTTTGATTGCTGGATAATAAATTACCACAAATTTAGTGGCTTAAAATAATACCTGTTTTATTGTCTCATAGTTTCTTCTTTAGGCCGGAAATTTGGGAACAGCTGACTTGGTTCTCTGCTTATGGTCTCATGTGGCTGAAATCAGTGTCAGCTGCGCTGTGTTCCTCTCTGGAGCTCAGGGTCCTTACTTAAGCTCCCATGGTTTTTGGCAGAGTTCACTTCCTTGTGGTTTATAGGACTCAGCCTCTTGTTCTCTTGCTGATAGTGGTCTGAGGGCCACTGTCAGCCCCATAGAGGCCACCTGCAGTTTCTTGCCACGTGGCCCACTTTATAGGCCCTCTCGTGCTTCAAATCTCTTCTTTCAGGAAGGGCCAGTCCCTTTTTTAGGGCTTACCTGGTTAGAGCAGACCTACCCTCTGTATTAGTCAGCTTGGACTGCCACAACAAAATACCAGTCTGGGTGGTTTTAACAACAGACATTTATTTTCTCAGAGATCTGAAGGCTGGAAGTCTGAGATCAAGGTGCCAGCATGGTTCAATTTCTGGTGAGGGCTCTCTCCCTAGCTTACAGATGACCACCTGCCTGTTGTGACTTCACATAACCTTTCCTTCTTGCATGCATGTGGAGAGGGAGAGATCTTTTTCTCTTCCTGTTCTTTTAAGGCCGCCCTATGACCTCATTAACTTTAATTACCTTCTGAAAGTCCTGTTTCCAAATATAGTCACATTAGGGGTTAGGACATTTCAACATGAATTTGGGACGGGGGATGGAGGGATACAGTTCAACCTATAACACCTAGCTCATCTCCCTTTTGGTTAACTCAAAGTGAACTGATACGTGACCTTAATTATAGCCCCCACCTTGTAAAGGAACATTTCTGGGAGTAATAGCCTATGGTGTTCACAAGTCCTGCTAATAACCAAGAGGAGGGGATTATGCAGAGAATGGGAATCTTGGGGTGACATTTTAGAATTCTGCCTACCCTAAAGATAGTGGGATAAAATGCAGCAGCAGATTTAGTTGAGATACAAGTTATATTGTGAATTGAATCATAGAATAATGGAAGAGAAAAGCACACAGCAACTGATACATAAGGGTAGGAATACTGAGCCTGGACACACATATTTGGAAGGTTTAACCTAAATAATGTGTCTGTGAAAAAGCACTTTGGAAACTAAAATTATTTAACATGTAAGGTGTTACTGATGCCAAGGTTTGTGGGGAGATGGTGACAAGATTAGCTTGGGAACGATGGGTTTGTGGGTGGGAAATCAGGAAGCAGTGAAGATCATGGGCTTTGGAGTTAAACAAACCTGGGTTTAAATACTGAGTCTGCCACTTACCAGCTTCGGTTTTCTCACAGGTAGAACGGGAATATTTACGTCTATGGATTTTTGTGAGAATTAAATGAAATATCCATTTCAAGTTTTTAGCTTAGTGCCTGGCACATAGCCAGCACTAAATAAATGTGTATTCATTCACCGACGAATTATTAAATAAATATATTCTATGTGACAGGCACTGTATTAGGCCTCAGTTTTCTGGTAAATATTAATACTATTATGCCTGAGCTCGATTTCATTAGACTGAATTGCCAGGCTAAAACAACAGAGTTTAATGTTTATTTACATAGCCCTGGGCTGTTTTCAAGCAAAGAATAACATCTAATCATACGTTTTTTAGAATCTGTGATTATTTGGTGCGAGTACATGGTGGTTTCTTTCTTTTGTATAAAGAGCCCAAATTTGCCTGTAGTCATTCTAATTATTGATACACTAAGACTTAAAAGATCTCCATACCTCTTACGTCATTGTTTTGATTTTTTGAAGGACACTATTGAAATCTGTGTTTTAGGAGAGCATTCTGATGGCAGTGTTGCAGATGGGTTGAAGAGGGCAGAGATTAGTAAGGAAGGCCTTCTATTAATGCTGAACCAGGGTGCTTACAGTGGGAATGATGAGAAGGAAATTACGTGGATAAGAGCATTGGGAAAGAAGAATCAATAGGTTCAGGTGAGTGAACACAGGAAATATGAGTGAGGGAAAAGGCAGCACCAGTATACTGTGATGTCAGTTCCGGAGCACTGCAGTGATTCATGACTATCATGGAGCAGATTTATTTGATAAAATTTATTTGAATAGGTGGATTTATTTGAATAGAATTATTTAAAAAATGGACAATGCATTTAGTGTGGAAAAATGTAGATCACGCCTTTCAGACACCAGAAAAATCCTTTTATCATCGATGGAAGATGTTATCAACATGACTAGAAGTACATGTATGTTAATTACCCATAGGTACATAATGAAAGGAACTGTGTAGGCAACCACACACTAGCTATTAGAGGGCCTAGAGTATCTAAAAGGTTAGTGTCCATCAGAGAAGAAAGGAACTGTGTAGGCAACCACACACTAGCTATTAGAGGGCCTAGAGTATCTAAAAGGTTAGTGTCCATCAGAGAAGAAGAAAGATAAAGTGGTGAGGTACTAGACGCATTAGCGTGAATCTTTGAAATTGTAAGTTTGTGGACTGTGATATTTCTAGCTGTCTCTAAGGAAATACAATTTTAGATGTGTATAAGGCAGGCATTCTGGATGCTGTTGGGGAAGATAAACTACAGTTAGTAACTGAGCAAATGAAGAACGGGGTTCTTTGGTACTAAGTACAGAATAAAATTGAGAAGAATAAGAGTCGAAGCTAAGAAACCAATTAGGGCTATTGGCTAGGTGGCAGTGGATCTGGGATGAGGTGAACGGATTTGAAATGGCTTTAATTAAGTCCTTGCTGCTAAATATGTAGAAACTGTCTAGGCCTTAGGTTACTTGATTTTTGTGACACTGGTCATTCCTCCCTCGAGATGTGCTGTTCCTTTAACTGCTGTCATACCAGCTCTCTGAGCTGTCCTTCTACTTCTCCCTGGATATTCTAGTTCAGAATTTTTTGCAGAACTTTTTTCTCCCCAATTTCTTAAATACTGATGTTCCTCTGGTTTCTGTTCTAGGTCCTGTTTACTCTCATTCGCACAGTCTTCAGGGTGATCTCATTCACTTTCATAGCATTCATAACCATCTGTGTGCTAATGATTGCCACATTTTTATCTCTGGCCAAGAGCTGTCTCCTGAGCAACAGATCTTTATATTCAACTCATATTCAGCACATCCTCTTGGATGTTACGCAGGCACTTCCAACTGAAAATAGAACTTTCTTCTCGAACTGCTCCTCCCATGTTCTACATTGCAGTAAATAGCATTGCCGTTTTTCTGGTTCCCCAAGCCATACACCAGCAAACATTCTTTTCTTTTTCTTCGGCAGTATAATTTATATACAATAAAATACACACACACACACACACACACACTTTGATGAATTTTAATAAATATACACACCTGTATTGCCATCGGTAAATCAAGGTATAGAATATTTTCATTATCCAGAATGTTCCCTCATTTGCCAGCTTTCTGACACCCTCATTCCCATCCTGGGACACTTTTCTTATTGCCTCATCATTTATTAGCTCTCCCTGTTTTTGAACTTCTTATAAGTGGAGTCATACAGGGCACTCTTTTGGTTTCTGGCTCCTTTTGTTTAACCTACAGTTTTTGGAATTTATCCATATTGTTGTGTAGATTAGCAGTATATTCCTTTTTATTGGTGAAGTGGTATTTCCTTCTATGAATATACTATAGTTTGCTTATTCATTATTCTGTTGATGGATATTTGGATTGTTTCTACTTTTTGGCTATTATAAGTAAAGCCGATAGGAACAACTTACACAAGTTTTTTTGTGGTCATGTGCTTTCTCTTTATTTATTTATTTATTTATTTGATATTTTAGAGACAGGGACTCATTCTGTCACCAGTCTTGGAGTGCAGTAGTGCAGTCATAGCTCATTGTAACCTCAAGCTCCTGAACTCCAGGGGATTCTCCCTGCAGCTTCCCACGTAGTGGGAATGGGTGCGCACCACCATGCTTGGCTAATTTAATTTTTTTAGTGATGGGGTCTTGCTGGGTTGCTAGGGCTGATCTCAGACTCCTGACATCAGGTGATTTCTCCCCCCTAGCTTCCCACAGTGTTGGGATCACAGGCATGAGCCACCGCACCCAGCCCACATTATACCTGAGAGTGAAACTGTTGGCTTATACAAGAGGTGCATATTTAACTTGTTAGTTATTGCCACACAGGTTTCCAAAGTAGTTATATATTTGTACAGTCCCTCCAGCAATGCTGGAAAGTTCCAGTTGCTCTACCTCTTGCTATCATTTGGTATTGTCAGTTTTGTAAGTTCTAGCCATTATAATAGGGCTTGTAGTAGTGTATCATTTTGATTTTGATTTTTAGTTTTACAATGACTAAATATATTTGCACCATTTCATGTGCTAATAGCTCATTCTTATATCTCATTTTTTGAAGTGTTTGTTCAAATATTTTGCCTATTCTGATTTATTGGGTTGTTTATCTTTTGATTTTTATGTAGGAATTCTTTATGCATTTTGGATAGAAGTCGTTTGTCAGGTGTACACACACACACACACACATACACACCCTGAGTGTTTTTTCTCAGTCATGACTTGATGTTTTTTCATTTTCTCAATAATGCCCTTAGGAAATTTTTGCCTAGTCCAAGTTCTTGAATATATTTTCCTATGTGTTATTCCAGAAGCATTGTAGTCTTAGCTTTTACATTTAGGTCCCTAATCCATCTCAAATTAATCTGTGTGTATGAGGTGAGGTGCAGGTTAAGGTTCATTTATTTCCTATATGTGTATTAAGTTATTTCACTGCCATTTGTTGACAAAGTTTTTCTTTTCCTTATCAAAAAATTGAGTATGTATCAACGATTCTTTCTATAATCTGAATTTTATATATATATATATATATATATATATATATATATATATATATTTTTTTTTTTTTGAGACGGAGTTTCGCTCTTGTTGCCCAGGCTGGAGTGCAATGGTGCGATCTCGGCTCACCACAACCTCTGCCTCCCAGGTTCAAGCAATTCTTCTGCCTCAGCCTCCCGTGTAGCTGGGATTACAGACATGTGCCTCCACGCCCGGCTAATTTTGTATTTTTAGTAGACACAGGGTTTCTCAATGTTGGGCAGGCTGGTCTTGAACTCCCAACCTCAGGTGATCCACCCACCTTGGCCTCTCAAAGTTCTGGGATTATAGGCGTGAGCCACCGTACCCAGCCCTGAATTATATTTCATTGATCTATTTGTTTAGTTCGGTGTAACTATTGCTGCCTTACTTACTGCAGCTTTATGATAGGTCATAAAATCTAGTAGTGTAAGCCCTCCAGCTTTTTCCTGCTCCACCCCCTCAACATTTTCTTATTGTTCTAGGTCTTTTGTATTTGGATATCAAGTTTAGAAGCAGTTTGCCAATTTCTGTTAAACAAAAAAAACCTTTTGGGTTTTTGATTGGGATTGCTTTGGCTCTAGATCAATTTAGGGAGACTTGACTGCTTAATAATATCACGTCTTCCAATCCATGAAATGGTGTATGTCTCCATTTATTTAAGTATTCTTTAATAGCTCAGCAGTGTTTTATGGTTGTCAATGTACAGGTCTTTCACACCTTTCTTTAGATTTATTCCTAGTTATTTGTTGATATTATATAGAAACACTGATTGATTTTTAATATATTAATTTAAACTCTTGCAATTTGCAGAATTTACTTATTAGTTCTAGTAGTTGGATTTTAGATTTCTTTGGATTTTTCTACCTACACAGTCATAGAACCTTTAAGTAGATTTGCTTCTTCCTTTCCTATACCTATGGCTTTTATTTACTTTTAAAATGCATTATTATAATGGTTTGGACCTTGAGTACATGTGGAATAGAGTGATGAAAATGGATATCTTTGCTTTGTTTTTGATTGTGAGTATAGGATTAGCTGTAGATTTTTTTCTATAAATCCTTTAGCAGATTGGGGAAGCTCCCCTTTCCTCCTAGTTTGTTGAGGGTTTTTAAAAAATTTTTAACCAGTAACAGGTATTAAATTGTATCAAATGCTTCTTTTTTTGAATCATTTAAGATAATCATATGATCTTTTTTCTTCATTCTGTCACTGATTGATTTTCAAATATTATACCAACCTTGTATAGTATTTGAAAATCAGTCAGTAACAGAATGGTATAACCTACTCAGATAAACCCACTTGATCCAATTGCTTTGTCCTTTTCATATATTACTAGAGTTGATTTGCTAACATTTTGTTAATGATTTTTGCATTTATGTTCATGTGTAATAATTGGTCTATAATTTTTTTTTCCCTATAGTGTTGTTCGTGTCATGTTTTGGTATCAGGGTTGTGTTGACCTCATGAAACAAAATGAAAGCATCCCCTCTTCTTCTTGGAAAGATTTTTGATACTACTGGCATTTTACCAGTGAAGCTATCTGAGCCTAGAGTTTCCTATGTGAGAAGATTTTTAATTACAAATTTAATTTATTTAACAGATAGTGGTTCTTTAGATTTTCTGTTTCTTTTGTTTGTTTTGGAAATTTGTGGATTTTAAACAGTTTGACTATTGCTCATAATTTCTCCTTAATTCCTTTCAACTATCTGAAGGATCTGTAGTGATGTCTTGTCTTTCATGTTTATGCTGGTAATTTGTTTTTGAGCATCATTCTTTATCTCTCTTCTCTCTCACTTTTCACATCTACACCATCTTTCCTGTCACTATTTTAATTTAGGACAGAGCCGTTTGTTATATGGACTGTTGGAATAACCTCACACTAACCTTCCTGTTTGCAGTCTCTTTTCTCTGTGTGCCATTCACCTTATTACAAGAAGAAATACCTTTCTAAAGTGCAAATGTAGTTAAATCTTTCCCAGCTTAAAACTTTTTAATGGTTTTCTAATGCCTTCAGAATAAAAATCTAAGCACCTTCATATGAAATACAAAACCATTAATGATAAGGTATTGATTTGTTTCATAGATGCCTGTCTTTCCTGTATTTCTTCTCCCTTTTTATCTCTCTCTGCAAGCCATAGGGAACTATACTTCACTGCCTTTGTAGGTATTCTAATTTGTCATTCTTTGTCTTAAACTTGAATGCAGGATTTCTGATGTGATATGATCAATACTATCTTAGAACTTCTCCTTCAGTGAGATTGTTTTTAATATCTCATTGACATGGTCTCAGTTAACCTTTATTAATAATTTACTTGACATATTTTTTTATTCAATGTATCTTTACATTCACAGAAATACATAGACTCAAAGCACTTTTTTAGTCCAGTTTCAATTTATTACCTCAAATCATATTAAAAAATAGGAATGCATCTGTTTCCTATCACCAGAATACCTATCAGATAGCTACTTGATCTCTCCTTCCCAACACCAGTGATGATGAGTTTTATTTCAGCTTGAGGGTGTTAGTGTTGATATTGACCACTCACCCATATTACTACAGGATATGTATTTCTTTCTTTATAGATTCTTTTGATAGTTTGCAAAATCAAGAAACATTCCTCCGAAATTGGCCAACCAGTTTGGAGGTAAAGCAGTTGTTTCTTTTTTAGTTAGTCCTTCACCTCTTTATCCCCAGGGGAATCAGGATGTCCCATGTTACTTTTCAAAGTCTAAATACTTCAAACTTTTAATTCTCCTGTTGGGTTTGAAAGGGGGATGTTATTAGCTCTGTCTTGATGTAGCAGGGGCTCTGAAAGTCTATTTGGATAACACTGAAGATTGGAGGAAATGTGACTCTGTCTGTGTGTTTTAAGCCCCTAAGGTAAGATCAGAAAGCGTCTGGGGCAGTGAGAGCCAAATAGTTGAAGTCATACATTAATTATGGTCATGAATCATTTTTATTTTTAAAGTCTTTACCATTTGACAAGGTTGTTTGCATAGTACCAGTGAAGTTTTAGACAGCACTTTCCTATTTTTAAAGTTACAGGCTATTTTGTTGATTTCTTCTCTGGGTTGATGATGCCTATCATTTTTAGAATTCTGATAACATTTTTAGTAAAAATTGCTGTTTCCTTACTTGAATGAGTAGTCTCTATGTGATTTTTATTTTGATACACTATTTTGAAGTTACAAATATAGGAAACTACCACATTGATCCTCCAATTAATCTCCCACTGATGACAAAAATATCAAAGTTTGGAACTGTGCTGTTATGTTCAGACATTAGACATTAAGCCAGCAAATACATTTTGAGTCCCTCCTTTGTGCCACATTCTGTACTTAGCATTTGGAATATACATGAGAAGATGAAATTTATTTTACCCCCAGAAAGATCTAGTGAAATAGGCAAAGAAATAAACAGTTGCTGTAAACTAGGGTTGTATAGTATTTATTGTGGTGCCATACACAAGTAGCAGATTTCCAGAGGAAGGAGTGCCTATACCTGTCTGTAATAGTCAGGGAAGGCCTTTGAAGAAGAGGTTGCTTGAGCTTCCTCTTAATGGATTAGGAATTTAGTTATCTGTTAAGGGATGTGAAGAACTTGTAGGCACATAGAACAGCTCACAAAGGGGTACAGAAGGAAGAAATGATAGAATGTGTTTGGAGAGTTGCCAGTAGTTCAGTATTGCTGGAGATGAGGGTGGAAGGTTAAAAATAATCAGGAATGAGACAGGATGTGTCAGCAGGGACTACATCACAAAGGGCCTTACCTGGATGTAAAATTACTGTAGAGCTATCTTTTAAAGAGAGTATTACTTAAAATCAGTGTAGATTAAACACACAAACACACCCAGACCACGAGGCAACAGGATGGAGTATAGTCTCCTCTATTGGATTCCTTAGGAGCCCTGAGGGATTTGTTGAATTCCTGATCTCATGAACAAAATAGCTATATTGAGAGTTGGTCCTTTTTATATGACCTAAGAAATCATCAATAAATACCAGGCAATTTCTAAAAGTACAGAATATATAATGAATATTTCTAGGGTTTACGGTAATAATAATAATAATAATATTGGCAGAGGTAGCAATACCATCAAATGCCTAAGAAAATGAACCTCTCATATGATGACTTTCAGGTTAGGATTGATGACCACCTTTTAAAAACACAGGTAAAATTCACACACAGTGAAATGCACAGATCTTAGTGTAAAATCTGTGAGTTTTGGTGTACTCCTTACCCTAATCAAGACATCAAAGCCAGGTGCAGTGACTCACTCTTGTAATCCCAACACTCTGGGAGGCTGAGGTGGAAGGATGGCTTGAGGCCAGGAGTTTGAGACAAGCCTGGGCATAGTGAGACTCTGTCTCTACAAAAAATTAGCTGGATCCAGTTGCACGCTCCTGTAGTCCCAGCTACTCGGAAGGCTGAAGCAGGAAGATCCCTTAAGTCCAGTAATTTGAGGGGGCAGTGAACTATGGTCATGCCAGTGCACTCCAACCTAGGTGACAAAGTGAGACCCCATCTAGAAAAATAAAGACTTAGAACATTTCCATCACCTCAGATAGTTGCTTTGTTCCTTCTTCTCTCTATGTCAGTCCCAACCACTCTTGATTTGTCACCATAGGTTGGTTTTACCTGTTCTTGAACTTTGTGAAAAGGGAATTATACAATATGGACTTTTCTGTTTCTGGCTTTTTTCACTCAACATATTGTTTTTGAGATCCATCCATATTGTTGTATGTACCAGTGGTATGTTCCTTTTTATTGCTAAGTAGATTTTCATTATGTAAATATAGCTTAACTGTGAATTCTCCTCTTTAATAGACCTTTGGATTGTTTTCTATGAACATTCTTATACAAACCTTCTTGTAGACATGTTTTTGATTTTTCTTGGGTAAATACCTAGGAGTAGAATTGCTGGGCCTTAGGTTAAATGTATGTTTAACTTAATAACTAATACTTTCTAAAAAAGCCACTGTTACTTTATTAGGCTGGTGCAAAAGTAATTGCAGTTCTTGCCCTTTTTTTTTTTTGAAACGGAATCTTGCTCTGTCGCCAGGGTGGAGTACAATGGCACGATCTCAGCTCACTGCAACCGCTGCCTCCCAGGTTCAAGCGATTCCCTTGCCTCAGCCTCCAAAGTAGCTGGGACCACAGGCGCGTGCCACCATGTCTGGCTAACTTTTTGTATTTTCTTGGAGATGGGGCTTCACCATGTTGGCCAGGATGGTCTTGATCTCCTGATCTCGTGGGTTCTTGCAATTTAAATTTAAATTTAAATTTAAATTTAAAATAATTGCAAGAACTGTAGTTACTTTTGCACCAGCCTGATACATTTTTGCCAGCAATGCATGCAAGTTTTAGCTGTTCCACATCCTTGCCAGTATTTAGTGTTGTCATTTTAATTTTATCTATTCTAACAGGTGTGAAATGGCACCTCATTATGATTTTAATGTGTATTTCCCTGATGACTAAGACTTTGAGTGACTATGCTTGTTGGCCATTCTTGTATCTTTTTTGTGATGTGTTTATTTCACTCTTTTGTCCATTTTTAATTGACTGTCTTGATTACTGATTTATAAGAATTCTTTATAGTCAGATAGGTGCTTTGCAAATATTTCCTCCCATTCTATGAACTGTTTTATTTTCCTAATGGCAGCTTTGTTAAGATTAACAGGTATTTCTCATTTTTTTAAAGTCTAGTTTATTCCTTTTTAATTTTATGATTAATTATTTTTATGCCTTCTCTGCTGAATATTTGTCTACCCCAAGGTTGCAAGAGATAGTCCTATATTTTTGGCCATAAGTGTTATGATTTTAGCTTTTATATTTACTGTGATCCTCTTTAAATTAATTTTTGTGTGTATGAAATAGGGGATGAGATTGATTTTTTTCTATGCTTATTCAGTGTTCCATAGCACCTTTGTTTAAAAAACTTTGTTTTCTGCACTGATTTGCCTTGATTCCTTTGTCAAAAATTAATTTGCTATATATGTGTAGGACTATTATGGTGCACTTTATTCTCTTCCATTGATCTATTTATTTTTTAATCTCCATGACCACGCCATGTTGTCTTAATTATGTAACTTAATAGAAACTCTTGAAATCTGGCCTATGTCAAGATTGGTTTGTCACTTCTAGATTATTTGCTTTTCTATATAAATTACAGTATCAGCTTATTAATTTCTGTCAAAAACAAAATCCTTTGGGACTGTGATTGGGAGTCTCAAGCTGTTTACCCATTTGGGAAAAGCTGACATCTTTAACAATATGGAATCTTCCAGTCCATGTACATGTATTTTTTACTTACTAGTTCTTCTTTATTGTAGCAATGTTTTGTGACTTCAGGATTGAGTCTTGCACATCTTTTGTTTATTTCATCCCTAAGTATTTTATGTTTTTGATGCTGTCATTAAAGTATTATTTAAGAATTTCGTATCTCAATTGTTTGGGGCTAATACAGGAATACCTTGGAGATACTGAGGATTTGGTTCCAGGCTACCCCAATAAAGCAAGTATCGCAATAAAGCAGTAAAGCAAATATTGCAATAAAGCGAGTCACATGAACTTCTTGGTTTCCCAGTGCATATAAAAGTTATGTTTACACTATGCTGTAGTCTGTTAAGTGTGAAATAGCATTATGTCTAAAAATAATGTACATACCTTAATTAAAACATCTTTTATTGCTAAAAAATGCTAATGATCATCTGAACCTTCAGCAAGCCATATCTTTTTGCTGGTGGAGGATCTTGCCTCCATGTCAATGGCTGCTGATTGATCAGATTGGTAGTTAGTTACTGAAGGTTGGAGTGACTATGACAATTTCTTAAAATAAGACAACATGAAGTTTGACATATCAGTTGACTCTTCTTTCATGCATGATTCTCTGTATCATGCAATGCTGTTTGATAACATTTTACCCAGAGTAGAACTTCTTTCAAAATTGGAGTCAGTCCTTCCCTTCAAGCCCTGCCACTGTTTTATCAGCTAAGTTTATGATGGTATACATTTTTTGTTGTCATTTCAACAGTGTTTATAGCTTCTTCACCAGGAGTAGATTCTATCTCAAAAAACCACTTTTCTTGCTCAACTATAAAAAGTAACTCCTCATCCAGTCAAGTTTGATGATGAGATCACAGCAATTCAGTCATACCTTCAGGTTCCACTTATAATTCTAATTCTCTTGCTATTAAAACCATGTCTGCAGTTACTTCCGCCACTGAAGCCTTGAACCCCTCAAAGTCATCCATGAGGGCTGGAGTCAGCTTCTTCCAAACTCCTGTTTATGTTGATATTTTTACCTACTCCCATGAATCATGAATGTTCTGAATGGCATTCAGAATGGTGAATCCTTTCCAAAATGTTTTCCATTGATTTTACCCAGATCTGCTAGAAGAATGAATTATCTATGGCAACTCTAGCCTTATGAAATGTATTTCTTAAATAATAAAACTTGAAAGTTGAAATGCCTCCTTCATCCATGGGCTACAGAATAGATAATGTGTTAGCAGACATGAAAACATTAATCTCCTTGTACATGTCCATCAGCACTCTTGGGTGACCAGGTGCATTGCCAATGAACAGTAATATTTTGAAAGAAATCTTCTTTTCTAGGCATTAGGTCTCGAGAGTCCTAAAATATTCATAAAACCATGCTGTAAACAGATGCACTGTCATCCAGGCTTTGATGTACCATTTATAGAACACAGGCAGAGTAGATTTAGCATAATTCTTAAGGGCCCCAGGATCTTCAGAGTTGTAAATGAGCATTAGCTTCAACTTAAAATCAGCAGCTACATTAACCCCTAATAAGAGAGTCAGCCTGTCCTTTGAAGCTTTGAAGCCAGACATTGGCTTCTCCTCTCTAGCTATGAAAGTCCTAGATGGCATCTTATTTCAACAGAAGACTGTTTCATCTATGTTGAAAACCTGTTGTTTAGTATAACCACCTTCATTGATGATCTTAGCTAGAGCTACCAAGTAACTTATTGCAGCTTCTCCATTAGCACTTCCTGCTTCACCTTACACGTCGATGTTCTAGAGATGGCTTCTTTCCTTCAACCTCATAAATCAGTCTCTGCTGTCTTCCAGCTTTTCTTCTGCAGCTTCCTTACCTCTCTCAGCCTTCAAAAATTTGAAGAGAGTTAGGTCCTTGCTCTGAATTAGGCTTTGGGTTAAAAGAATGTTGTGGCTGGTGTGATCTTCTATCCAGACCAGTAAAACTCTTTCCGCATCAGCAATAAGGCTGTTTTACTTTATCATTCACGTGTCCACCGGAGTATCACTTTTAATTTCCTTCAAGAACTTTTCCTTTGCATTCACAACTTGGCTGACTGTTTCATGCAAGAGGCCTAGCTTTTGGCTTATCTTGGCTTTTCATATCCCTTCCTCACTAAGGTTTGTCATTTCTAGTTTTTGATTTAAAGTGAGAGATGTAGGACTGTTCTTTTCACTTGAACACTTAGAGGCCACTGTAAGGCTTGACCCAATTTCATTATTGTTGTGTCTCAGGGAATATGGAGGCCCAAGGCGAGGAGAGAGACTGGGAATGGCCAATCAGTGGAGCAGTCAGAACACACAACATTTATCAATAAAGTTCACTATCTTATATGGGTGCAGCTCATGGTGCTCCAAAATAATTATAATAGCAACACCAAAGATCACTGATCACAGATCACCATAACAGATATAATAATAATGATAAAGTTTGAGATATTATGAGAATTACCAAAATGTGACAGAGACATGAAGTGAGTACATGCTGTTAGAAAAATGGCTCCAGTAGACTTGATTGACTCAGGGTTGCCAAAAACCTTCAATTTGTTTATTTTTTTAAAAGCAATATCTATGAAGCACAGTAAAGCAAAGTGCAGTAAAGTGAGGTATGCCTACATACAGAAACATCATTGATTTTTTTTTTTGTATATTGACCTTATATCCCATGACCTTGCTAAATTAACTTATTAATTTTAGTGTTTGTTTTGTAGATTTCTGATGATTTTCCACATGACAATTATGTCATCTACAAATAAAGACAGTTTGACCATTTGGTATGGAAATGTATAAGAAATACATGAGCTATATTTAAAGATAAAGAAACCAGGCGCAGTGGCATAGTGCTGTAATCCTAGTACTTTGAGAGGCGGGCAGATTGCTTGAACACAAAGTTTGAGACCAGTCTGGGCAACATGGTGAAACCTCGTCTCTGCAAAAAATACAAAAATTAGCCAGACGTGGTTGTGTGTGCCCGTAGTCCCAGCTATCTAGGGGCCTGAGGTAGGAGAATCACTGGAGCCTGGGAGGTCAAGGCTGCAGTCTGCAGTGAGCCGTGTTTGCACCACTGTACTCCAGCCTGGGTGACAGAGTGACACCCTGTCTCAGAATAAAATTAAATTAAAATATTAAGATAAAGAGACCAAGAAGCAAAAACACAAAACCATAACTTAAAAATAAAAATAGCTCTTAATATTTTCAGTGTTCCTTGAAAGAGACCTTACTGAAAATGTAGTTGCTAGTTTGAACCTGGCCAAGTATTTAATTCCTCCTATTTGTCTTTTCTATCATCTTTTGGTTTTTTCTTATCTCTTTGAGAGTGCTATCTGCTTTGATTCAACCTTCTCAGCTGGGATTACTGTGAATTCCTTTTTTCTTTATGGATACCTAAAAGTAATAGTCACCTTTGATAATGGTGATACTCTCTCGGTGACTTTAGCAATCCATTTAATTTCACTGGGCCTCAGTTTCCATATCTATAAAATGATAGGATTTTACTATATTACTTTCTCAGGGCTCTTCCCGACTCCTTTGAGTTCTTCATCTTACCTCACAATACATCAGAGGCAGGCAGGCAGGTACAAAAAAGGGTGTTTTAGAGCTTTAATGTTTTAGGATTTATTGTATTCCCTGTTATTTCATTGTGAATATGCTAGATAATTAAATAAATTGGGTTCATTATTAATTCTTTGTATCCTCAAGGTTTGTCATTTATATCTGAGGCTCTTTGTTGAGTTTACCGTCAACTCATTTACATTTTTCTATAACTTATATTTCTAGGCTTCATAGAGCCCAGTGTGCAATTAAACAGACTCAGGTAACTGTTCAGAAAATTGGGAAGGAAATTGAAGAAAAACTAAGACTCACATCTACAAGCAATGAGCTGGTAGGTTTTTATGTATTTACCTGTTTACACTTCTTGTTTTCTAAAGGAGAGTATCATATTCTTCTAGGGTTAATTTTAAAAAACCCTTTAGATAGTTTTTATCTTATTAATGTTCTACTGAGAGTTCTATTGGCATTTAAATGTTGGAAATAAACTTTCCCATCTGCTAATAGTGTAACACGCAAAGTGCCTGCTTTATTCTGCTAGATGAAACTTTATATTACATAAAATTACTTAGAAGATAATTAACAGGCAGTTTTATTAATGTGAACTCTAAACATGAACTATATAGTGAATGAAAAATAGCTGCCAGGAGGGAAAAAAATAAACTACGGGAGCTAATCTTCTTTTAAAAGATGAATTTAAAAAGTATTTGGACTGAGCAAAATAAGTCTGGTTTGTGGACAGTGATCTCTTTTGGGAAAACTCTTATTAAGGAGGCGTTTCCAAAGAAACAGAAATCCTAACCCAAATGGGCAGATTGAAGATATTAATATAATTTTGAATTGTTTTTCCTAGTGGAGTGGAAAAAAGGTCTATTTTGTAATGAATATTGTGTTTTTGTAAGCACAGTAGTGGGTATGGCTAATAAACTGAGCTTTTTTTTAAAGCCATTTGGGTATGAATAGCTTTTGAGGAACTTTGTGCTGTGGATTAGACTTAAAATAGAACTCAGATCTTCAAATTAAGTTCTAGATAAAATTATTTAAATATTTGTTTGTGTGAACTCATTATCACAGATAGGCATCTTCCTATTGTCATTTACACCCGTCTCAGCTTAGCAGAGGGCCTTTACATCCCCAAAACGAAAGCTTTTTGTTGCCTTGAAGATCTGCCCAAGATAATCATATAGTAGAAGTATAGAAAAGCAGCAATGCACTTAACCTTACAGAAACTTCTCTCTCATGGAATTTGAAATTAATATATTAGTTCAAACTGTATACAGTTGCTGATTTTATAGCTAGTGCTATACCTGGCAGGTAGCAAACATACAAAATAGGGTAGCTGCAATAGGTGTAGTAGTAATTCTCATTATTCACGTGACTTTCCTTGTCTATAAAAGCATCTTCCATTTCAAAGATGCTGTTACACCACCTCTTGTTGTAACTTAGCCCCGGCAGAAGACTAAATTTCAGACTATTGAAGGGCGACGAAAAATCACTGATTTTAATTCTTTCTGTAGTGTATAAAAATGCTGGATTTTTAGAACCTTTGGGGAAAATTGCTAGGTTTTATTTTTGTTTTCCTCTCCCAAGGCAAGACTGGGAAATACTTGTTTCATTAAATGACAGCATATGCTTTATCTCCGTGTGGAAAAATGTATTTTTAATCCTGTTTTTAAAAAAATATAAGTGGTGACACAGAGCAAGGTAACAGAATGTGTGAGTTTAAAGAGGTCAAGTTCAGAGGTTCACTGTGTGTTTTTATGTTGCCTAGTCAATACACAAGAAAAATCATTGGATTTTTGAACTGAACGTGAACTTAGAAATCATCTAGTTCCCTAATAACCCCATTCAAAACTATAGCCCGCTCAGTACATTCTGTCCCTTTTCCTGCTTTATTGTTCCCTGTAATATTCATTACCATTTACCATGATACATATTTTGCATATTTTTCTCTTTCTCTCAACTCTTTAAGGCGAGGGATTTTTGTCTCTCTCTCTCTTCTTTTGTTTTTTTTTGACATTGGTGTATTTCCAGCATCTAGAAAAGTGTTTGCCGCACAGTAGGTGCTCAGTAAGTATTTGTTGAATTTAAGAATGAATCTAGCGTAATGTCCTCTTAAAATAGGACAGTAAAATGAAGCTTAAAGAAGAGAAACAGCTTTCCCACAATCATTTGACAATAGAGACAGATAATTTGGTTTACTTGTTTCCTTTTAGAGAATGTTAGAGAATAATGCTATCTACAGGTTAATTAGTGAGTCACTTTAAGGTTTACCTGTAGCATATTAGAAAACTTTACTATTTGTCTTTTACTCATTTACTTTTCAAATTGGCCCATGGCCATTGTATTCCACCCCATCCATTTCCAATATTTAAGAAATCATTTTAATTTTAACCTAAGTAAAAATGCAGCAAGAAGGCATATTTGATGTTGAAAGAAATCGGATTACCTTCCAAGACCACGTGTGATTAACTGTGTTATAAGAAATTGGGTTCATACTTCGTGACTTTCAAAAATTTGGCATCTTCTCACATTACATGAATGCCTAATTTGTATTTATGAAATTTCTGCTGTTGTCATTTTGAATTTTTACTTAATGTTTTATAATTTTTTTGTTTGTTTCAAGGTGAGATCTCACTGTGTTGCCTGGACTGCTCTTGAACTCCTGGCCTCATGTGGTCCTCTCACCTGAGCCTCCCGAGTAGCTGGGATTATAGGCGTGTACCATCACGCACAGTTTGTTTCAGATTTTGTCAAATTCTTTTCCTGTATCTGTTTAGATAAATGTATGTTTTTTCTCTTCTGGTATTGTGGTGAAATACATTGGTTGATTTTTTTTTTTTTTTTTTTTTTTGAGACGGATTCTTGCTCTGTCCCCCAGGTTGGCGTGCAGTGGCGTGATCTCAGCTCACTGCAAGCTCTGCCTCCCGGGTTCACGCCATTCTCCTGCCTCAGCCTCCTGAGTAGCTGGGACTACAGGCGCCCATCACCATGCCCGGCTAATTGTTTGTCTTTTTAGTAGAGACGGGGTTTCACCGTGTTAGCCAGGATGGTCTCGATCTCCTGACCTCGTGATCCGGCCGTCTTGGCCTCCCAAAGTGCTGGAATTACAGGCGTGAGCCACTGTGCCCGGCCGGTTGATTTTTTAATGTTAACCCAACTTTGCATTTCTGGGGAGAGCCCTCTTGGTCATGGTGAATTACTTTTTAACGCTTATTACTGGATTTAATTTGTTAAAAAGTTGTAAAGAAATTGTGCGTATGTATTTATAAAGAATGTTAGTCTGTAGTTTGTTTTCTTGTAATCTGTCTCATTTTGTTGTCAGGGTGACGTTGGCCTCAACTCACTTTTGGAAAGTGTTTTCCCCCGTTTTGTTTTCAGGAAGAATACGTGTGGAATGGGAATGTTAGGTAGAATTTACATTGAAGCCATCTGGGTCTGGAGGTTTTTTTGTGGGAAGGTTTTTGATCTAGAAATTCAGTTTCTTTAATAATTTACCTTTTGCATGAACTTTGGTAGCTTGTGTCTTTCAAGCATTTGTCTGCTTCATTTAAGAGGTCAGTCTTTTTACATTTTAGCTATTCTAGCAGTTATATAGCATTTTCTCTATTTGTTCTGAATTGTATTTCCATGATGAGCATTTTTTCATATCCTATTGGATATACATGCATCTTTTAAGAATTATCAGTTTAGTGGCGCACGCCTATAATCCCAGCAATTTGGGAGGCCAAGGCAGGTGGTTCACTAGGTCAGGAGTTCGAGACCAGCTTGGCTAATATGGTGAAATCCTGTTTCTACTAAAAGTAGAAAAAATTAGCTGGGCATGGTGGCGTGCATCTGTAGTCCCAGCTACTTGGGAGGCCAAGGCAGGAGAATCACTTGAACCCGGGAGGCAGAGGTTGCAGTGAGCCAAAATTGCGCCACTGCACTCCAGCCTGGGTGACAGAGTGAGAGTCCATCTCAAAAAAAATAAAAAATAAAAAAATAGAAAGAAAGAAGTATCAGTTAAAATATTTTTGCCCACTAAAAATAAACTCTTTATTTTAGATTTATAGGAGATTTGCCAAGATAATTCAGAGAGTTCCCACATACCTTTCATCTGGTTTCCCTAATGTTAACATCTTACATAACCATGGTACATTTGACATGGTGCACGGTTAATAAAAAAAAGGACATTGATATGATATTATTAACTATGGATTTTATTCACATTTCACCAGTGTTGCCATTAATGTCTTTTTAAAAATAAATAAACTTTTAATTTTAGAAGAGTTTTAGATTGATAGAATTATCACAAAGATAGTACAGGGACTTACCCTATATGCACCACACCCAATTTCTCCTGTTATTAATATCTTACCTTAATGTGGTACATTTGTTACAATTGATGAACCTATATCGATAAATTATCATTAACCAGAGTCCATGCTTTATTCAGTTTTTTTTTCCAGCTTTTAGGTATTTTATAGAATATTCCTTAATTAGGATTTGTCTGATGTTTTTCTGCTGATTGACTGGGTTCTGATGCCTATTTTTGTTTCAGTATTTAGTCCAGGAAACCACATTGGATTTAGTCATCATTTTTTCCTAGTCTTCTCTGATCTATGTGTTTCTCTGTTTTCCTTTTTAAAATCACTGACTAATCACTGTTGATGTAAACCTCGGTCTTTTGGTTAAGGTAGTATCTCCCAGGTTTCTCCAATACAAAGTTCCCTTTCTATACTCTGTTTTTTGAAAACAAGTTACTTAGTTAGCCTACAGTTAAAAGGAAGGGAATTAAATTCCACCTCCTGGATGGGGGAATATGTACATATATTATTTGAAATTCTTTGAGAGGAAGATGTGTCTCTTCTCCCACCACTTATTTGTTTATTTAATGACTTGCTAGTGTGGGCTCATGCATGTTTATTTTATACTTTGGGTTTTAATCCAGTGCCATGTTATTTATTTTCTTGCTCAGTTTTGGATTTGGCCCTTGAGAGATCTTTCCAGTTGGCTCTTACGTCCTTTTGATACACCCCTATCTCTTTGTTCATTTTTAAAAGACTTCCTTACTCCTTGGCACTATATGATCCAGTCTCATCTTGTGTTTTCCCCATCCCAGCCCTAGAATTAGCCATTTCTCCAAGGGCCCTGTTCCTTTTGTTTAATAATGATATTGAGAAACAAGATGTGCGCTTGTTGCCACTGGATTGCTTCTAGGATCTCTCAGTGGACAGAGCTATGTATGCACATGTTTCTATCTCTCTCTCTATGTATTAAAATGAGTTGGGGCCGGGCATGGTGACTCATGCCTATAATTCCAGCACTTTGGGAGGCCAAGGTGGGCGGATCACAAGGTCAGGAGATACAGACCATCCTGGCTAACACGGTGAAACCCCACTCTACTAAAAATACATTTTAAAAAAATTACCTGGGCGTGGTGGTAGGCGCCTGTAATCCCAGCTACTCGGGAGGCTGAGGCAGGAGAATCACTTGAGTCTGGGAGCCTGAGGTTGCAGTGAGCCGAGATCGCACCACTGCACTCCAGCCTGGGTGACAGAGCGAGACTCCGTCTCACCAAAAAAAAAAGAAAAAGAAAAGAAAAGTTAATACTAATCATTTGCACTCTAATACCACAAAGTGCTTTCTAGCAGTCCCCTTCACGTTGTTTATTTGTATTATCTTTTTCTGATAGTGAGAAACCTGGCTCCCGTTATCTGTCATGTATGTACTCATTTGTTCAGTCCTAGTATATATGTAAAGTAGTTTCAGATTTGTTCTCTCTTGCTCCCGCTGTCTTCTTTAAGGAAATAAGGTCTTGCTCTGTCACACAGGCTAGAGTGCAGTGGCACGATCATTGCTCACCGCAGCATCAAACTCCTAGGCTCAAGTTGTCCTCCTGCCTCAGCTTCCTGAGTAGCCACCTGCCCAGATAATTTTCTGTTTTTTGTAGAGGCAGACTTGCTGTATTTCTCAGGCTGGCCTCAAACTCCTGACCTCAAGCAATCCTCCTGCTTCAGCCTCCCGAAGTCTTTTCTCTTTTTTATTGAAATGGAGTCTCATTCTGTTGCCCAGGCTGGAGTACAGTGGTGCAATCTGGGCTCACTGCAAGCTCCGCCTCCCGGGTTCACACTATTCTCCTGCCTCAGCCTCCCTAGTAGCTGGGACTACAGGCGCCCGCCACCATGCCCGGCTAATTTTTTTTTGTATTTTTAGTAGAGATGGGGTTTCACCATGTTAGCCAGGATGGTCTCAATCTCCTGACCTTGTGATCTGCCCACCTTGGCCTCCCAAAGTACTGGAATTACAGGTGTGAGCCACTGTGCCCAACCAGTCTTTTTTCATTTTTAATTCAGATTTTTGTCTTCTTATTTTTGGTTTGTAAGTATGTGTGTGTGTTTCTGTAAACAAATCCTTTTTCTGTTATGTGTGTTGGGAATACTTTCTTTTCGGTCTGTGTCTTGCCTTTTTGTATTCTTAACAGTATTTTCTAAAGAGCAAAAGTTTTGAAGTTTGATGAAATCCAACGTATTTAATTTTAATTTAATTTTTTGTGTTCAGGGATTTTTCTGTTAGAAATATTTGCCTAACCCAAGGTCACAGGAATTTTCTCCTGTGTTTTGTTCTAGCAGTTTAATAGTTTTGGGCTTTACGTGTACATCTCCAATCCACCTCTCTTACAGTTCTGTAGTTCATTGTTTTGTATCACATAAGTAAGGGTAATTTTTTCCCCCTGCATGGATATCCAGTTGATATCCATCATTGAATATCATGATTAGCATCATTTATTGAATAGTCTTTTCATTCCTCATTTAATTGCCTTGACATGTTTGTTCACAATCAATTGATCATATATGTGTTCATCTATTTCTGGATTTTCTATTCTGTTCCATTGATCTATATGTCTGTATTTCCCCAATAGCCAACTCACTTCTTATTGTAGATTTGTCATCTTAAAACTTGACTGGGTAAATCTTCCAACTTTGTTTTTTTTTAAACTTCTGTGGTTTTTCTGGGTTCTTTATATTTCCAAGTTAATTTGAAAATCAGTTTGTCAATTCCTACACACACAAAAAAAAAGGCCTGCTGGAATTTTGATAAGAAGCTGTAGATAAAATTATGGAGAATTGCTGTCTTAACAATATTAAGTCCTTCAGTCCGTGAACATAGTGTATATCTCTTTTACTTAGATTTCTCTCTGATTCTCTTTATAATGTTGTAGCTTTCTCTCTGATTCTCTTTATAATGTTGTAGCTTTCACCGTAGAGATTTTGCACATCTTTTGTTAGAGTTAAGTGTTTTATGGGAGTTTTTTGGCAGGGGAGGCATTATTACAAGTGGAACTGTTTTTGAATTTTTATTTCTCATTCGTTTGCTGCTAGTATGTAAGAATACAATTAATTTTAACTTACTAATCTTTTGTCTTACAATCTTGTTATATTAACTTATTCATTATGCCAGTTAGTTATAGTTTTTTGGGATTTTCTGTGTAAACAATCATAATGGCAAACTTGTAGAGTTTTATGCCCTTTATTTGATTTTCATCCATTACAGTGATGGACAAAAAAAATAGTTAGAACAGGAATCCTCACCTTGTTCCTGGTTTTAGGGAGAAACCATTCATCATTTCTCTATTAAATATAGTACTAGGAATGCCCTTCATTAATTTTAGGAAGTTCCTCTTATTCCTAGTTTCTGAGAGTTTTTATCATGAATAGACATTGAATTTTGTCAGATGGTTTTTCTATATCCATTGAAATGATCATATGGTTTTTTTCTTTATTCTCTTATTGGTTTATTTTCAAATGTTTAACATTGCATTTCTACAATAAACCTACATTGATTATAATATATAATTATTTCTGTGTTTTGTTGGATTTGTTCTTACAAATTTTTTTCCTTCATATTGTCTTGGGTTTGCTTTGGTAATAATTTAGAAATTTTGCACCTGTATTTATTAGGGATGTTGTGGTACAATGTTTTGAATTGCCTTTTCAGATTTTGGTAGTAGGATTATGGTAGCCTGGTAAAGTCAGTTGGGCAGTGTTCTTTTTTTCCTATTCCATCTTGCCCAGGAGCAGAAATCTGGACCTTTTAAATATTTTCTAGTTCTCTGCTGATATTTCACATCCTTTTATTCACTATAAGAATATTTCAATTTTGTTGACATATTCGTGAGAGTGGCTTTAAAGTTTTTGGTAATCCTAACATCTGGATCATCTTGGGGTTGGCATCTGTTGGTTTTCTCCTCTCTAGAGAGTGAGTCACATTTTCCTGACTCTTCATATATTGGGTAATGCTGCATAGTATCTTGGACATTGTGAATGTAATTTGGTGGAATCTCTGGATTTTGTTACTTTGTTCCAAAAAATGTTGATGTTTTTATTTTAGCGGGTAGTTAACTTGGTTAGGCTCAAACTGTCATGCCTGCAATGAACTTTGGCTCAGATTTCAGTCTAGTTCTTTTACCCTTAGGCACAAGTTTCTGTTTGTCTCATGCATGTGTAGTATATGACTTAAGAGACTTAGGTTGAATTTAAACAGAATCCAGGGTGCCCATTCTCTGCCTTCCTCTATTCTTGCACTCTTGATTGCCTGACCATTTTTCCCTGGTTCCTCTGGTCAGAAAGAAAGTTGACTTTCTTTTGGAGTTTGCAGCCACCCTCAGGGAAAAGCCACAGAAAAGGGGAATTTCATTTTATTGGTTGTTTATGCCAAGTTCTGACTCAACTCCAAAATATGCCTGCCATTGATCATTCTCAAGAACCTTCAAGTAGTGATTTTTGTATTTTATCCATAGTCTATATCTGTTATCCATAGTCTGTATCCTCTATGAGAGGACCAATTTGTTGCGTACTTATTCTTTTATACCAGAAGCAGAGCTCCTGTACATTTTATTATTATATAGTTTTGCTGTATCCTCCTGGCTAAACCCGGGTTCTAAGCCTGTTGTTGCTAAGGCTATGAAATTAATGGATTGGAAATATTTTCTAAGGAAATCTTTTCCTTTTCTTAGTGGTTAACTAGGTGTAGGTACAGTAGAAACAACCTGTAAATGACATTTAAAAGCAAATGTGTTAAGTTTTGGGACAGCTGCCACAGTTTTAAAAGCTTTTTTCTGATTGTTAATTATTTTCCATTTTGGGGGGGTTAAATTACTATAGATGAAGATAAAATATACCCTAAGCTGTCAATTCTCAAAGTTTTTGGTCTCAAGACCCCTTTATACTCTTAAAAATCTCAAAGAATTCAGCAATACCTTTTTGTGAAAAATAAACATATTTTTCTGAACAAAAGGTTTAATTAGCATTGCATTGCTTAATTATTTTGTGGATTTAACTCTATTAAGCTAATGTCTAGCCTAATAAAAGACACCTGGATTTTCACATCTGCTTCTGCAGTGAATCTGTTGCAATATCATAAGTCTTGCAGATTCTGGTAAACTCCATCATAGACTTATGAGAAAATGAGAGTGGAAAAGAGGCATACAGCTTAGTATTATGCTATTATATTTTATCTTACAAGACTCTGTAAAGATGTCAGGAACCCTCACGATTCCCAGGAGCATGCTTTAGGAACTTTTGCCCTAAGGCAAAAAGTTTTAACTCCAATATCATCAATGTGAAGACATTTGTTCCGTTACTGAGAGAACATCTCATATCAAAAATACAAAATCCAAAACACCCCAATGAGCATTTTCCTTGAGTGTCATGTTGGTGCTCAGAAAGTTTCAGATTTTGTAGCGTTTTGAACTTCAGATTTTCAGATTTGGCATACTCAACGTATAATATATTATTTATACGTTAGTCATCTTTCTGAAATAAATGTTTAACATTTCCCATTTTTTTGGCAAAGACTCATAAATAGGAATGTGTGTATCTGATTTTCAGTTCACATATAGTGTTATATAAAAACACTAAAATCTAATTAAAAGTAATCTATTGGAGATATATGTGTGACCATTACACTTGGAGTAAACAGATAAATAGAACACTGAAACTCATCAGAAGATTATAGAACATTAAGATCTTTGAGCAATTCGTCTTTGATGCATTAGAAAGGAAGCAGAACTAGATCCCACGTGGGTTTGTTTACTCTTCAGAAATTGGAGCCAACAATTCTGGTTTTGAATGACTCGATATATTTCTGTAAATGAGCCAGTTTCTGAACATGGACCATAACGCAAACACTATACACATACATGCCTTCCCATATTAATGTAGTATTTAGATTAACTTGTAACCTTAGTTCTTTAAATCTAGAAAACATATCTCAGTATGTACCCTGGAATAGAGCAGATTATCCTCCTAGCCAGGCATATCCCTGTGTTTTCTGAAGATTTGCTTTTCTTTTTCTGTATTTTCTTTCTCTGCCCAGGTAGAATTCAATTTACATATTTTGTGGAAAAATTCAAGTTAAGGAAGTTGAATACCTTACTCTTTGTGGGAAAAGATTGCTTCCTAAAGATTTTACCTTTTTCCTCAGTGATGGAAGAACACCTTAGGCTTCTTGATTATACTATTGCATTGCTAAAGAAAACTCAGATTGTTTCTTCATTCCTTTTTCTTTCATAATAAACAAACTCATTGACTTTTTTCTAATTATTTTTATAATACATATAAGGTTTATGATCTCATTTCATTTTTAAATGTACAGCCCGGTGGTATTAAATACCTTCCAAATGTCATGCAACCATCATCACCATCCATCTCCAGAAGTCTTTTAAACTGAAACTGTACCCATTAAACACTAATTCCTCACTTCCCTCTACTCCCAGCCCCTTGCAACTACCATTGTACTTTTTGTCTCTGTGACTTTGACTGTACTCTATAAGGAACTCATATAAGTGGAATCATGCAGTGTATACCCTTTTA
Source organism: Piliocolobus tephrosceles (assembly GCF_002776525.5). Classification (NCBI taxonomy): domain Eukaryota; kingdom Metazoa; phylum Chordata; class Mammalia; order Primates; family Cercopithecidae; genus Piliocolobus; species Piliocolobus tephrosceles. Next base: position 66,130,262 of record NC_045446.1, read on the forward strand.
TGGCTGGCAGTTTCACTTAGCATAATGTCCTCAAGATTCATCCATGGTGTAGCATATTGCAGAAATTTCCTTCCTGATTAAAGCTGAATAGTATTTCATTGTATGTATGTACCATATTTTGCTTATCCATTCATTTAGTGATAGACACTTCAATTGCTTCTGGATCTTAGAACGTTGTGGACTTTTGGTTTCTGTTTTTACAGTAGGCCGGCAGGGCAAAATGGCTTTTATCTACAGTAGAACTAAATTCATAGAAAGTAGAGACCATTTCTTATTCATTTAGAAGCATGTAGTAGGGCCTTTATTAACGTTTGGTTTGTTTAGGAACATTCTTTGTAAAGCCATATTTCATAGACCTTTCAAGCTAAATGTAATAATGATTGGAAGTAAGTTTTTCTGCTGTTTTCTCAGCTTGAATGTCTTTAACAGATGATCATACCATCTGTTTAGAATCAGTATTTCAGGGATGAGTAAGAAAGCATCTTGGGTGAGAAATGATGGCTGTAAGTACTTTTAACACATTGCCAAAAATCATTTTCCATGCCCGTTGCTTCAACAAGGCCTTAGCATGATGCATCTCACTGAGTTCCCAGGCTTCCTCACTGTTTGTGAGTCAAATCAAGATACTAACCTTTTCCTTTTAAAGTTTTGTGTCAGCTTGTCCTGGATCCTGGTAACCTATTTATTTAATGGATGAGTTTTGTAGTTACAATTTTAATTGTTTATACCTTAGGAAGGAGATAAAAATTTACTAGCTATAACCAATTTGCTGTTTGCTTAAGATTTATGTCATGGAAAATCATGAAAAGTATATTAGTGACACTGATAAAGACCAGGAGAGAAGGACATACACATTCACAGTGCAGTAATTGTGTGTGTATGCACACATATTCAGACACATATGTACTCATTTTGGGGACAAAATTTCAGATTTGTATCTGGAGGTAAATTCAGGCAAGGCTTTTGGAGCAAAAAAGAGGCTGGGTAAAGTTTAAGGGATGGTTTGATGTAATATTTATATGGAAACATAAGTTAACAAACAAGTTTAATTGTATCTCTGGCTGGTAGAATGGGTCAGGAATTTTGTTTTATTAAATGTGTATTCATTAAAATTAATTTTTAATATGACTTAAAAATAAACTTTCCTTTTCAAGGTAGTTTTAGATTCATAGAAAAATTAGGCAGAAAGTACAGACTTCTCATATAACCCACCCCATCCCCAATTTCTTCTGCTATAACATCTTGTACTAGTGTGGTACATTTGTTATTTGGTTAATTAATATTAATACATTATTATTAACTAAAGTCTATAGTTTACTTTAGGGTTTACCCTTTATGTTATACAGTTATATGAGTTTTGACAAATGTATTGTATTATGTATCCATACAGCATCCAACAGAATAGTTTCATTGCCCTAAAAATATCCTATCCTCCACATATTCATCCTTTTCTCCCTCCCCTGGTGACTGATCTTTTTCCTGTCTCTATAATTTTGCCTTTTCCAGGATTTCATACAGTAGGAATCATACAGTATGTAGCTTTTTCAGACGGGCTTCTTTCATTTAGCAATATGCATTTATGATTTCTCTGTCTTTTGATGGGTTGATAGCTCATTTCTTTTTATCACTGAATAATACTCCATTGTATATATACCACAGTTTATCTGTTGACCTATTGAAGTATATCTTGGTTGCTTCCAGGTTTTGGCAATTATGAATAAAGTTGTTGTAGACTTTTGTGTGTAGGTTTTTGTATAAACGTAAGTTTTCAATATCCAGGTTAATATATGAGAGTATGATTTCTAGATTGTATAGGAAGCCTATTTTAGCTTTGTAAGAAACTACCAGACTATCTGCCAAAGTGGCTGTACCATTTTGCATTCCCGCCCTCAGTGAATGACAGTTCGTGTTGTTCCATATCTTTGGCAGCATTTGGTTGGTGTGAGAGTTTTCGATTTTATTCTAATGGGTATGTAGTCATATCACATTGTTGTTTTAACTTGCAATTCCCTAATGACTTATGATGTTAAGCATCTTATAGATGGCATGCTTGCCATCTATATATCTTCTTTGATGAGATACCTGTTCAGTTCTTTGTTGCATTTTTAAATTGGGTTGTTTGTTTTCTTTTTTTTTTTGGAGACAGAGTCTCGCTCTTTCACCCAGGCTGGAGTGCAGTGGCACGATCTTGGTTCACTGAAACCTCTACCTCCCAGGTTCAAGCGATTTTCCTCCCTCAGCCTCCCAAGTAACTGGGATTACAGGTGCACACCACCGTGCCTGGCCAGGTTTTTTTTGTAATTTTGTCAAAGATGGGGTTTCGCCGTGTTGATCAGGCTGGTCTCGAACTCCTGACTTGAGGTAATCTGCCTGCCTTGGCCTCCCAGCGTGCTGGTGTTGTAGACGTGAGCCACTGCACCCAGCCAGGGCTATTTGTTTTCTTAATGTTGAATATTAAGAGCTTTTTGAGGCCAGGCCCAACTGGTAGATCACACTTGGGCAACATAGTGAGACCCTGTCTGTATTTTTTTTTTTTTTTTTGAGACGGAGTCTTGCTCTGCCGCCCAGGCTGGAGTGCAGTGGCCAGATCTCAGCTCACTGCAAGCTCCACCTCCCGGGTTTATGCCATTCTCCTGCCTCAGCCTCCCGAGTAGCTGGGACTACAGGCGCCCACCACCTTGCCCGGCTAGTTTTTTGTAGTTTTTAGTAGAGACGGGGTTTCACCGTGTTAGCCAGGATGGTCTCGATCTCCTGACCTCGTGATCCGCCCGTTTCGGCTTTCCAAAGTGCTAGGATTACAGGCTTGAGCCACCGCGCCTGGCCTGTTTGTTTTTTTTTTAAATGAGAATTCTTTGTATATTTTGGATACCAGTTCTTTATCACGTATGTTTTTTGCATAGTTTTTCTCCCAGTCTGTGGCATGTCTTTGCTCTTAACACAGTATCTTTGGCAGATTTTAATGATTTCCAAGATACCAATTTCTTTTTTCGTGGATCTTGCTTTTGGTGTTATATCTAAAAAGTTATCTCCAAACCCAGAGTCTTCTGTGTTTTCTCCTGTGTTGTCTTCTAGAAGTATAATTTTTAATTTCACATTTAGATCTGTAATGCGTTTTGAGTTAACTTTTTGTGAAGGGTGTAAGGCCTGTATCTAGATTGATTACTCCCTCCCTCCCTTACTCTGTTTCTTCCTTCTTTCCTTTCATTTTTTGCATGTGGAGGTCCGGTGGTTTCATCATTTGTGAAAAGGCTCTCCTTTCTGCGTTGAATTGCTTTTGTTTCTTTGTCAAATATTCTTTGACTATATTTGTTTGGGTATATTTCTAGGCTCTGTTCCATTTGATTGATCTATTTGTCTGTTCTTTTACCCATACCACCCTGTCTTGATTACTGTAGTTTATGGTAATTCTAGACATTGGCTACTGTCAGTCTTCCAACTTTGTTCTTCTCCTTCAATATTGTATTGTGTATTCTGGGTCTTTTGCCTTTATATAAACTTCAGAATCAGTTTTGATATTAACAAAATAATTTGATAGATAATTGGATAATTTGATTCCACTTGTTCATTGCTGTTACACAGGAAGACATCTAACTTTTTATACATATTAATTCTATGTTCTGCAATCTTACTATAATTACTTTTTCCAGGAGGGTGTTTTTTTGTTTTGTTTGTCAATTCTTTTGGATTTTCTATATAGAGACAAAAATATTATCTGCAGACAAAGATCGTTTTATTTCTTCTTTCCCAACATGTGTAGCTTTTTATTCTTTTTCTTGTCTTATTTCATTAGCTAGGACTTCAGGTATAACTATGTTGAATAGGAGTGAAAGGTGACATCCTTGTCTTATTTTCAGACATAAGGGATAAGCATCTAGTTTCTTACTATTAATTATGATGTTAGCTGTAGATTATTTGGTAGATGTTCTTTACCAGTTAAGGAAGTTCCCCTCTTTTCCTCATTAACTGAAAGTTTTTATCATGAATCATCATTGGATTTTGTCACATGCTTTTTCTGTATCTATCAATATGTATGATCATAGCATTTTTTCTTCCTTAGCCTGTTGATGTGATGAATTACATTAATTGCTCTTTGAATGTTGAACCAACCTTGCCTACCTGGGATAAATTCCATGTTGCCATGTTATATAATTATTCTTATGCATTGTTGGATTTGATTTGCTAATATTTTGTAGTGTCTTTGTCTGGTTTTTGTGTCAGGGTGATGCTGGCTTCACAGAATGAGTTAGAAAGTGTTCATCAGCTTCTAATTTCTGAAAGAGATTCTGAAGAACTGGTATTGTTTCTTATTTAAACATTTAGTAGAATTCACTGTGAAAGCAAGTAGAACTTTTTTTTTTTTCTTTTTTTTCCTGTTTTGGAAGGTTAGTAATTGTTGATTTAATTTCTCTCTCTCTCTTTTTTCTTTTTCTTTTTTCTTTTTTTTGAGACAGAGTCTTGCTCTGTTGCCCAGACTGAGTACAGTGGCACAATTGTGGCTCACTCTAGTCTTGAACTCCTGAGCTCAAGTGATCCTTTCACCTCAGCCTCCTGAGTAGCTGGGACTACAGGTACATGCCACCACATCCAGCCAATTTTGTTATTTTTTTATTTTTATGGACGGAGTTTCACTATATTGCCTAGGCTGCTCTCCAACTTCTGGGCTCAAGCAGTCCTCCCACCTGGGCTTCCTAAAGTGCGAGATTACAGCCATGTGCCACCATATCCGGCCTAATTTCTTTATTACCTCTTTCTCCTACTGTGAGTTTTGGTAAATTGTCTTTCAAAGAATTGGTTTATATCATCTAAGTTACCAAACTTCTGGGCATAGAGTTGTTTATAGTGTTTTTTTATTCTTCTGATGTTTGTGAGATCAATTGTGATAACCCCTCTTTCTTCATATTTGTAATTTTTGCCTTTTCCCTTTTTTCCTTGAATGGTCTGGCTAGAATTTTTTTTAAAATTTTATTATTATTATTATTATTTTGAGACAGATTTTCACTCTTGTTGCCGAGGCTGGAGTGCAATGATGTGACCTCAACTAATTGCAACTTCCACATCCCAGGATCAAGCAATTCTCCTATCTCAGCCTCTCAAGTAGCTGGAATTACAGGTGCCTGCCACCTTGCCCAGCTCATTTTGTATTTTTAGTAGAGATGGGGTTTCATCATGTTGACCAGGCTGGTCTCAAACTCCTGACCTCAGGTGATCCGCCTGCCTCAGTGTCCCAAAGTGCTGGGATTACAGACCCAGCCCTGACTAGAGTTTTATCAATTTTATTTGCCTTTTCAAAGAACCAGTTGTTGGTTTCATTGATTTTTCTGTAGTGGATTATTCTGTTTAGATTTAGCTGGCTTCTTGAATGTGTAGATTTCTTTCTTCTGCCTAATTTGGTAAGTTTTTAAATTCTTTTAGACAGAGTCTTGCTCTGTCGCCCAGGCTGGAGTATAGTGGCGTTATCTTGGCTCACTGCAACCTCCACCTCCTGGGTTCAAGTGATTTTCCCACCTCAGTCTCCTGAATAGCTGGGATTAAAGGCACCCACTACCATGCTTGGCTAATTTTGTTATTTTTAGTAGACACGGGGTTTCACCATGTTGGCCAGGCTGGTCTCAAACTCCGGACGCCGAGTGATTTGCCCACCTCAGCCTCCCAAAATGCTAGGATTACAGGTGTGAGCCACTGTGCCTGCCCCTAATTTGGCAAGTTTTTTAGCCATTATTTCTTTTCTTTTCCTTTTTTTTTTTTTTTTTTTCCTGGTGACAGGATCTTGCTCTGATACTCAGGCTGAAGTACAATAGCATGATCATAGCTTACCATAGCCTTAAACTCCTAGGCTTGAATGACCCTCCTGCCTCAGCCACTGAGTCGTTGGGAATACAGGCATGAGCCACCTTGCCTGGCTCCATTATTTTTTCAAGTACTTTTTCAGTCGTTCTTTGTTTCTCTTTTCTTTCTAGTACTCTGATGACACAGAAGTTAGCTCCTTTGGTATAGTTACACAGGTCCCTGATGTTTTGTTCTTTTTTTTTAAAGGCTATTTTCTCTCTGTTGCTAAAATTGGTAGTTTCAGTATTCTGTTCACAGACTTTTCTCTGTTTCATCTATTCTGCAATTGAGCCTATTCACTGAGTTTTTGTTATTTTTTGTTCTAAAATTTCCATTTGGTTCTTTATATCTTCTGTTTCTTTGCTGAGACTTTCTAGGTTTTTCTTTTCTACTTTTTCATTTGTTTCAAGCATGTTTTTAATTGCTATTGAAACAGTTTTATGTTGACTACTTTTAGGTCTTTATCAGATAATTGTAACACGTCTATCATGTCAGTATTGGCATCTGTTGCTTGTGCTTTTTCATTTCCTTTGACATTTTCCTGGTTCTTGGTGTGGTAAGTGGTTTTTGATTGAAACTTGGACATTTTGGGCTTTATGTTTTAAGTCTCTGGTGGGTGGTAAAAAGTCCAGTAGCCCCATATGGTGTCAGTAGTTACCACATGGGACTCGTTTGGTTATTGCCTATCTGGGATGAAAACCTCAGGCCTCTGCTTGGCCTTTGAAACAGGCAGGGGGTTAGAGCACCTTGGTTTGTTTTGGCAAACGTGGAAATCTACTTTTTGTTTCTATGGACTTGCCTATTCTGGACATTTCATATAAATGGAGCCATATAGTATGTGGGCTTTTAAAACTGAATTCTTTAACTTAGCATAATGTTTTTAGGGTTCATCCATGTTGTAGCCTTTGTCAGTACTTAATTTCTTTTTATTACAAAATAATATTTGATTGTATGGATTGGCCACATTTTGTTTATCCTTTCGTCAGTTGGTGGACATTTGGGTTTTTTATGTTGTTTGGCTATTATGAGTAATGCTGCTATGAACATTTGTGTTCAGGCTTTTGTGTGGATATGTGTTCAGTTCTCTTGGTATATACCTAGAAGTGGAATTGCTGGGTCTTATGGTACCTCTGTATTTAACTTTCTGAGAACTTATTTGTTACTAAGTTTTAAAAATCTTATTGTACTATATTGTGGTATCAGGGAAGGTACCTGAGATATTTTGTGTAGTGTCTGTTGGGTCCCCAGACTTAATATTTACTTTTATTCTTATTCTTTGCTTATTTCTATATGATTTTAATTAAAAAGATGGTGCTGATAATTAAGTTACTCAAGAATTCCATAAGTTTGATGAGTATTAAAATGCTTTAAACCATTATTTATTTTTAAACATTGTGAGTATATAATTATTCATAGTCATGACATTTATATTCATAAATATACCTGTGATTTTATTTATTTAGAAAAAAAAAAGTGAATGCCTGCAGTTAAAAATTTTGGTGCTTCAAAATGAACTGGAACGGCAGAAGAAAGCTTTGGGACGGGAGGTGGCATTACTGCATAAGCAACAAATTGCGTTACAGGATAAAGGTGAGTGGAAATACCATACAAACAGCCTAACCTCCACATTCAGTAGTTCTCCTTTCTTCTTCACAAGCTCAAATAGTCAATTTTTGTGTAAATACAGTCACACATCACTTAATGACAGGGATGTTCTAGAAATGCATCCTTTGGTGATTTCCTCCTGAGCTGCCATCATAGAGTATGCTTACACAAGCCCAGATGGTGTAACCTACTACACACCTAGGCTATATGGTATAGCCTATGGCTCTTAGGCTATAAACTTGTACAGCATGTTACCATACTGAATACTGTAGGCAACTATAACACAATGGTGAGTGTTTATATATCTAATATATCTAAGCATAGAATAAAAATACTATACTATAATTTTATGGGACCACCATCATGTATGTAGTTTGTTGTTGATTAAAACATCATTATGCAGTGCATGATTGTATGGTGATAGAATTTTCTCTAATTTTTAATATATTTTTGCAAGTATTTTGAAGTTAGTCCATATAGACAAGTGTGCAAATCTGTATTCAAATGGTCCTGGACTTACAATGGTTTGATTTAATGATGACTTATGATTTTCAGTTTTATAATGTGCAAAAGTTACATGTGTTTGGTAGAAACCATACTATGAATTTTGAATTTTGACCTTTTTCCAGGCTAGCAATATGTGGTATGATATTTTCTTGCTATGCTAGGCAGTGGCAGTGAGCTGCAGCTCCCAGTTAGCAACATGATCATGTGGGTGAACAACCGGTACTCTATACTGTACTCTGTTGCCACTGTTTTTTGGATATTGTGTTTTATGTTTTCATATCCCATCAAGTCTACAAAATGCTCATCTGTGTATGGTATTCAATACTGTGTTATAAAATAAGCTTTGTGTTAGATGATTTTGCCCAACTGTAAGCTAATGTAAGTGTTCTGACACCTTAAAGTAGGCTAGGCTAAGGTTTCCTGATCAGTAGGTTAGGTGTATTTAATACATTTTCAACTTATGATATTTTCAGCTTATAATGAGTTTATCAGGATGTAACCTCATGGTAAGTTATGGAGAAGTTGTGTACATAGAGCTTGAATTTTCACAAAGCAAACACACTCATGTGAGCAGAATCTCAATCAAGAAACAGGACCCCAAAACCTGGGAAGCCTCCTCAGGCTTCCTTCCATTTACCACATCTCCAGCCAGACTAGCCACTGCCAAGACTTAAACCAGATTGGTTTTGCCTAATTTTGAACTTTATAGAAGTAGAATCATATATGTACATGTGGTGGCTCTTTTCAACATTATGTTTGTAGAGTCATTTTTACCTTCATGTTTTTGCAGTTTGTTCATGCTTAATGCCAAATAGTATTCCATTATATGAGTGTGAATTTATTTATCTACTCTTGCCGTTGGTTTCAGTAATTTTCATTTTGGTACCATTATAGTTAATGCTTCCATGAACCTTCTAGGTTTCTGAGTGAAGAACTTTCATATGTTTCTTAATAAAGATTTTTAGGTATTTTAGTTGAGTAGAAACTGAGGGGTAGAATTACAGTCAGAGAATGTACGTATCTTCAGCTTTAGTAGATTGTGTCCAACGGTTTTCCAATATGATTGTGCCAGTTTATCTCCCCTCCATCCAGTATTGCTCCTTCCTACATCCTTGTCAGGCATTTCTTTTCTTTTCTTTTTTTTTTGTATATTTTGTATTTATCGCATTTGGTAATTTGTATTTTTCATTTTAGCCTTTCTATTGGATATGTTGTAATATCCTCTTGCAGTTTTAATTTTTATTTTCCTGAAGACTAATGAAGTTAGTCTTTCATATGTTATAAATTTTATAAATGTTTCATATGCTTCTTGCTGACTGAGCACTCTTTTGTGATATACCTGTTGAAATATTTTGCCAATTGAAATTTGGTGTGACTGTTTTTTTGGTAAGATTTCTTTATATATTATGGATATGGGTTATTTATTTGGCATATGCTTAAAAATATATTCTCCCATTTTGTGGCTTGCTCTTTAAAGAGATGTCACTCTTTAAGATACCTTTAAATGAACAGAAGTTCCATTTTATCAGTCTTCGATGTATGAGGCTTTTTGTGTCTATTTGGAGAAATATTTACCTATTTTAAGATTTTATAGGTGTTTTTCTATGTGTTCTTTAAAATGCTTTACTATTTTACATCTTACGTTTTTATCTGGAATTCATCTGGAATTACTTTTTGTATGTGGTGTAAGGTAGGATTCGAGATTTTTTTTTTTTCGTATTGATAAGTCAGTTGACCCAGCACCATTCACTGAAGATCATCCTTTCTCCATTGCATTGCAGTTTTGCTTTTCTCATAAATCAGATGACCATATGATTGTAAGTCTGTTAAGAACCCTCTGTGCTGTTCTGTTGATCTATTTTCTGTTCCTTTGCCATTTATCTCGCTGTTTTAATTTTTTTCATATTATAATAGGTGTTGATATCTGTTAAAGTTCTTCAGCTTAGTTTTTTTTTTTTTCAAGATTACCTCGGTTATTTTTGCTCTTTGTCATTTTCATGTGAATTTCTACATAGAAAAGAAAACCTTGCTGGGATGTTTTTTCTTAATTGTCATACATCGTTGCTGGGACTTGCTAGGACTTTAATGGAACTGCATTGAATATATTTGTCAAATGTAATTGGGGATAATAGACATCTTTACAATACTGAGGCTTCCATCCCAAGAAAATGATATATGCCTTTGTTTATTAGATCTTCTTTGCAAAACATTATTGAAATACGATAGTGTATGGGTCTTTCCCATGATTTATTGAATTCATTTCTATTTTTTGATGTTTTATGATACTATTGTACATATCATTAAATTTTATTTTTACTAGTTTCTGGTGTATAGATGTACAATTAATTGGTTTTTTAAAAGTGATACTGGTATTTATTATGTTTAAAGAAAAATTCACCAGAAGCCTTATAGACACATTAGTAATTGTTAATGTTACGGTTACAGCCCTACAGATGCAGTCTTGCTGTGGTTATTTATTTACATTCTAATTTAGTTGCATTATAATTACATTTCATTACACTAAAATTAGTAATGATTTTAACTATTTAGTTGTTATAAATATAAAAAATTGCAGAAAATTTAAAAATCAGATTTATTGAGATTTAATTCCCATACCATATAATTTGCCATTTAAAGTGTGTAATTCAGTTTTTCTTAGTTTATTCACAGAGTTGTGCAGTGATCATCACAATCTGATTGTCCCGCCTTCCACACTTCCCCTCCCAGAATTCTAAGTAACCACCAGTCTACCTTCTTTCTCTAGATTTGCCTTTTCTGGACATTCTTTCGTAAATAGAATCATGCAATGTTGTGGTCTTTTATGACCAACTTCATTTGTTTAGCATAATATTTGTAAGGTTCATCCACGTTGTATCATGCATCACTACTTCATTTTTACTGCTGAATAATACATTCAGTTATATGGATATGTCACATTTTAAAAATCCATTCATTGGTTGTTGGACATTTGGGTTGTTTCTGCTTTTAGTCTATCACAGATAAAGCTGCTTATGAACATTCAGATGCAACTTTTTTTTGGGATGTTTGTTTTCATTCCTGTTATGTACACCTGGAAGTGGAATTGCTGGGTCATATGAGAACTCTGTTTTTAACTTTTTAAGTGACTGCCAACCATTTTCCACAGCAGCTGTTTTACATTCCTGCCAACAATATATGAGGGTTCCAATCTCCCCATTTCTCACCAATATCTGTTATTATCTGTCCTTTTAATTATAGCCATCCTACTGAATATAGCATTGTATCTCATCGTAGTTTTGATTCAAATTTACCTAATGACGTACATGCTTCTTACGCCAGATTTTTGTATGTTAATTTTATATCCAAGGAACTTACTAATTAGTTCTAATAATGGTTAGATTGTTTTGAATTTTCTGTGTGTGCAGTCATCTCATCTGCAAATGATGGCATTTTTATTTCTCATTTCCTAATACGTATGCCTTTAAAACTTTTTTCTTACCTGATTGTGTTGTCTGGGACATCCAGTACAATATTAAATAGAAGTAGTGTCAGTGGATATCCTTTTCTCCTTTCCAGTCTCAGTGAAAGCTTTTAATATTTCACCATTACATAGAGGGTTTACCATAAGCATCCTTTACCCATTTTGTGGTTTACCCTTGTGCATCCTTTACCCGTTTTGTTATTTTTGCTTTAACTGGTTTTTTTTTGAGATGGAGTTTCACTCTTGTCTCCCAGACTGGCGTAAAATGGCGTGGTCTTGGCTCACTGCAACCTCCGCCTCCGGGGTTCAAGCGATTTTCCTGCCTCAGCATCCCAAGTAGCTGGGATTACAGGCACCTGCCACCATGCCTGGCTAATTTTTGTATTTTTAGTAGAAATGGGGTTTTGCCATGTTGGCCAGGCAGGTCTCACACTCCCGACCTCAGGTGATCCGCCTGCCTCGGACTTCCAAAGTACTGGAGTTACAGGCGTGAGCCAGCAGCCCGGCCGCGTTAACTGTTCTTTTAATGAATTGATAAAGAGCTCAATATGTGAATTTTTATTTCTTTGCTTTTTTAATTTTCTTAAAAATCAGTTTTAATGAGATATATTTTACAAACAATCGAATTAATCTATTTAAAATACACAGTTTGATGAGTTTAATTAATGTATTCAGGCAGGTAACCACCACCACAATCAACGATAACATTTCTGTCATTGTAAAGAGCTTTTTGGCCTCATTGTAGCGAGTTCCTTCCTCCATTGTTTAACCACTAGCAATTACTGATGTGCTTTCTGATACCATTTACCTTTTCTAGCATTTCATATGAATAGAATCTTACAATATGCACTTTTTATATCTGGCTTTTTTTCACTTAGCATAGTAGCTTTGGGATTTATGTGGTTGTCTGTGTCAGGAATTCATCTTTTCATTGCTGTGTAGTATTCACTATATGTACATACATTTTGTTTATACATTTACCTGTTAATGGCCATTGGGTTTGTTTCCAGTTTTGAATTATCGTGGATAAAGCTGCAGTAGATATTCAAGTATAAGCCCTTGTGTGGGTATATTCTGTTGGTTAAATATTAATAACTAGGTGTGGGATTGCTGGGGTATAGTAAATGTGTGTTTAACTTTCTAAAAAACTACTGAGCTGTTTTGCATTTTCAACTAGCAATATATGAGAGTTTCACTTAATCCACGTCTAAACATTAATTTTAGATTTTAACCTTGTTACTGGGTATGTAGTGGTTTCTCATTGTTTTAATTTGTATTTCCCTGATAACTAATGTGGCTGAGCATCTTTTCTTGTGCTTATCTGTTACCTGTCTCTTTCCTCCGACGAAATGTCTGTTTAGGTCTTTCATCTGTTTTTTGGAAAGTGGGGAAGGGAGGTGGATGGTAACCTTATTACTAAGTTGTAAGAGTTCTTTTTATATTCTGGATATGTTCTTTATCAGATATATGCTTTACATATTTTTTCTTCCCATCTTAACAGTGTATTTTGAGTTTATTCATCATTGTTTAAAAAGTTTATTCTTTTTTTCCTTTTTTTTGAGATGGGGTCTCACTGTGTTGCCCAGGTTGGAGTGCACTGGCATCATCTCAGGCCACTGCAACTTTCTGGGTTCAAGTGACTATCCTGCCTCAGCCTCCTCACTAGCTGGGATTATAGGTGTGTACCACCACGCCTGGCTAATTTTTGAATTTTTAGCAGAGATGTGGTTTCACCATGTTGTCCAGCCTGGTCTTGAACTCCTGATCCCAAGTGATCTGCCTGCCTCCCAAAGTGCTGGGATTACAGGCATGAGCTACCACGCCCAGCCAGTTCTGGAACTTTCCTTGTGTTTGTTCACCCTCTGCATTGTGGCCTGGAAACACTCCGCATGTAGTGATTTGGAGCCGTTGTAGGGCTTACATTTCTTGTTTTCTTTCTCCCAGGCATCATTATACTAGGCTGCCTCTTATCTATTGTCTGAAAACTGTTGTTACATATAATTTTGTATGACTTTCTAGTTGTTTACAGTGGGAGGAAAATCTGATGTATGTTGTTCCATCAGTCAGAGTAACTTTCTAGTTGTTTACAGTGGGAGGAAAATCTGATGTATGTTGTTCCATCAGTCAGGGATAGAAGTCTTTTTTCTTTGCTTTTTTACCTCTATACTTGCTTTTATGAGAACACACTTTACTCATCTCTCCTTGGTTTATTTCTTTTGGTTCTTCAAAGACATGCTCAAATACTACCTCTCCTTGAGACTTTTTTTTCCCTCAGATAAAAGTTTCCTGCTCCTTCTTCTGTGTTCCCATAGCATTTTGATATCGTCTTATGTTCCCACTTAGTTGGTAAGCCCTTTCAGGGCAGGGACTTTGCATTTTTATGGTATCCTTCTCAGTGCCCAACATTGAGGCCCTCAGTGAGTATTACACAGCATGAATCTTTGAGGGGCTTTTATATAGGTAATGTGCCATTAAATGTAGTACATGAATTATTTATCATTGTTTTATTTGTTGCATCCTCTTGTGGTTTCCTGGTTAGTTTTTGGTGTATTTCACATAGTTGACATTGGTGATAGGAAACAGAAAATCTACTGTGGCAAGAGTGTATTTGGAATGTGAATAAAATAAGTTATTTTAAGCAAGTTTTAAAGTTTTGACCTATATGAAATATAAGTTACATTACAAAGAATAATTTTGTAAATATGATTTTTCTTCATTTCAGTAATTTTAAAAAATAAGTTTTTAAAGGAACAGACTTTGATTCAGAATGCCTTGTTTCATGCTTGGCTTCATTGTTTACCAGCTGTGTAACCTTGTCCAATAACTTAGTGTTATCTCTCCAATGGGGTTAATAATAATACTTAAAACTGTGTCTCACTGAGTTTTAACAGGCTTCCAAGTTCTGCTGATGTTTCTGGTCTATGAACCACATTTTGTGTAGCAAGAATGTATATGATATGATCAGATGAGTTATGAAAATGAAATGGTCTTATAAAAATAGGAGCAAAACACCATCTGTTTTATTCCTATATCATACTCTGGTGGGTTTCTGTACCTTTAAGATAAAAGTCTCAACTCAAGATGACTTACAAAGGCCTCCCGTGGCTCACCTCAATCTGAACGCTTCAACCACATTGAACTCTTTTAGTTACTTAAGTATGCTTTGTTCTATCTTACCTGCATTCAGGCCTTTGCCTAAATGCTGTTTTCACCAAGAAACCATTACTGGTTCCCTTTTCTTTCTCCTCCCACCCCTAGGTTAAATGTACTACTGTGTGTTTCCATAGCACCCTATATTTTTCCATGATAGCACTTTGATTATTAGTCTGTCTCCTTCTCTAGACAGATTCTGAGGGTAGGCACTGTTCAAGGACTGCACTAAATACTCATATCTTTTAGGCATGGTATAATACCTGGGATATAGTACACATAGAATAAATATTTGTTGAATGAAAGCATCATACTTATGCTTATTGGTGTCATGTCATGGGTATCATTGCTAAAGAAAGACTTCTCTAACTTCTAGTTTAGCATTCATGTGGGAAGACTGATATTCTTATGAGAAAGACTGCAGAAAAAATATACGTTGTTTGGCAGTGATAAATATCTGCATTCCAATACAACTTGCATATTGACATTTATAAATGAGAGTCAAAAGGAATAATGCCATTTAAAATCATGAAGCATTATGATAAAGTCCATTTGTCTGTGTTACAGTGGCCCCAAATAAATAGACAGTTGTTTTGTACGTACAAGGCCTGCTTCTAAAGATTTCATCTTCTGTGAAAAGGCACATTTCTTACAGTGCTTTGGAAGTACCATCAACTTTTACTGTACTTACATTGCCTGCTACCTGTGGCATATGTGTCTGCATAGCTTACCTTTTTAAAGATCATTAACTTTCAAAATGAAAACACTATAAGGTTTTGAAGGGTTTAGGGACTTTTGACCTTTTCTAGTAAGACTAATAATAGTAGCAATAATGTATCCAGTACAGTGCTTATTACTATAAATATGTGATACTGTTTAATCACTACAATAACTTTATGAGGTAGATGCTATTATTATTTACCTTTTATAGCTGAGGAAACTATGTCAGGGTCAGAGAGATTAAGTAACTTACTTAAATTCATGTAGCTAATGAGAGGTGATGTTGGAATCTATTGATTCCAAAGCTCTCAATCACTGAATAATACTACATTTTTATAGCTAGTTTGATATATAAAGCCAAGGGATATATTTTATTCTAGAATATGGCAAAAAGATATGGAGATATAGTTCTTTAACTGTTTCTGGTTGTACATTTGCCTATTAGGATAGAAAGAGGTCCAGGATGTCTATCCTTAGATTATAAGCAAATGAACCTCTAAACAGTTATATCTATACCATTTATAAGACTGAGGTTTAATAATAATTGCTCATATTTAGAGAATAGGAGGTTGTATTTATATTTTATAGAATGCAAGCTTGTATTAATTGCTTTTATATATAGACTATTAGTGCCAGGAAATGTCATGTTTTTTCTTCTTTACCTAATTTTGTCCTAATAGTCCTACACATTAAAGATACTGTTATTATCCTTCTAATGATAAAGATACTACATATTAGTACCCAGTTTGCAGATGAGGATGATTTGTTCAAAGCCACATAACAAGTTATGTGCCCAAAGCCACATACATAGAAAGTTATGGCGGAGGCTGTGTTCAGAGTTACTGCTGCCTAACTGTGCTGCAAAGGGAGATTATAGAATTTTTGTAGATGTCTCTTCTAGTATTTTAATTCTGACAGCCAAATCAGTTGCACAGTCTTGAATCTCTGTTTTACCCTGCAGAGAAAGAATGGTCATCTTCAAGTTAAATATGTGTTTGTCATGGTGGGTCACAATCGTTGATTTTTAACACCGACTTTGTACTTCAAGTGCCCTTTTCTCACTTTTCTATATGTTTTTGAGATGAGAATTACTTTGTATTCCCCTGGACTATTAGAATCCTCAGAAGGTTAGGATCTAATGTTGACACTCTGGTTCCTAACATAAATAGGAGAAAGAGTGCTGCTGTTGGCTTCACTCTTACTCCCATTGTGAATGTTTGTGGGCTGTGGGGGTTTGGCACTGGGGAGTGGGGAAGAGGGGATGGCTGGATACAGATAACCACATTTATTTACTAGCATAACCTGGTCTAATTTTGGGGGACCTGTGTTCTTCATAGTGGTTGTGCTAGGTAACCAGATACATACTTATTCTTCAATATCCTATTCTAAACATACACTATTATATGCTTGTGTTGAACATTATTCTTGTACAGTTACATGAATGTACTATTTAATGAATCTTGAACCAAGTTAAAATATTTTAGAAGCACAATAGTCACTGGTGTTTGGTCAGCGAAGGTAAAAAAGGTATTTGTGTCTTGCATTTGCAGCTTTGATTTAGTTTGTTTGCTAGGGAGTAGTGAAATGATTTGCTAATACAAATATTACTAGTGGATTCTTACATATTGTGCCTGGCACTTGGTGCTTATCTAGGTACTTGGTTTTGAGTCCAAGAGCTCAGGTAGGATATAAAGTCAGTAATATATCATATTTAATTGTGACTTTGCTACTGATTCTTCTGAATGTCCACAAAGGAATTATTTACCGTCTGCATCTTTTTACACATCTGTTTAGTAAGGATAGCTGCTAATAATAGTGACATAGGAATTAATTTGTGTAAACAGTTGGAAGAAACCAGGTGCTTGTATTTTTGTCCATGAAAATTTATTGCAGCAGGATGATTTATTGGCAAGTGCCAAAAAGACAATTTTTATCCACGCTGCTGACTTGCTGAGTGGTCACATAACTCTAAAGGGCCTCATTACTTTACACTCAGACATTTTCCCTTCCTATCCCTCAAAGGCAGTGGTTCTCAACTTGTGGTCTACAGCAACTTCCAGCTGGGTCATGAGCTGATCTTTTCAGTATTAATGTTTATTAGTGTATATATTTTCATTTCTGGAAGATATTAGTAGTTTAACTTAGGATGTTTAATAAAAACCAGATTTCCCCTCAGTAACTCATGCCAAGTAATCTTCCCATTAATGAATTCTGTGTTGCTTTACAGGGTCTTTTGTCCTGACACAACCACCAAATCTTTGAAAAGCAACACTGTCAAAATTAGTTTACTGGAAACGGTATGAAATGTTGGTTTTAAGGAAATGTGTTCAGTAGAATGTAGGTTTCTTATTGTATTAGTCCATTTTTGCATCACTATAAATAAATACCTGATGCTGAGTAATTTATAAAGAAAAGAAATTTAATTGGCTTGTGGTTCTGCAGACTGTACAGGAAGCATGATGCCAACATCTGCTCCTGGTGAGGCCTCAGGAAGCTCACGGTCATGGTGGAGGGGGAAACCAGTGCAGGCGTATCGCATGGTGAAAGTGGAAGTGAGGGGGGCAGGAGAATTGCCATACTCTTTTAGACAACCAGATGTCCTGTGAACTACCAAAGCAAGAACTCACTATCACCAATGGGATGGCGTTAAGCCATTCGTGAGGGGTCCGCCCCCATGTTCCAGTACTTCTCATTAGTCCTCCCCTGCAACATTGAGGATCACATTTTAACACGAGATTTGGAGGAGCACACATCCAGATCATATCACCTATAAACAAATGTTGATAAAAACCCAAGAATACTTCAGTGGTGCCTGGGAAGTGGTATTAACTTTATATAAAAGGAGAGTTCTCCAATCTTTGTGGCAAGAAGCTACTTTTTAATACAGTTACTTTCTTCATAGTAAGGATAACCATACAATTAAAAAGTGCTTATACAAAAGTTCTTATATTTGATCCTTAAAGCATCTCTGAAAGCTAAGTAGGGCAAATGTTACCCTCACTGTATATGTGAGGTACTGGGAAGTGAAGTGACTTGGCCAGGAACACACAGACAATTAGGAGCAAAGTTGAGATGTGGACCCAAATTCAACACAGATTTTAACTCTAAATTCTTTGCTTTTCTCAGTATTCTGTAGTACCTAAAACTTTGCAAAACATTCATTTGAATCCCACATAAATCACATGAAGTAGAAAACTTTTATTGAAATCCTGTAACATGCAGATATTTTAGTTTTGGTATATTATTCTTAAAATAGTCTTAAGATAATTTTTACGTCCTTTTCCCAAATCAGGAAAATTAGAGCTGAGAGACACTTGCCTGAGGTCCCAATTAAGTGACAGATTCCAGTTCAAACATTGGTTTATCTTGCTCCAAAGCCTGTCTTGTTTCCACTAAACAAAACGTCATTACTGCTTTCTCTAGTATATGTCCAGGTCAACTCAGTTTGCTGTTTTTCTGTTTGGCCTGTGAGGTGTTAGCTAGAGAACTTTGTTTTCCTTTTTATTACGGTGTGACTGAAGTGAATTTTCCGCAAAGATTGCTTTGATTTGGGCCTGCCATTTTCCAAGTTTGTCCTTAGACAGGTCATTCAACGTTTTGAGCTTATTTCCTCTACATAAACAAAACAAAACAAAACAAAATGAAAAATTCTGAATTATACAGTCAAGATTTCTTTCAGCTCTATTAAGATTTTGGTTATCTCAGAAAGGTAGGACTGGTGGGAATGATGGTGATCTTTTCACCTTTTTTTATGCATCTCTTTATTGTTGTTATTATTATAAGTTTAATGCTGATGATATATTTTCCAGCATTTTATAAAAGTTTTTTTTTTTTTTTTTTTTTTTTTTTAAATATCTTTGACCCAGGTGTGTCTATGACTGTTGCCTGTTTAATACTGAAAAGTCATTTGGTGGGAATGACCTGTTAGAGTTCTGTAACTAGCCATACTTTTTTCTCCTATTTTACTTTGGCAATTAAGAGCGAAAACAAACACATTATTTTGGTGACATAGTGAATAGGAGAGGTCAGATATGTCAGATTTTGTTGCTCAGATTTGGGGAAAGAAATTACTCTTGGTAATTTCAGTGAATAAAAAGTTGTTGCCAAAATATTTTATGTGAAGTTCCCATCAGTTGTGATCGTTTCTTATCGTCATTTTGTAAAAACAAAACAACAACAACAACAACAACAAAAAAAGAGTAATTAGGGTGACCTACATATGTAGTTTGTTCTGTTTAATTAGCTTCTGCCTGGTTGGTAAATTACTATTTTCCTTTTGGTCTGCATCTTAGATAAAAGAAGAATCACATGGTATATTTAAATTGATACTTTAATTTCTATCAGAAGGTCATAGGTTTCTATTTGAAGTTGTAAATACATTATTAACTTGTATAACAATTTTTTCCTTTTCTTAGGTCATACAATTACTTACGAAAAGTTATTTCTCAGTTTTTAAACTCAAAATATATTTATTTGAAATGATGACAAAATGTAAATTTTATTAGTTTATATGTATTCTGATTTTTTAAATAACCATCTGACAGAAATTCTTAAATAGACTTCTTCAAAATTATTAATATCTGACTTTCAAAAAAATGTCTGGACCTGAGGACAGATTCTCCCTAGGATTTATGCTATTAGCAATAAAAACCAGACAACTTGTGGCAGGGGTAGTTTGGGGAAGAGGCAGGTAAATATGAGTCCTAAGCAAACTTCTGATTTTATTTCAATTTCCATGTAAGTAATTTATTCCAATTAATGTCTTACTTGGTTGTAGGAACGGCAAACTGTCAGATTTTAATCTCTCTTTTTTTCCCATGGAAGGTATAGATATGTAGAAATATGCCACCTGACACAATTGTATATTGGTTTGTCGTAATTTTTTCTCCACTTACTCCCAAAATGCACTGAAAGTAATGTTTACAAAAAAAAAAAAAGTTTACGTTTAGGTGGTTGAACATAAAAGTAAAAAGAGAGCATATGACTTATAAAGGAAGTAGAAAGAGCATTGATTTTTATTTTTCTGCTTATATGCCCATGTCAATTCATTTATTCATCATTTGTGGAACACTTACAAAGAACCAGACATTGCGATTAGAGTCAATTTGGCAGGTGTGATAAATATGTAACAGAAGTATATAGAGGGTACTATAGGAACACAGAATATAAACATATGAAAATCAGAACAGCAGGTAAAGGAGGTGACATACTGAGCCTAGAAGAGTATACAGTATTGTTCTAACTAGGGGTAGAAGGTGAGACCTTCCAGGTAAAGGGAACAGTTTATACAGAGGCATGGAAGTAGCTTAGGGAATTGTGAGCAATTCCAGTAAAGCTTACTGGGGACAGGCACAAGAATGCAAATGTTAAAAATGAAACTCTCCCCATTTTACAGATAAGGAAAATGAAGTTCAGAGTTGAAACTTGTCTAGAGTCTTGAAAGTAGCATGGATAGAATTTCAACCTAGATCTTTCTGATTCATAAGTCCATGAGCTTTCTAAATACAGTTCACTGCCTTCCATAGGATCTGCTTATTGTTCTTAAGAACTAATATTAGCTCTGACCTCAGCTGTCAAGCCAATTGTGTAGAAGTATGAAAGGTATCGTTTGTTTTACATTGCCTGTTAATAATGAAGCCTATCAGTTCTATAGGGGAGAAATAAAAATACTCTCTTAGCACTAAATGCAGAGAATAATTTAGTTTCTTATGTGCAAGATATTAAATATCATAATGAAATAAAGTCACTTGTAATTTTGCAAAAGTTACAGCAAGAAATATCTGTTAACCCTTGAGAAAGGCAGCATCATAAATCATAGTACAGAAAAGGCATTTCTGCAGGGAAGGAAGCTAAAGTACTCCAAGTATATTGCTTTTTGGTCATCTGACTTAATGTAGAAAACCCAGAAGAATGACATTTTATTGGTTTTAACTGTAATTTTGACAGGAGCTGGCCATTGGCCAGTCTCAGACCAAACTCTGGTGAGAGAGAACCAAGAGTTTGTGTTTTGTTTTGTTTTGTTTTGTTGCTGGAAGCAAGATTCATAGTCCTTAGCTGTTATATTTATAGGAGCCAACATTGACATTTTGCTATTAAAATTATATTGCCTGACTTGTTTTCTTGCTTAACAGAGAGGCTATCTGATTTAACAGAGTAGAACATTGTTATATGCCTCGACAGGGCCAAAGCAGTTTCGGAAGATGGTAAACCAAGCTCCGGCATTTGTGTTCCCACTTTCCCAATGACCTATTGATGTGATAATAAATATACATATATAAAGAATGAAACCGGCCGGGCGCGGTGGCTCAAGCCTGTAATCCCAGCACTTTGGGAGGCCGAGACGGGTGGATCATGAGGTCAGGAGATCGAGACCATCCTGGCTAACCCGGTGAAACCCCGTCTCTACTAAAAAAAATACAAAAAACTAGCCGGGCGAGGTGGTGGGCGCCTGTAGTCCCAGCTACTCCGGAGGCTGAGGCAGGAGAATGGCGTGAACCCGGGAGGCGGAGCTTGCAGTGAGCTGAGATCCGGCCACTGCACTCCAGCCCAGGA
Source organism: Piliocolobus tephrosceles (assembly GCF_002776525.5). Classification (NCBI taxonomy): domain Eukaryota; kingdom Metazoa; phylum Chordata; class Mammalia; order Primates; family Cercopithecidae; genus Piliocolobus; species Piliocolobus tephrosceles. Next base: position 66,152,082 of record NC_045446.1, read on the forward strand.
GACACAGCAAGACTCTGTCTCAAAAAAAAAAAAAAAAAAAAAGAATGAAACCATAGTGCTGGTGGAAACAAAAGAGGATGTCATTGGAATAGCAAAGGTTTTGGGACAGTTCTCAAAGATACAAAGTAAATAGGACTGTTTTGATGAATAAACTAAAGCAGAGAAAAACTGCAGCCTAGAACACAAATAGAAACAGCTGCAGGCAGGGTTCCTGATAGAACCATCAGAGGCTTCAAGCTTGGAATTTGCCAGTATTGAGACCAAGAATTTACTAGAGCAATAATCAGGGTAGTTGAGCCTGTTGGCCCATTCTCCTCCTTGTGTGCATTTGGAGCAACTTTCTATAACATTTGCTATAGCTGCTTTCTAAACATAATGGATTCTTGACCGGGTTAGGTCCCATGATATAAGTGTTTGACATGGTAGAAAGTCGCAGTAGAACCTAAAGCGATTGGACTTTTATAGCCAACCCAGAGGAAAACATGAAAAGACAACTCTACTCAGAAGTGAAATACCTACCCAAAATAAAATCCCAATGTGAAGCTCCCTTTGACAGTTACAGTAATTCAAAGTAAAAGTATACCTTCTCCCAGCATATATACCCAGAAGGGAAGCCTAATTGTCAACAGGACCAACTCAGTTATACTAATGGCACTAAGGGGTGAGGGCTTTTATGGAAGTAAATCTCATAGCTCCGAAGGAAACCTATGCCAGTTGTCTATACTAATCAGTCTAATCACTTATTCATGGGTTTGAAAGGAGCATTAAAGATCATCAGATATTTGAGGAAAACAGCATGAATGAGACCAAGTTGAATAAACAGAATAACTGACCCAAAATAAACAGACAATACAAGGAATGGAGAACTTTAAAAAAATCAAATTAATATCCTCAGATTTTCCTTCCAGCCTCTGCCTAAGATGTAGGTGGAAGGAGTTTCACTTCTACCCTAAGAATAAAGAAAAAAAAAAAACTGGATAATGTACAAAGTCATAACTTTTCCTAAATCCATCAGAAAACTAGGATCTCAAGGCAACCAAGTAGCTTGAGTATAAGGAAAGACAGACAGCATCCAAGGAGAGATTGGTTGTAAGCACTGATTACTAATGGCAGAGCATGGGAAGAAGTGGGGCTGCTATGTAATAATTGAGCTGAAGCTTTTAACAAATCATTAATGACCAAATATGGACTAGTATGTGACTATGGCAGATATAAGGCAGATTTTACCAGCTTACAGTTTCTTCCACATAGACCTCTATTGGAGCTTCACAAGAAAGATTGAGGACAGGCTAGGAAATCTTTGTTCTTCTGCAGGTAGTATGTCTTTTTTCTATGGCTGCCTTGGATATTTTCTCTTCATTTCTGGTTTTCAGCAGTTTGAATATAATGGTCTAGGGGTGTGGTGGAGCAAGAAGGAGGGAGGAAAGGAATATGTGTGTTTTCAGGTGGATCACCTGAGGTCAGGAGTTCGAGACCAGCCTGGCCAACATGGTGAAACCCCATTTCTACTAAAAATATAAAAATTATCCAGACATGGTGACAGGTGCCTGTAATCCCAGCTACTGGGGAGGCTGAGGCAGGAGACTAGCTTGAACCCAGGAGGCGGAGGTTTCAGTGAGCTGAGGTGGCACCACTGCACTCCAGCCTGGGTGACAGAGTGAGACTCTGCCTCAGAAAAAAAAAGAAAGAAAAGAAAGAAAAAAATAGATGATCAACTTTCTAAAGCAAAAATAATGGTGTTTGTGGGATTATAGCATACATAAAGTAAAACATATGAAGAATTTGAAAACTGGGAAATGGAAGAATTGAAAGTATACTTTTTTCAGTTTTTTGTTTTCTTTGAGATAGAGTCTTATTCTGTTACCCAGGCTGGAGTGCAGTGGTGCCATCTCGGCTCACTGCAGCCTCCGCCTCTTGGGTTCAAGTGATTTTCCTGCCTCAGCCTCCTGAGTAGCTGGGATTAACAGGTGCACGTCACCACACCTGGCTAATTTTTGTATTTTTAGTAGAGATGGAGTTTCACCATGGTGGTCAGGCTGGTCTCGAACTCCTGACCTCATGATCTGCCCGCCTTGGCCTCTCAAAGTGCTGGGATTACAGGTGTGAGCCACTGTGCCCAGCCATATTTTTAGTTTTTTTAATGCTCTATGTGAGGTGGTATAATATTACAAGTTGAATATTTCTAATCAGAAAATCTGAAATGCAAAATATTCCAAAATTTAAAACTTTTTGGGTGCCAACATAATGCTCAAAGGAAATGCTCTTTGGAGCATTTCAGATTTCAGATTTTGAGGTTTAAGGTTGTTGAACCAGTAAGTATAATGCAAATATTCCAAAATCTGAAAAAAAATTAAATCTAAAACACTTCCCATCCCAAGCATTTCGGATAAGGTATGCTCAACCTGTTTTTGAAAGTAGACTATGCTTAATTAAAGATATATTTTGTGAATTCCTGGGCAGCCAGTAAACATTTTTAAAGAGATTAAAAAATAAGCCAATAGTGAAGAAAAATGAAATACTAAAAAATAATCAATCCAATAGCATTTAAAAAGAGAGAGAGAAGGGAACAAAGAAGAGATGGAACATACTGAAAACAGCTAGCAAAATGGTAGATTTTAATCACAGCAATGTTTATATTAGGTGTAAGTAGTCTGAATATTCTAGTTACAAAAGAGATTGTCCAGATTTGATTTACAACAAAACAAAAACAAGACCCAAATAAATACTGTCTACAAGAAATCCACTTTGAATATAAAGGTAGATTTATCGCCAGGTGTGGTGGCTCACATGTGTAGTCCTAGCACTTTGGAAGGCCAAAGCAGGAGGATTGCTTGAAGCCAGGAGTTCGAGACCAGCCTGGGCAACATAGTGAGACTCCATCAACACACACACAAAAAAACTTAAAAATTCACCAGGCATGATGCATGCACCTGTATTCCTAGCTACTTAGGAGGCTGAGACAGGAGGATTGCATGAGTCCAGGAGTTGGAGGCTGCAGTAAGCTAAGATTACACCACTGCACACTGCACCATAGCCTGGGCAACAGAGTAAGACCCTGTCTCTTAAAAAAAAAAAGGAAAAAAAGAAAAAAGATAGATTAAAAGTTAAAGGATGGAAAAAGATGTACCATGTAACTAACAGTCAAAATAAAACTGTAGTGTCTATATTAATATCTGGCAAAGTAGACTTCAAAACAAGGATTACTACCTGGAATAAAGAGGGATATTACATCTTGGTGAACAGCTCAGTTCACCAAAAGATATAACAATTCTAAATAAGTGTGAACATAGCAATATTGTTTTAATATAGAGAAAACAAAAATTGATAGAACTGAAAGGAGAAATAAGCAAATGCACAATTATAGTTAGAAACCACAACACTCATCCTCAGTGATAAAGATAAATAGAGAGAAAATCAGTTAAAAGACATGACTATCAATTTTCTTGACCTCTAAATGATAGCATACCACTCCACTGAACACTAGCAGAATATGCATTTCTTTCAAGTATACATGGAACATTCAGTTAGACCACATTTGGTACCATAAAACAAATACAAAATAATTAAAATCATACAAAGTATGTTTTCTCACCAAAACAGAATAAACTACAAGTTACTAACAGAAAATATCTAGAAAATTCCAAATATTTCTCAATTACACACTATATATATTATAAACCATGGGTCAAAGAAGAAATCACAAGAAAATTGGAAAGTATTTTGAAACGAATGAAAATGAAAATACAGCATTTGAAGTTTGAGGTAAATTGATAGCATTTGATGCCAATATTAGAAAAGAACGTCTCCAATCAATAATGTAAGCTTGTATCTTAACAAGTTAGAAAAGAAGAGCAAATTAAACCCAAGTCAAATAGAAGGAAGGAAATAATAAAGGCCAATGATCAGTGAAATTGAAAACTGAAAGAGTAGAGGATGTCAGTGAAACCACAAGGTAGTTCCTTGAAAAGATCACTAAAATTGATAAACCTGTAGCCATATTAACTAAGTAAAAAGAGAGAAAATACAAATTACCAATATCGGGAGTGAGAGGGGACAGTACTACAGATCCTACAGAAATTAAGATTATAATGTAGTATTTTAAAAAACATGATGGTAACATCTCACAAGGACATTAGAGGCAGGTTGAAGAGAGTCCCACTGGCTGAATCTGGGATCACTTAAGCACCAAATAATTATGTACAGTAATAAGTTACAAATCATTGAAAAATGAAAAGGAATTAATGATTCTGTACTGATAATGGATAGTTAATAGAGAAGACGGGGGACTCCTGCTTAGAGAAGAATGCTGAGTGCTGACTGATAATTATGGAGGAATTACTGAAGTTGGAATATTATTTTTCAGCATTTGTAGTAAAGATTGATTTAAACAGAAACTATTAAACTCATTCTAGGGAGAAATTTACATGAGAAGCAGGATGTGTGCATGCTCTTAAACATAGACATCATTGCTTCCAGATGTGATACCCTTAGAAGGACACAACATGAGTCATGTAGTATTCAGGTTGGTAATATAAAACCTGAACAACGCTTGTAGAGCTTGAGTATACCATTGCCTCAGTATAATTACTTATTTTGAAGTGACTTTTAGAATTTAGGTTGAGTTTTCTGAAGTATCTTCAAATACTTAGTTCTTCTCTATCTGACCCTGAATAACCCAAACTGCTTCAGTTTTATTCCAGAGCCCACTCCTGTGGAACCAATAAGCTGTATTACCTTTCATAGAGAAATGAATGTGATGTGTTACATTTTAACCTATTTGTTAGCTGGTTAGGATATTTTTTTAAATTTCCTTTTTACCACATTGCAAGGAATTTTCTTTTCTTTTTTTTTTTTTGAGACGGAGTCTCGCTCTGTCGCCTAGGCTGGAGTGCAGTGGCCAGATCTCAGCTCACTGCAAGCTCCACCTCCCAGGTTCACGCCATTCTCCTGCCTCAGCCTCCCGAGTAGCTGGGACTACAGGCGCCCACCACCTCGCCCGGCTAGTTTTTTGTGTTTTTTAGTAGAGACGGGGTTTCACCGTGTTAGCCAGGATGGTCTTGATCTTGTGACCTCGTGATCTGCCCGTCTCGGCCTCCCAAAGTGCTGGGATTACAGGCTTGAGCCACCGCGCCCGGCCAAGGAATTTTCTTGAGGGGAGGTCATGTAACAACATATTCTAGAGTCTTCTGAACTGAGGAGGGGGGCACTTATTTGTGTTTTGAAGCCCAGATCTGTCTTTGGTCCCTATTTGTGGTCTTGTTAACACTGTTTGAGTTGAGGCAGCCTAATTTATCTGGGATGAAGAATGATACGGCACGTTTCTTTAGTGGTAGAAGAATTCATATACTTTCTGATGAAGTATGTGGGGGTAGAGGTTGTCAACCTAAAGGTCTTAAAAAATCACTAAGGTGAAGATTTGGGAAGAAGTTATATTGTGGGCTGAAAAGTTGTGTTCCTTGGTTAAATTCTTTTGGGGTCAGAGTTCCCAACTTACTGCTCTTCATAGCACGTTGAAAGAGAAGCGTGCTTAAATATGTTGGGAAGGCCGGGCACTGTAGCTCGTGCCTGTAATCCTAGCTCTTTGGGAGGCCACGGCAGGCAGATGGCTTGAGCTCAGGAGTTCAAGATCAACCTGGACAACATAGTGACCCTATCTCTACAAAAAATACAAAAATTAGTTGGGCACTGTGACATGTGCCTGTTGTCCCAGCTACTCAGGAGGCTGAGGCAGGAGGATCACCTCAGCTTGGGGAAGTTGAGGCTACATTTAGCTCTGGTCATGCCACTGTATTCCAGCTTGGGCAACAGAGAGAAGCCCTGTCTTTAAAAAAAAAAAAGAGAATTGAGGTATGAGGGTATCATTTAAAATGTGAAATATTCCTGTAATTCACATTCATGGAGTTAAATTTTATACAGCTATAACTCAGGTTATCTGTCATCATGTGAAAATAGTTGAAAAATCAAAATACACATTTCCTATACACTATGATTTTCACTAAAATACTGATTTTTGGCGGGGGAGGGGGGGTGGATTGTGTGGAGACAGAGTCACATTCTATTTCCCAGGCTGGAATGCAGTGTCACAATCTTGGCTCACTGCAACCTCCACCTCCCAGGTTCAAGCGATTTCCAGCTAATTTTTGTATTTTCAGTAGAGATGGGGTTTCACCATGTTAGCCAGGCTGGTCTCGAACTCCTGACCTCAAGTGATCTGCCAGCCTTGGCCTCCCAAAGTGCTGGGATTATAGGCATGAGCCACCGTGCCCGGCCTAAAGTAATGATATATATGAGAAAGATGACAGTTCATAAAAACTGCTTATATTTATCAACTATATTTTAGTAGTCAAAATACGGGTACTTTTTAACTCTTTTTTAAAATATACTTTCAGTAATGTTATTCTGTAGCATTTTTGGTTGGAAAGGAATTAACCACTCATTTTTTTTAAAGTGAAGTCTGAATTTTGATATCTTACCAATTGCTGACCATCTTTCTCAGTCAGTAATTGAGAAATATCTATAGGCAGAGAGTCTTAGGCGTATACTCTTAGGCTTCTGCGAGAGGCTGGACTTGTGTGAAAATTGGACCAATAGGGAAGTTTATTCTAGCTCCTCTCCCCAGAAGATCTCTGTACTTAACCCACTTTCCCTAACTCTTTTTATTTCCCTCTCACAGTCAGGGATTTGGCTTGGCCTCTTTGGTTGTGATTGAGTAATCCTATGTTACATATGGAATTGTCTCCTTTTCTTTCTAGGAAGTGCATTTTCAGCTGAGCATCTCAAACTTCAACTCCAGAAGGAATCCCTAAATGAGCTGAGGAAGGAGTGCACTGCGAAAAGGTAAGTGCACACTGAGAAAAACTGCTGGGAGTGTGGAGTTTACCGTGAGGATAGATTTGAAAAAGTAGCATTCTTTAAAACTGCTGGTATTAATTTATAGTCCATGTACCTCAGTAACACATTTGTTTATTCAACACATATTCATTAATTAGGCACCTACTGTGTGTCATGCACTGTGCCAGAGGTTAGTTATGAAAGCTCCTAGTATGTAGTTATAATCAGAAACATGAACACTGAGCTTCTCAGGCCACAGCATCATGGTTTAATGTTTGAATTTCTTCCTCCTGTCTTCTACATGCAGTTTAGCTTATAGATTTTTTTTCAATAATTTTTTCAGATTTACTCCTGCTTGTCATTAGCTCATTTGAATTACTTCAGCAACTTGATTATCTCTCTAACGTCAGTCTCTTCATCTTTCCAGATTGTTCTCCATGCTACTATCAGAACTCTCCTCTTAAAATACTATTTTTACCTCATTTTTTGTCTTCTTTTTTTTTTAAAACTTGGAGAAACATTTCATTCATTCATTCATTCATTCATTCATTCATACATAGACAGGGTCTCACTGTGTCACCCAAGGCTTGAGTGCAGTAGTACAGTCATAGCTCACTATGGCCTTGAACTTCTGGCCTCAAGTGATCCTCCACCTCAACCTCCGAAAGTGCTGGGATTACAGGTGTGAGCCATCATGCCTGATTTTTATCTTCTTAATATGGTGATCCTTTTGCTTAACTTTCAAATATCCTGTAATAAATTGGCACTATGCAACTATAGTTAATATTAGTTGCTCTCCCAACATTCATTTAACAAATGCCAATCATTTTTCTCTTCATTTTTTCCAACATTTGTTTAATTCATTGGTGCCTCGGTTGCTTTGCTCATCTTCACTTGCTTTTCCTGGAAAGTCCATCCATCTTGCACTTTTCTTCAAAAAAGTTTAGTAGCACTTGGGGATTCGAAAATGCTAGACCGGCCGGGCACGGTGGCTTACGCTTGTAATCCCAGCACTTTGGGAGGCCGAGGCAGGCAGATCATGAGGTCAGGAGATCGAGACCATCCTGGCTAACACAGTGAAACCCTCTCTCTACTAAAAATACAAAAAATTAGCCAGGCATGGTGGCGGGCACGGATAGTCCCAGCTACTTGGGAGGCTGAGGCAGGAGAATGGTGTGAACCGGGGAGGCAGAGCTTGCAGTGAGCCAAGATCACGCCACTGCACTCCAGCCTGGACAGCAGAGCGAGACTCCATCTCAAAAACAAATAAATAAAATAAAATAAAATTTAAAAAGTGCTAGACCTAGAGAAAACCGTAGAGAGTATCTATTCTAATTCTCTCAATTTGCAGATAGGAAGGCAATGCTCTGGTAAGTTACTATTTGTCCAACTCACTAGCAAAGCCAGGACTAGATCCCATTATGTCTTCAGTGCTGTTTTAGATAAGAAAAATACCAGTGATTTTAGTACTGTTACACACCACTCAATACAACGCTTTTGACATTAGATTCTCCAGCACACCCTCACTGTATATCTTATAATTTAATTCAGTTCTCACTCTGTCTTCCTGCAAATAGTATCAGATCCCACAGAATTAAGGACTCATTCCCACAAGACTGCCTCACCACATCAGATACCAGTTGGCAAGCCCCAGGTTGTGACCTGTGCTTCTGATTGACCTGCTTTAAATAGAGGTTCCCACAACCCATTCCTTGGATTCGATTAATTTGCTAGAGCAGCTCACAGAACTCAGAGACACATTTACTTAACCCTTACTGGTTTATTATAGAGGACATTACAAAAGATACAGATGAACAAGATGGAAGAGATGCACAGGGCAAGGTATTGGGGAGGGAGCATGGAGCTTCCAGGTCCTGTCTGTGCACATCAGTCTCCAGACACCGCCAGTCTAGAAGCTCATAAAATCATCTTGTGCAAGAGTTTACATAGGTCTCGATCTCCAGCCCTCTTCTCAGAGTTTGGTGGGTGGGGAAGAAAGTCCAACCTTCTAATCTCTTGGTCTTTCTAGTGACCAGTTCCATCCTGAGGCTGTCTAGGAGCCCCTGCCTTAACACATCTCATTAGCATAAACTCTGGTGTAATTAAAAGGGGCTCATAATGAATAGCAAAAGACACTCTTACCGTTCAGGAAATTCCAGGGTATCTTAGGTGCTCCGTGATAAGAACCAGGGACAAAGACCATATATATGTCATGTTATACCACAGTGCTCTTTGCATTATACTATAGGTTTTTTACACTCTGACCTACAGTTTCTCCTAAATTCCTTTTGTTCTTAAATTCTTGACACAGTTGATTAGGCAACTTACTTTACAGGTATTTTACCTATTGGTCATGTTTCTTAAATAGTGCAAGAGAAAAGCTGGTGCCAGGCACAGTGTCTCATGCCTGTGATCCCAGCACTTTGGGAGGCTGAGACGGGGAGATAGCTTGAGCCTAGGAGTTTGAGACCAGCCTGGGCAACATGGTGAAACTCTGTCTCTGCAAAAAATACGAAAATTAGCTAGGCATGGTTGAGCGCACCTGTGGTCCCGGCTTCTCGGGAAGCTGAGGTGGGAGGATCACCTGAGCCTAGGAAGGTTGAGGCTGTAATGAGCCAAGATTATGCCACTACTCCAGCCTGAGTGACAGAGTGAGACCCCGTCTCAAAAAAAAAAAAAAAAAAAAAAAAAAGCGCGAGAGAGAGAAGGGTAATTTCATGCTATAGCTTTTTATTTGTTATTTTTAACTTTTTTTCTCACAGTCCAACGTGTTGGGTTTTGGGATAATTCTAATACGTAATTTTGAGTGAAATATAGAACACTTTTTGAGGAAATACCATCCAGATCTCTCTTGAAATCAAATTGGCCTCATTAAATTAACTGAAATCTTGGTCAGATTACTCAGACTCTCCAAATATTGTTTCCTTTTTTATAAATGGATATAAATAATATTAACCTACTAGAGTTGTTATAATAACTAAATAAGGCCATTTGTACCCTTTACATTTCTTTTTTTCAAAGACAGTGTCTTGCTCTGGTGCCTAGGCTGGAGTGCAGTGGCATGATCAGGGTTCGCTACAGCTTCAACCTCCCAGGCCCCAGCAGTCCTCCTACATCAGCCTACCAGGTAGCTGGGACCACAGGCATACACCACCAAGCCAAGCTAATTTTTTTATTTTTATAGAGATGGGATCTCCCTATATTGCCCAGGCTGGTCTTGAACTCCCGGGCCTCCCAAAGTGCTAGGATTATGGGAGTGAGCCACCACTCCCAGCCCCCTTTTACATTTCTTAGCATGGTACTAATCATACAGTGTAGCACTCAGTGTATAGTTAGCTTGATTGATACTGTTTGGAGATAGGTCAAGACTTATGGTAGCTATTATTCATGCTTCTACTTCGGAGTTTCTGTGGCCTATTACAGATGGCATAATCTTTCTTTGCATTAATTGTATGGAAATAAATGTTACAAAGCATGCAAGCATATATTTTTTAATAAATGTATTTTTTCTTTCCTCATTAGAGAACTCTTTTTGAAGACTAATGCTCAGTTGACAATTCGTTGCAGGCAATTACTCTCTGAGCTTTCCTACATTTACCCTATTGATTTGGTAAGTTTCAAATTTTCTGAAAATATTTTTCTTTTTGAAAAGATGACTTCTGTGTGAAATTTCCTCTCAATGAAAAAACTCATTGCTCTAGGCTTAATCTATGCTCTGTCATGATTCATTCAGGAGCTAATGTCTGTTTAAATCATAGATTTAGACTTGTTTGGTCTTAGGTTCTATTTCATTTATGTCACTTTGGTGGTGGGATGCATTCATCATCTGAAAGACTGACAAATTATTTTGGTTTCTTTAGGATCTTTTTACTTAACCACATTATCCATTATCACCATTTCTTCCTTTTTTTTGTTTTTTTGAGACGGGGTCTCGCTCTGTTGCCCAGGCTGGAGTGCAGTGATGCGATCTCGGCTCATTGCAAGGTCCGCCTCCCAGATTCACGCCATTCTCCTGCCTCAGCCTCCCGAGTAGCTGGGGCTACAGGTGCCCGACACCATGCCCAGCTAACTTTTTTTTTTTTTTAGACAGAGTCTCTCTCTGTCACCAGGCTGGAGTGCAGTGGCATGATCCTGGCTCACTGCAACCTCTGACTCCCTGGTTCAAGTGGTTCTTCTGCCTTAGCCTCCTGAGTAGGTAGGATTACAGGCATATGCCACCACGTGCAGCTAATTTTTGTATTTTCAGTAGAGCCGGGGTTTCACCATGTTGGCCAGGATGGTCTCGTGATCTGTCTGCCTTGGCCTCCCAAAGGGCTGGGATTATAGACGTGAGCCACAGCGCCCGGCCAATTTTTTTGTACTTTTAGTAGAGACAGGATTTCACTGTGTTAGCCAGGATGGTCTCGATCTCCTGACCTTGTGATCCACCCGCCTCGGCCTCCCAAAGTGCTGGGATTACAGGTGTGAGCCATGGCACCTGGCCCATTATCATCATTTCTGACACATATGTGCAAATATATGTGTACTGCTTTAAAAATATGATTGATAATTTTCATGTATTAGTGTTACTTAAGATATTCCTGGGTTAACTGTCAGGCTATTAGGGTTTTGAGCCTAGTTTCTTAGAAGGAGTGAAAAAAGGAAAACTTTAATAAAATTGATTAGAATTATTTTTCAGAGAACTAAATCTGCTAAATTTGATAGTTTTCTTTTTAATGACAAGTTATTTAAAAGACTAATTTTCAGAGAAGAATGCTAATAGGATTTGAGTTTGCTTATAGAATTTTATTAAACCATTTGTATATGGGAATGAACCAAGGATATTTTTATGATGATCATTTTACATGGCTTTTTCCTTGGACATAATGTCTTAAATGTTATTATAGAAAATGTCAAGTATATGTAAATGTAGGGAGAGAGTAGAATGAATCATCATGTACTCATCATCCAGCTTCAACAATTATGATAATACTTGGAATTTAGAACAGTGTTTTAAGTCAGCACAAACCTATTGACTTAGAGTTTGTTTGAGATTTGACATTTGACTTAGCGGTTGTTTGCTTTATTTATTAATTTTATTCTTTAATTAAATTCACAGAATGAACATAAGGATTACTTTGTATGTGGTGTCAAGTTGCCTAATTCTGAGGACTTCCAAGGTATTTTATTTTTTATTTTGAAGATTTGGTATATATTAATATATGGGAATAGAATATCTTGAAATGCTCTTTGCCTAGCACTTTATCCAAAAGAATTTTTGGACCTTCTGTCCTTTCCCAATTGCAAGTTTGTATGTCAGACTCCTTGATAGGAGATGGAATGTTAGTTCTGATCATAGAAAAATAATTACTGAACTTTATATTAGAAATTTAAAAGAAAATAGTTTTTAAATGGGCTTTAAGCAAATTAGGCGGTAGCGTTCTTAAGAATACAAATAATTGCCCTTCCTTTTGGTTCGATTTTTATGAAAAATTTTGTGTGTGTTTGGGAGCAGAGGAACAGCAAACAAAATCTGTTCTGTTACTATTTAGAAAGTCATATTACTGCTGACCTGAAAAGTATTTGAAAATTTAATTTTGTGAAGTTTCCATTACCACAGGCTTAATTTGTTATACTACCATTTTTCTTATCTTTTAACTGAAAATAAATAAATTACATTAAAAGTATTATAGAATATGATCCTTAGTAATTTCTATATTTTAAAATCTTTTGCTTTTCCTACTCACTTTGCAAATATTCCAAAGAATTTATTTTCTTTGGCATATCAGTAATTATTTTTATTGTTAGCAAAGTGGGTTCTTTTCCCTTAGGCTAAACAATGCTTTGAGGCCTACTAAATATCTTTATAGATTATTCCCAAAGTCAGCATATTATCTACTTGAGAAGTTACTGAAGAAGAGAGCATTGCTAGTTTTGATCAGGACTTTCGTTTTCCTATAAAGAAGCTGTTGTTATTGGTGATCATTTAACATCTAAGAGTGTTTTGTTACCTCGTTGGGCCCTTACTTGTAAGTACTTCGGACGTGATAAAAGGAGTGTGATAAACCAGGAGCTGGAAAACCTATGTTCAAGTCCTGATTGCCCTTCTGTAAACCATGTAATTTGGAACAAGTCGTGTAACCTTTGAGTTGATTTCCTAATTGATTGAATGAACTTTTTATATGATTGTTGTGAAAAATTAAGTGAGGTATACCAATAGCTATAAATACATGAGATTTTGCCTAATCTTTAATACTCACAAAAACAAACAAAGGGATCCTATAAGGAAAATGGTATTCAGTAACTTGCTTGAGACCACAAAGCCAGGTAATAATATAGCTGGGATTTGTCTGGTTTCCATTTCGTAGTGCTCCCTCAGCTATCTGTAAGACACTCATAGAAATGTGTTTTGATGTTAATTTTAGGCAAAGTTGTGGTGTCTTGAAGCCCATGGTGCATCATTTTCCTCTTTTATTCATTTAGTAAACATATTGAATACTTTTGTCCCGTACCAGTTTCCTGGGATACAGAACATCATTCATTGAAAAAAATGTTCATTGAACATCTAAATGCCAGGCACTGTGCCTTTGAGGATACGATGATGCAGAAAGTAAACATGTTTTCTCCTTCCATGGAGCTTACTGGGGGAGACAGCCAATAAACAAGAAAATAAGTAACTAGCAAGTATTTAATAGAGGAATATGCTATCCCAGAGAATGGAAGAAAATGCAGTCAGAGAAGACCTCTCTAAGGAGAAGTATAAAATTGAAGGCTAAAAGGAGCCAACTGTGCTGCAGCCGGGGGAAGAACATTTCTGGGAGATGTGTCAGCAAGTACAAAGGTGATGATGAAGGAGGAATGGGCTTGGCATCTCTCAAAAAACTCAGGGTTGGGGGAATGTGAGAAAAGACTTGTATTTTGGGTAAATCATTTAATCTTTCAGCTTAATTTCTTATAAAATAAGATATCTATATCTGTAATTTCTTGTGATGATTGAATGAAATAACATTTGAAAAGGCTTTTCATATAGGAGGTACTCAATAAATATAATCGGAATTAGTTGCAAAAGAGAGAGGAAGGAAGGACAGAAAAGACCAAACATGTGCAGCTGGAGCATAGTGAGTGAGGGAAGAGCTACTTTAGAGGAGGTAGGAGACGGCAGCCAGGGCCTTGAGGTCACGGTAAGGAGTTGGTATTTAATTCTCAAGGAAGTAGGAAATGCCTGAGGGAGTTCAAGAAGCGGAATGGCATGAGCTGAGTTAGGCTTTTAAAAGTCACTCTGGCTGCTAAATACAGAATGATTTGAAGGGGGCAGTCAGGGAAGCAGGAATATCAGGAGTGGTGGTCTGATTACTCTGAGATGTGTCTTGCTTCTATTTTGTTTTCTTTGAAATTCCTTCTCTCCTAGTTTTTCATAGCTTTTATAGTTATCTACACTTAGAATGACCAACAAGCTGAATACAGTCTCCCTACCCTTTAATTAGTGTAGCTTTTTAGTGCAGTTGTTGAAAAACAAAATGTGAGATAAAATGAAATAAATGTTTAATTTTACTCTAAGGTCCTGTTCATTCCCCATCACCCTTAGGAATCAGAAATTTTAAGAAGCACATGCAGTAATACTGGACTTTAAAAATCTTATGTTGGCCAGGCGCGGTGGCTCATGCCTGTAGTTCTAGCACTTTGGGAGGCCGAAATGTGCAGATCATTTGAGGTCAGGAGTTTGAGATCAGCTTGACCAACATAGTGAAACCCTGTTTCTACTAAAAATACAAAAAATTAGCTGGGTATGGTGGCACATGCCTGTAATCTCAGCTACTTGGGAGGCTGAGGCACAAGAATCGCTTGAACCCAGAGGCGAAGGTTGCAATGATCTGAGATTGTGCCACTGCACTTAGCCTGAGCGACAGAGCGAGACTTTGTCTAAAAACAAAACCAAAAACAAAAAATCTTATGTTAGTATCCTGCAAGGCACTTCCATTTACTAAATGTATTGAGTGTTCTGTGTATGTCATCCACGGTGCCAGGTGTTAAGGATGTAAGAGATGGTTAAGACATTGATCCTCCCTCAGTGAGATTATAGTCCAGTTGAGGATACCAGATTTGTAATCCAGACAATCAGTAAGTATTTATTGAATTCATACTCTGTGTCAGGCACTTAGAAGTTTATAGCAGGTATATGGTACTCAAAAAAGTGAGATTAATCACTTCTATCAGGAGGGGATCAGGAAAACTTACAGAGAAGATGATTTCAGTGTCTTAAGAAATAGAATGATGTTTTCCAGTAGAAAAAAGAGTAAGAAGACATTTTAGGCTGGTAGAGATATAGTAACATAGGCTGGGCGTGGTGGCTCATGCCTGTAATCCTAGCACTTTGGGAGACCAAGGTGGGAGGACTGCTGGTGACTAGGAGTTTGAGGCTGTAGTGAGCTATGATTGTGCCACTGCACTCCAGTCTGGGTGACAGAGTGAGAACCCATTTCAACATAGAAAATAAAAAAGGGAAAGAAATATAATAACATGGAACATCATGATGTTCTCACATTTACCCTAATTCTCACAACTGTGAGAATTAATTCCATCTGTGAGGAAAGAAATTTAAAAAAAAAAAAAAAAGAAAAAAGAAAAAGAAAATTGAAGCTCAGAGAGATTAATTTTTTTCAAGGAGTCATATTAACCAGTAATAAACCTAAGGTTATTCCTGGTCTGCCTGATTCTAAGATTCGTATAATTCCTGCCACAGTGCAGTTTTCTTCCTCGCTTTGAATAATAACCTCTTTAAACCCGTGACAACTTTTTAGTATTCTATAGCAGCTGCTTTCTGGGAGAGCCTCTAGTGAAGGAACTCCAAGCTGGTTATTCTGTGATACTCATGAGACTTTGCTGGGATAGCCTTTATGCTGCATGGGGTGCTACTGTTTGGGAAACTCCACCGTAGTGCTCCAACATTATTGTGCTTTTCTAAATGGGTAAGTTACTGCTGGAGAATGCCAAGGAGACCTGGACACAGTGGGAGAAAATTGTCCAGTGAAGGGTGTTCATCTGAGTTCCACTGACCGAGACATTTAGCCTGAAAAAAAAAAATGTTTGTGTGCGTGTGTGTGTTTAAGTAATCCATAACACGAGAGCCTTTTGTGGTAATGAGACCCAGATTTCCTTCTGTGTCTGTATCCCTTTATGCAGGCATGATTTCTTGGAAAGGAGAGTCCATATGTCAAACAGTGTCTCATTGAGAACATGGAATGATTCCATAGATGCTGTGGCAGTGATTAGAGTCTTAAATATTTTGTCCTGTCTGGATCAGTGGGTGCTTGGTTCCTTAACAAATCAGCTGCCTCAGTGATTGGGAAGGCAGGATGGTAAGAGCTTTTAGATCACTTATTGTACTTGGATGCGTTTGAATATTAATAGTTTGTCCAACATATAAATCAAAGGAACATTTGAATTAATTTATAATGTTGTCATGGCCATTGTGTGTTTGTGGAATTTGTTGTCATAAAAAGTATACAAAAGCCGCAGCCTTGAGTGGTTACCTACATTTTAAAAATAAACCAGGAATATTTATTATGAGGAAACTGTGGGTTTTTATTTTATTTTCAAGCCCCTTAAAACTTTGTTGGAATTAGCATCTTTTTCACATACCTGAGTCTTAAGGTTCATTCTTGTTTCTCCCTGGACCCTCCACTCGTGCTCCAACTTCTCACTAACAAAACTATCGTCTGTGACCTTTCTAACCCCCAGAACAGCGTAAGGTACACAAACCTCTGCTCTGCCTTAGGTGTTAGGGACGTCATTAATGCTTACTGGAAAAGCACACCCCAGCGAGCTGGGTTTTGGCTGTTGCAGGTACAAATCTTTCAGATCTTGCAATGCTGGAAACCTTAAACCTTTTGGTTTTTTAGCTAAAGTGATTGGCAACAGAATGTGACATCTGAGGTTGCATGGTCTGAAATAGCCATAATTAACCACATGAGCTCACATTTTCCCACTGGAGAGTCAGTGGTCTTGGGGTGATGAAAGTGACTTCCCTACCAGGAGGTGGTTTTCCTTTTGAGGGTATTGCAATACCCTTGGGCCCTGTAATGCTTCACCCGTGGTCCTTTTAAAATGCTTTTTAATATAAAGCTTCAATATTGGAAATCTAACACCACAATGTTTAACACTGAGGCTGTGATGGAGCCCTGTGGCCTGGAATGGGAAACCTAGAATTTTTAATAGGTGGAGTGGGAAGACTTGTGGCAAGAATGGTGAGTGTGAATAACCTGAATCAAAGCTGATCTCCAATATTATTCAGTTTTCAGTGTGTGTTATTTATTTTTGTTTTCTGTGTGCAGACTTCTCTTAGAGATGCCTTTTTGTCTTTAAACAAAATTGTTTTGTTCATTGGTGGGAGGTGATATTAGAAAACTAACTTTTTGTTCTTTTAATAGAGATGTGGACGTAGTCTCAAAATACACAAATATAATTCTTTGGCAGTCCTCCTTCCATAATATGGGAAAAATGTAGATGCTTGAATGTTTAGCATTAGATAGATATTTTTCGAATATTCATTGTTTGCATTTGACCTGCTTGAAAGGCTAATCTAAGAGGCTTGCTGCTTTCTGGAAGTTTTCAGGTCCTCTTCTGTCAGGTCATATAGGAAAGGAAAAGCTTTGTATAAAGCACATAGAGGGAAGTTGCAACTTAGCATAGTATTATCTGTCTTTGAGTCCTCCTCCTCTTCTTCTTCTTTCCCTCTCCCTTCAAAAGGTTGTTATTGAAGATCAAGTCCTTTTACTGACAGGACTATTTTAAATTTGATAAGACCTAATCTTTATGGAAAGCCCAAGGCAGAATTCAGTGACCTGTGAAGAAACTCACAGTTCCAGCTGTGACTCCACACCTATATAGATATTCTGGAGAATTGTGGACACAATTCTCTCAGTTATTTCATCACTCATAGTTTCTACCTATATAGCTTTGACCAAGCCATTTATACCACCTGGGTCTCATTTCTCTCTTCTCCAAGTTGGTAGCATCAGACCCAGTGATTGCAAAAGTTTATCTTAGTTATATTATTGTATGATAATGAATTTATAATGTAACAAATATATAATGTAAAGTACTTTTAGTCCCTAAGGTAGTCTGATGTATGGATTTCAGCAGAAGGAAAGCATTGTGGTAGTATTCAGGTACTTGGGTGGGACTGGGGCAAGAGGACATGGTCTCTAAAAATAATTAGGATTCTAGTTAGTTAGGGCATGACTCAGTAGTTGGTTGAAAATGACTGCTGTTTGATTTTTTTTCCGTGAGTTTGTTTTAGAGAACAGACATTCCTTGAGAAGCCCATTTTCTGTTGAGTACTTTGCAAGTCATCGAGGATTCTCAGACTTTTTATGTGTTCTTTGCTCTTACTAGAACACTGTGAAGAAACTAAGGTGGTACACGTGTGTCATATGCTTCGTACATTCCAGGCTCCCAAGTTAAAAAACTGTTATATACTGAGCACAGTGGCACACACCTGTAGTCCCAGTTACTTGGGAGGCTGAGGCATGAAGATTGCTTGGGCCCAGGAGTTTGAAGTCGGCCTGAGCAACATAGTGAGACCCCATCTTTTTAAAAAAAATAATTGTTATATTAATGTTTAACAATAAAGTTCTGAGACAGTACAGTAGACTGGTTAATGGTGGAGGATTGGGTGTCAAGCCAACCTGTTTACTAGCTCTATCACTTTGGAAAGATTTCTTAATCTCTGAGCCTTAGTTTCTCTATCTGTAAAAGGAATGAAATAGCATTTAAAAGGTGTTTAGCATTGTTAAGTGAATGAATATCATATATAAAGTACCATAGACAGTTCTGGATGGAAAAAAGTATATATATAAAATGCATATATAAATAGTTACCTCTTTTTATAAGACTACCAAAGAAAAACCAATAGTCTGCTATGGTAGTTAAGGATCGAGAATTCACTGAGGAATGGATGGCTATAGTGGCACTTCTACCATAAGAAGGTAGTGCTTAGATAATTAAGTAGAAATAGAAAGAAGAATGCGAAAATGTTATTAGTAATTGAGGTTAAAGCCACCCTTAGAAGTCAGGGAATAGGCCGGGCGCGGTGGCTCAAGCCTGTAATCCCAGCACTTTGGGAGACCGAGACGGGCGGATCACAAGGTCAGGAGATCGAGACCATCCTGGCTAACACGGTGAAACCCCGTCTCTACTAAAAAAAAAATACAAAAAACTAGCCGGGCGAGGTGGCGGGCGTCTCTAGTCCCAGCTACTCGGGAGGCTGAGGCAGGAGAATGGCGTAAACCTGGGAGGCGGAGCTTGCAGTGAGCTGAGATCTGGCCAGTGCACTCCAGCCTGGGCGACAGAGCGAGACTCTGTCTCAAAAAAAAAAAGAAGTCAGGGAATAGTCAAGCCATGGCCATTGTGATCATTTCAGCCCTTCTTCTCTAGCCAGATGGGATATTCCAGATTATGTGTTAAATGTTTCAGTGTATGAGTGCACACACATGTACTTGTGCACTTTTAAAAGCATTTAGGAGTACTGTATACCAAGAAGATCCTGTTTCCTTCCTCTTGGGGGAAGTTTAAAACTTTCTGTTGTATTACTCCCTGTTCTTAGCCCCTGAATCATCATTTCTCACTTGATAGATAGTGGCAGAAATCTGGATAAGTTTTAAAAATGTAATTATCTGTGGCTTTTTGAAAACTAGATGCTTATGTCTGATTATAAGATACCTGCATTTTTTCCTAGGAGTTGCTTCCACCTATATTGCATAAATAGGGTGGTATATGAACAGTGTGTTTTTCACCTTTTGCTTTTGCTGTTTAAAACGTTTCCCCCTTAACCCATATTACACTTCATAGACTTATTTATGTAACACTGTCTTTTTCAATATCAAGAACATACCCCATAAGAATGATTATACCATTTCATTTCTCTTTAGAATTAATAATTTTGTAAAATAGTACAACTGTATTGCCTAGGAAATTGTTAATGAATAAAATGTATAACCACTGTATAGTGTGTTTGTTATGTTTAAACCTCTGAAGCTAATTTTCATTTCATGTAATAGATTCAAGTATTAATTCTCCCTGTAAAAATGCTGGGAAAGAAAGCAATGGTTATCTGGATATAGTAAGAGTTCTTGCTTTAAGGTATATATCAAATGTTAATCTCATCACATTAATTATTGGGAAACAGTTTAAAATACAGTTAGTACATGAAGTTTCAAGTCTTGGTAATATGTTTAAATTTGCATAACATTTATATAATTTAGATAAGTGATTAATATTTTATGTACCACATATTTTTATAAAATATTCTTTGAAAATGATTTATTGTCTTGTGGTTATTGATAAGGTAAATAGTTATTTTCTTTTCCTCTGCTTTTGAATTTACAGCAAAAGATGATGGAAGCATTGCTGTTGCCCTTGGTTATACTGCACATTTGGTCTCCATGATTTCCTTTTTCCTACAAGTGCCCCTCAGATATCCTATAATTCATAAGGGGTCTAGATCAACAATCAAAGACAATATCAATGACAAACTGACGGAAAAGGAGAGAGAGTAAGTGTATTTTTTAAAAAAATGATTTTAACATCAAGCCAGTATAAAACGTGGGGTATAATAAAATATATAAAATGTAACCTAAATTATGACAACTTTTATATAACCTTTGTAGAGTGCTCCATTTCATTTAAATCAAATATAGTTGTTATATGAAACTAGTTATTCATATAAATTTTAATGACTCAACCCCTGAGCTTCCAAAAATTGCTAATGGTAGCAAATATTTACTTAAGTTTCATTTACTTTCTGCTTACTTTTGTGAGGATAAGTGTCAGATGATCTACAAATATTCACTTAGTACCTTTTGCCTGCCACTCAACAAGTGAAATGTTAAAAGATTTGTCAGAGATCTAACTAGGAAAAGATATAATGGCAGATTGAACGTAGCTGAAAAGTGGATTAGTGAATTGGAAGATAGGTCAGTAGAAAATACAAGTGTCTAATATACATGTAATTTCAGGCACAGGGAGGCTAGAAAGATTGTGGGGTAAACACAAAATTTTAAGAGATAATGACTAAGAATTTTCAAATTTAACAAAAGCCGTGAAATTACAAATTCAAGAAGCACTAACAAAACAGAATGACAATAAAGAAAACATACCTGGGGAAATTAAACAGCTAAATATCAAAGATAAAGTGAAAATACTAAAAGCAACTAGAGAGAAAGACATGATAGCTTGAAAAGATTGATAGTAAGACAAAGCTGATTTCTCAGTGGAACAACAGAAGCCAGAAGGTGATGCGGTGACATTTTAAAATACTGAAAAAACGCAACTGTCCACTTAGAATTCTATACTCAGTGAAAATATTATTCAAAAGTACAGGCAAAATAAAGATATTTCAGACCATCAAAACTGAGAAGATGTATCCCAGCAGACCTACAGTAAAGGAAATACTAAAGGAAGAATAAAAATAATTTCAAACAGAAACATGGAAATACAGTATGGAACAAAGAATAAGAGAAAGGATAAAGATGTATATCTAAATTCATTTTGACTATAAATAAATACTAATGTCTTCTTAAATATAACATGCATATACATAATAATATATGTAGGTTTATAGTGCATAGTTCTAACACAAAAAGTAAAAAGGGTTGAGTGGGGTTAAAGTGCTCTCTGATCTTAGCATTGTCTGGAAAATGGTAAAGG
Source organism: Piliocolobus tephrosceles (assembly GCF_002776525.5). Lineage (NCBI taxonomy): Eukaryota > Metazoa > Chordata > Mammalia > Primates > Cercopithecidae > Piliocolobus > Piliocolobus tephrosceles. Next base: position 66,173,598 of record NC_045446.1, read on the forward strand.
TACCAATTTATATCAGACTAATAAATCAAGTATGCATATTGTACTTTTCTTTTTTTGCCTTCAGCACTTTAAATGTGTAATACCACTCTCTCCTGTCCTGTTAGTCTTCCACTGTAAAGTCTACTGCCAGATGAATTGGAGCTCCATTGTATGTTACTTGTTTCTTTTTTTAAAAAAAATTAAATGATAGAGCTTTATTGCGAAAAACTATTTGATTGCTAATGTAATCCAATTATTTGGTTCCATTGTGTGTTTTTTTCTTTTTTTGTTGTTGTTGTTTTTTTTTTTTGAGATAGAGTCTTGCTCTGTTGCCAGACTGGAGTGCAGTGGTGTAATCTTGGCTCACTGCAATCTTCACCTCCCAGGTTCAAGCGATTCTCCTGCCTCAGCCTCCCGAGTTGCTGGGAATACAGGTGTGCACCAGCACACCCAGCTAATTTTTGTATTTTTAGTAGAGATGAGGTTTTACCATGTTGGCCAGGATGGTCTCAATCTCTTGACCTCATGATCCGCCCTCCCCGGCCTGCCAAAGTGCTGGGATTACAGGCCATTGTGTGATTTTATAGCATTTTTTGCCACTGCTTTATTTATATTTATCCTTGTTTCTTTTGTCCTGCTGCTTTTAGGATCTTCTCTTTATACTTGACCTTTGGGAAGTATATAAAAAGCATTTAAGCATTGTTAAAGGCTTTGAGGTGTAGTCTTCTTTGACTTAAATCTGTGTGGTGTTCTGTAACCTTCTTGTACTTGAATATTGATATTTTTTCCTAGGTTTGGGAAGTTCTGTTATTATTCTTTTCTACTCCTATCTCTTTCTCTACCTCCTCTTTAAAGCCAGTAACTCTTAAGTTTGCCCTTTGAGGTTCTTTTCTAGTTCTGTAGGCATGCTTCATTCTTTTTTATTCTTTTTTATTTTGTCTCCTCTGACTGAGCATTTTCAAATAGCCTGAATTCCAGACCACTAATTCTATCTTCTCCTTGATCAATGCTTCTATTAAGAGACTTTAATGTGTTTTTCAATATTTCGGTTGCATTTTTCACCTCCAGAATATCCACTTGATTCTTTTTAATTATTTCAATCTCTTTGTTAAATTTATCAGATATAAGTCTGAATTCCTTCTCTGTATTGTCTTGAATTTCTTTGTGTTTCCACAAAACAGCTAATTTGAATTCTCTGTCCGAAAGATCACATATCTCTGTTTCTCCAGAATTGGTCCCTGATGCCTTATTTAGTTAATTTGGAGAGGTCATGTTTTCCTTGATGGCCTTGATGCTTGTGGATGTTTGCCAGTGTCTGGGCATTGAAGAGTTTAGGTATTTACTGTAGTCTTCACAGTGTGGGCTTGTTTATACCTGTCTTTCTTGAGAAGGTTTTCCAAGTTTTTGAAAGGACTTAGATGTTGTGATCTAAGCTGTATCTGCATTAAGGGGAACCCTAAGCTCAGTAACACTGTAGTTCTTGCAGTCTTGTAGAGGTACCACTTGGTGGTCTTGGATAAGATCCAAAAGACTTCTCTGGATTACCAGGCAGAGACTCCTGTTCTCTACCCTTATTTTTCTCAGAGTCTCTCTTTATGCTGAGCTGCTTGGAGCTGGGAGTAGGGGGACACAATCACCCTCGTGGCCTCCACCACTGGGATTTCCCTGGTTCAGACCTGACACCAGCATAGGACTGGGTCTTACCCTAGGCTCTGTGTAACCTCTACCTGGCTACCACCTATGTTTGCTTAAGACCCTATGGCTCTACAATTAGCAGGTGGTGAAGCCAGCCAGGATTGTGTCCTTCCCTTCAGGGCAGCAAGTTTCCCCCAGCCCCTGAGCAGGTCCAGAGATGCTGTTTGGGAGCCAAAGACTAAAGTCCAAAGCCTTAGAAATCTATCTGGTGCTCTATTCTATTGCAGCTAAGCTGGCACTTAAATTGTAACTCTTCCCTCTCTGTATCACAGGCAGAGGATTCTCTCCACATGGCCACCATCACTGTAGACCCCTGGTGGGTACTGCCAGGCTATCACTGATGTTTGCTGAAGGCTCAAGGGCTCTTCAGTTAGCTTGTGGCAAATGCTGCCACACCTGGGACTCACATTTCAGAGCAAAGGGCTCCCCTCTGGACCAGAACAGGTCCAGAAATGTCATCCAAGAGCCAAGGCCTGGAATCAGAGACCCCAAAAGCCCATTTTGTGCTCTACTCCACTGTGGCCAAGCTGGTACCTGAAAGTAGAACATCTCAGAGTCTCACCCAAAGCCCATGGCTTCCTGTCTGGGTATTACTCCTGGTTCTTCAGAGCCCAAAGGCTTTTTGGTCACAGGTGGTGAATCCTGCCAGGACTTGGTCCTTCCTTTCAAGGCAATACATTCCCTTCTGGCCAAGCGTGTGTCTAGGTACGTCATCTGGGAGCTAGGGTCTGGAATGGGGGCCTCATGATTGCCCAGTGCCCTATCCTATTGTGGCTAAGCTGGTATCCAAGATGCAAGACAAAGTCGCTTCCTTCTCCTCTCAAGCAGAAGGAAGGAGTCTTTTTTTTTTTTTTTTTTGCTGCAAACTGCACTGCCTGCGGTTGATGAAGGGGTGTCACAAGAACTTCCTTAGCCACCCTGGCTAGTTTCCCATGTCCATTGCCTCTAAGGCCAGCACTAGCACTAGGACTTACCTAGGAATTGCAGTCTTCATGGCCTAGACTGTCTTTCAAGATTATTTAGAACCCCAGAGCACCTTTTCCATGGTAGAAAGGTTTGCCAAAACTCAAGTTCTAACCACTGGGATAGGCGATTCCCCTCTGACTAGGGCTGATCTAAATGTTGCCCCCATGGATGGGCATTGGCTGAGTTTAGTCCAGTTTTGTTTCCCACTGTGACAGAGCGGCACTGAGTTCAATGCAAAGTACCACAATCACTGTGCTCTCCCTCCCTCAAGAGCACAGATGCTCTGTATGTCATGGCCGCTGCGACAGGAATGGGGAAGGGGCGGCGTCAGCAATTCAAGTCTGTCTTCTCTACCCTCTTCAGTGCCTTTTACAGCTATATGAGGTTAAAACCAGGTACTGTGATTGCTTGCCTGATTTTTGGTTCTTATGTAGGTGCTTTTTTATGTGTGTAGATGGTTGTTAAATTGGTGTTCCTGCAAGGTTAGCAGGGGAACAATCAGTGAAAGCATCTATTCAGCCATCTTGCTTCACCCTCCTCATGGTGTTTTCTTATAATCCTTTTCATTTCTGTAAGGTTTGGAGTAATGTCCCCACTTTCATTTCTCATTTTACTGCAGTTTCTTTCCTCTTTTTCACAGTTAGTCTAGCTAAAGATTTGTCAATTTCTTTTCAAAGAACTGACTTGTGGTTTTATTGATTCTCTCTAGTGTTTTTTTGCTCTCCATTTTGTATATGTCTGCTCTTATCTTTATTATTTCCTTCATTCTGCTAGCTTTGTGTTTTATTTTCTTTTTCCTGTAGTTTCTTAAAGATGGCATCTTAGGTTAATGAGATCTTTACCCAATGTTTACACCTATAAAACAGTTTCCACACCCCATTTTTTTATGTTTTTTTTTTTTAATTAATGTCAAAGTATTTTCTAATTTCCTTGTGATTTCTTTATTGACCACTGGTTGTTTATGAGAGCATTGTTTGGCTGGGCGTGGTGGCTCACGCCTGTAATCCTAGCACTCTGGGAGGCCAAGGCAGGCAGATACTTTGAGGCCAGGAGTTTGAGACCAGCCTTCACAACATGGCGAGACCCTGTCTTTACAAAAAATACAAAAATTAGCTGAGTGTGGTGGTGGGCACCTGTAGTCCCAGCTACTCAAGAAGCTGAGGTGGGATAATTGATTAAGCGCAGGAGGCGAAGGCTGCAGTGAGCCGAGATTGTAGCACTGCACTCCAGCCTGGGCAACAGAGGAAGACCTTGTCTCAAAAAGAATGGAAAGAGAGAGAGAGCATTAATTTTTCCATATTTGTGAATTTTCTAGTTTTCCTTTTGTTATTCATTTCTCATTTTATTCCATTGTGACAGAGAAGCAGAGATGTTAGTTTTATGATTTCAATATTTTTTAAATTATGAAGACTTGTTTTGTGGCCTAATGTATTGTCTGTCCTGGAGAACATTCCACATGCACTTGAGAAAAATGTGTATTCTGCTGTCATTAGATGCAGTGTTCTATTTATGTCTGTTAGATCTAGTTGGTTGATGATGTTCTCAAAGTCCTCTGTTTCCTTATTGATCTTCTGTCTAAATGTTCCATTTATGATTGAGAGTCGGCTGTTGAATTCTTCAACTATTACTGTAAAACTGTATATTTCTCCTTTCAGTTCTGTCAACATTTGCTTCGTATATTTTAGACCTCTGTTGTTTTGTGCACATATTTCTTGTTATGTCTGCCTGATGAATTGACCCTTTTATTGGTATATTTTTGCCTCTTATAACAACTTTTGACCAAAAGACTGTTTTATCTGATGTTAGTATAACCACCCCAGCTCTCCTTTGGTTACTATTTGCATGGACTATCTTTCCCATCTTTTCACTTTGAACCTTTTGATCTAGAATAAGTCCCTTGAAGATGGTGTATAGTTGGAGCATGTCTTTTATGCATTCCTCCAGTCTCTGCCTTTGGATTAGAGTTTGTAATCCACTTACACTTAGTTACTGGTAGGGAAAAAACGCCACTTTGCTGTTTGTTTTCTGTATGTCTTATGCTTTTTTGTGTGTCTTATTTCCTTTATTACTGCCTTCTTTTGTGCTTAGTTGATATTTTTTGAGGTGTACCCTTTTGATTCCTTTCTCATTTCCTTTTCTGTGTATTTTATAGATTTTTTATGGTTATGATGGGGATTTTAATTAACATCCTACACTTATAACATTCTAGTTTGAACGGATACCAGTAAGCTTCAGTAGCATATAAAAACTCTGTTTTTATACACCTCTGTTCCTCCCTCTCATCTTTATGTTGTTGTCACAAATTGCATTATTATGTGTTGTGTGCCCATAGTAATATCTTTTATTTACATATGTAATTACCTTTTCTGGATTTTTATTTCTTTATACAGCTTCAAGTTACTATCTATGGTCCTTTAATTTCAGTTGAAGGCCTTAGCTTTCACTTTCTGGTTGCACTGAGCCTAGCTGTCAGCCAGAGGGGAAAGTGTAGGCTCTTCAGGTTTTTTCTGAATATGCATCTTGTTTTGGGCATGAATGTAGCTTCTAAATTCCCCAGTATACTTGGACATTTTTGAATGACCAAATTTCTCAAAGAAACTCTGCAGCTTTTCTTCCCAGGCTTTAGGCAATCTGTTTTGTGTCTGAACTGTAATATTTTTTGCCCCAGGTGGCTCTGGGTTGTTTGTTTGCCTTATTACTTGAACATTGTTAGCTGCTTTTCAGTTCTGAGCGAGTTCAGACTAGTTGAGGAACAAGGGAAAGTAACTCGCATTAGTCCTTCAGGTAGCCACCAGACAAGTTAGAACAGACACACTTTTTTTTTTTTTTTAAATAAGAATCTGGTCTGTTCTCTCAAGATCAAAAAATGAGGTGCCATACTGAGAGGGCAGGCTGTCATCTTCAAGATCTATGCTGAGCTGGAGAGGAGAGTAGGGCCAGGGCAAGTCAAAAAGCTGCAAAACTTTATTCCTGGTTTTGAGTTTCCTTTTTCTTGATTTGACTTTCAGACAATTGATAAAAACCTTTGACTATTTTCCGGGGGTTTGACAAAGTTGATTTTGATGATTTTTCTTGATTTTTTTTTTTTAGGTGTTTCCCTGGAGAGATAGGTCTTTGGCTGTATCTATTGTACCATTTTTGCTGACATCATTTGGTTTGTTTACAATGATGAAAAACGTGGCTTATAAGGGATGAAGGGACGCCTAGATGATTTTAAGCAAAAGAGAATACCATGACCAGATACATACTTAAGAAAGATCACCTTGTAGTTCTCTGGAGACTGGGCTATTTCCAACCAGCCTTCTCCTAGTGCCATAATGTTCAAATTAAGTGTCTTTCCAGATTTTTATCAAAATTTTTCATGATAATATGACTTTAAAATTAGTTATCCAGGAAAATCTCTTTCGGAACTTGCAGGAAGAGTGTTCCTTGAGATGGTAAATATTCTTGCTCTAGATCAGTTGCATACTTTAATTTGTGAAGTAGCAACTTAATATGTGGGCAATTTCAAGTAGCATGCTGCCCAGTGTGAGTAGCAGCAGTGATTTCTTGATTGATTGATTGATTTTTCTCAAGTGATCTGGTAAGGCCAGCTGGTTTTAGGTGATTATGTTACCCCTTTTTTCTTTGGCAGCCAGAGGAACCACAGGAATTGCATTTTGGTGAATGAATTTTATATTCTGCCACTATCTTCCTCCTTTTGCTGAAACACATTGTATTTTGTTGATTTTGATATATACATTTTGGGCATTTTAATATTGATAAAAATGAGATGCATCTTTTAATTACTGGCATGTTATATTATAATTGATAGTACTTTTCTTAGTGTTACATAAGTTAATGATGCATTTTACAATTGGTGCTGTCTTAGATTTTATGAACTATTAAGTGTTTCAGCTGGTTTTATGCATTTTTGTGAAGTACTTCAAATCCTTTTTGGAGCAACATAGATGTATAAATAAATATATAAATAGAAATATATTTATTGATTATGCTTATGCCTCAGTTATTCTTAGCCTGGATCACTGAAAGAGCAGATTAGACGTGGTTTTTCTTTCTCTTGTTTTCAATTTTGATGTAAACTTTTCCAGGACATTAGATGGAATCAGATCTTCATGGGAGACGGCAAGTAGAAATTGAGTGACTCATTGGATAAATTATAATTAATGTAATGGCCCTAGGAATTTTCAGCCTCTCCTCTCTCTGATTACCTGTCTCATCTGGCTATTAGCACGTCAGATGTTAGAGTTCAAAGCTCTATTTAGCCAGTTTTGCTGGAAGAAAACAAGACCAATTTCTTTTCTTTGTCTGGCCGGTTTGAAACACAGGCCTCGACTGATGCCTTGCCTAAACCATTACTTGTGCACCTGCATTCTGTAAAGGGAAACTCTGAAATCTTTGCTGCATTTCACTGTGAGGCTCAGACCACAAAACATGAAGAATGTAACCAGAGTCCAGCTGCAATGTTCCTCCACCCCCTACTTCTTTCACTGAGGACTGAAAAGTATGTTTTAAAGTGATTTTTGGAATGAAATTTGTTAGTCTTTGTTATTGTGCTACTTAACTGTCTGGTAGATAATAAATTCAGAATGGATTAGTGAAACAAGCCATGAGTTAGGGCCTAGCTGATCAGAGCATATGGCTTTTTCAGGGCCTTAAAAGATGTCTGAAGTTTGTTTTATTCTCAGGAGGAGAAGCGGGGCTGGTATAATTGGCAGGCACGTTTGAAACTTTCTGGCCTGCTCACAGCGATACTTTTATACATCTCTAAAAGATGGTCAGCTATTTTTCTGTTGTAGAGTTACTGGAACTTAGAGAAATGGTAATGCTGTTTCCTTGATTTTGTGTAGTTACGTTTGTTCCTATGGAGGATCCTGACCTTACCAAAACCCCAAGAGTTGCCCTTTTTACCTGATTGATTCTGATTTCTTTTCAAGACAGAATTTCTAACGTATAAAGAAATTGTGATGTGTTCAAAATCAGATAATATTGGGCCAGGATCATAGTCATTGCATGTGGACCCGATTCTCATTAGAGTGGAATGGTCTAACACCTTTTTTGTGACTAGGTGCATAAAGAGGTCATATATCCAATGTATAAAGAGGTTGGCCAAACAGGTCCCCAGGTCTTATGACCTGTGTTTTTTATTATTCTTGCAGCCACATAGACAGGTCTAGAGGTTTATGGACCTTCCCGTTCTGCATAACTAGGTTGCATTTTGCCAAGAGGGAAGAGACAAAGGAGCATGCAGAGTAGCAGTGAGCAGGCTGATTCCTTATCTCTGTATTCCCTCAGCCTACCTCTTGGCTGAGCAACACTGACTTGATAAATAAATGAATGAAAATGTCTTTCTGATGGCCTCTTCTTGAAGCAATTAGAATACCTTGAGCTTTATTTGTGTAAGTAACAAGTTTTCTGTAGAAATAGTGACTAGCGCCCAGGATTTTGTTGGTAAAAAGCTGATATTGAAAACATAAATGAAAATTCCAGAACTACAGTTTTCAGACTGCTGTAATTCTAACTCCTCATTTCTATTATTAACTGCTTCAGGCATACTTAAACACCTGTTGACAACATCTTATATTAAAAATTACATCTTCCTTCCTTAAAAATTCTCAGCTTCTGTTTGTTAATCAAACTATTTTAGTGCAGAGAGTACAGAAATAATTGCTGTTTTCACTAAATTAGCATCTGTTTGCTTTCATGGCATCCAATTAAATCTGATAGCCTTCTTCCAGAAGTGGGGAATCATGGTTAGATTTAAATGCTATGTCTTTCATTTTCAACTCTCTTCTGTGTATCCTATAAATTAGAACATTTCTTATAACCTTTCATCTTCATTTTATTATAGGTTGTTGCTCAGATGTTGGCATTTAGAGCACTCAGTAGACCCAGACCCCAAACCTTTAAATTGGATGATAAATACGATGACTTGAGGCAGTGGAAAAGAGTGGACCAAATGCTTTGGTTTTCTATTTTCCTTGCCATGCAACTTTAAAGTATAATTAAGCAAATATTTTTCAGGGTGACTAATACTACTGAAATGAATGAAATTATTAGTTCTTTTGGATTTTCCACTTGATTACAAGAATTTGACCTAACTTGAAAAATCTCTGTTCATGTGAAAACTTTCCCAAGTGTCTGTAGTCCAACTCTCTGTAATTACCTAACAGTACACCATGAAACAGAAATAAAGATGAAAAAATAAAAAAGTCCATGCAGAATTGTAGACTTTACTGTATTTTAGAACCAGTCGGAATAATATTCCGTCATCTGATTGAACCCTTCATTTCACAAATGGAGAAACAGGTTGAAAGATGAAGTGAGGTCATACAAGTTAACTAAGCATTCATTTTGATATGCCCCCCTGAGGAGAGGCAAGCCCAGAAGATGAAGTGCTAATTATTAAGTATAGTACTTGTAAAGCAAACATATAGGAGATAGAAGAATTATTTTTATCAAAATGGGTCTGTACTGGAGCCTGAAATATTCCTTTTTCCTGATTTAGGGAAAGCACTCTTGTAAAGAATGCAGTAATGTGAATCTCTGAATATTAAGCAGAGTTACTGTGTTACGTTCTCACTGAAAATGTTAATTATTCACGTCATATTTATTAGTTAGTTCACTTGACATTTGTTTTTCCTCTAAAAGGTATGGTGCAAAATGCATCTCTTTTTTTCTCTCGTCTCCAATTATTTAAACTCGACAAAATTTTTGTTTTTTATTTCCAATTATTTTGGGCTTTGGGGTCATGTTGGCTTCTCTCTTATTGCTGAGTGACTGTGGCAGTGTTCTCCTCTCTGAGTCTTGGTTCTCCTGGCATAGTACCTATGTCACTATGCCACTAGGTTGTTATAAGGATTAAATAAGCACAGTGCTTGGTATACAGAAAATGCTTAACAAAATTTTGGAACTACTATTATGTATACGTTGAGCTTTGCAATAGGAATCCTAGGCATGTAAGTTTTTATTCTATGTGCTAGATAGAAGATGGGCCTAATAAAGGGTAAGGAGAATTAAAAATGTAACCCAGTGGGAAAGTACTGTGTTCCCTTTTGTAATAGTGCTGTGAGGTACATCATCTGTAAGTCAGTGGTCTAAGTGCAAAGGACTAGTGAAGTTCCCTATAATGCAGGGGTGAAAACTGGTGTAAGTCTGAAGTCTTGTCTGTTTATAGGCATACCTCATTTTATTGCATTTTGCATTGTTGTACTTCATAGAGACTGTATTTTTTACAAATTGAAGGTTTGTGGTAACCTTGCATCAAGCAAGTCTGTCAGTGGTATTTTTCCAACAGTATGTGCTCACTTTGTGTGTCTGTGTCACATTTTATAAACTTTCACAATATTTCAAGCTTTTCATTATTATTATATCTATTATGACCTATAATCAGTGATCTTTCATGTTACTGTTGTAATTATTTTGGGAAGTACAAACCACACCCATATAAGATGGCAAAGTTAATGAATGTTGTGTGTGTTCTGACTGCTCCACTGACCAGCTCTTCCCCATCTCTCTCCCTCTCCTCGAACCTCCATATTCCCCGAGACACAACATTATTGAAACTAGACCAATTAATATAGCCCTATAATGGCCTCTAAGTGTTCAAGTGAAAGGAATAGTTCCAGTATCTCATTTTAAATTAACAGCTAGGAATGATTGAGCTTAGTGAGGAAAGCATGTGAAAAGCTGAGATGGGCTGAAAGCTAGGCCTCTTGGGTGAAACAGCCAAGTTGTAAATTCAAAGGAAAAGTCCTTGAAAGAAATTAAAAGTGCTACTCCAGTGAACATGTAAATGATAAGAAAGTGAAAAGACTTATTGCTGATATGGATACAGTTTTAGTGGTCTGGATAAACAATCAGACCAGCCACAACATTCCTGTAAGCCAAAGCCTAATCTAGAGCAAGGACCTAACTTTCTTCAGTTATTTGAAATCTGAGAGAAACAAGGAAGCTGCAGGAGAAAAGTTAGAAGCTACAGAGGTTGTGTTAATGAGGTTTAAGGGAAGAAGCCATCCCTAGAACATAGAAGTACAAGGTGAAGCAGGAAGTGCTGATAGAGAAGCACAGCAAGTTATCCAGAAGATCTAGCTAAGAGCATTGATGAAGGTGGCTACACTAAACAGATTTTCAAGGTAGACAAAATAGCCTTCTGTTGGAAGAAAATGCCATCTAGGACTTTGATAGCTGGAAAGGAGAAGTCAATGCCTGACTGCAAAGATTCAAAGGAAAGGCTGACTCTTTTATTAGGGGCTAATACAGCTGCTAACTTTAAGCTAATGTTCAGTAACCACTCTGAAAATCCTGGGGCCCTTAAGAATGATGCTAACTATACTCTGTGTTCTATGAATGTAACATCAAATCCTAGATGACAGTACATCTGTTTACAACATGGTTTATTAAATATTTTAAGGCTCCTGTTGAGACCTACGGCTCAGAAAAAATATTCCTTTCAAAATCTTACTGTTCATTGAAAACATGTGGTTACCCACGAGCACTCATGGAGATGTACAAGGAGATGAAAGTTGTCTTCATGCCTGCTAACACAGTATCCATTCCACAGCCCATGGATGACTTTTAAGTCCTCTTATTTAAGAAACACATTTCATAAGGCTGTAACTGCCATACATAGTGATTCCTCTGATGGATCTGGGCAGAGTCCCCTGAAAACCTTCTGGACAGTATTCATCATTCTAAATGCCATTCAGAATATTCATGATTCATGGGAGGAGATAAAAATATCAGCATTAACAGAAGTTTGGAAGAAGTTGATTCCAAACCTCATGGATGATTTTGAAGGGTTCAAGACTTCAGTGGAAGAAACAGCTATTTCATGATAAAAGTTTAACGATGAGGAGTTGCTTCTTATAGATGAGCAAAGAAAGTGGTTCCTTGAGATGGAACCTAATTCTAGTGAACATGATGTAAAAAAAAGAATTTAGAATGTTACATAAACTTAGTTGACAAGGAAGTGGCAGAGTTTGAGAGGAAGGATTGACTCCAATTGTAGAAGAAGTTCTACTGTGGGTAAATGCTATCAGACAGCATTGTATGCTGCAGAGAAATCTTTCATGAAAGGCAAAGTCAGTTGATGCCAAAAACCTCATTGTTGTCTTATTTTAAGAAATTGTCACAGCCACTCCAACCTTCAGCAACCACCACCCTGATTAATCAACAGCTATTGCCAACTAGGCAAGACCCTCCACCAGCAAAAACATTATGACTGTCTGAAGGCTCAGATGATCATTAGCAGTTTTTAGCAATAGTATGTTTTTAAATTAAGATATTTACGTTGTTTTAAACTGTATATTTTGTATTTTCTTTAATTTTTTTCATGAACACATGTTCAAAGATATTTTTAAAACATAATGCTATTTTCATATATACCGGGAAACAAAAAAAAATTGTGTGAGTCACTCTTTATTGAGATACTCACTTTATTTATTTTTATTTTTTTGTAGAGACAGGGTCCCGCTATGTTGACCAGGCTGATCTCGAACTCCTGGCCTCAAGCGATACTTCTGCCTCGCCCTCCCAAAATGCTGGGATTACAGGTGTGAGCCACAACACCCGGCCAAGATACTAACTTTTCTGCAGTGGTTTGGAACCAAACCTGCAATATATCCAATGTATGTCTGTACCTCAAATAGGCCGAGAGTTTACTATCTACAGTCTACTAAGTAGTCATGTAAGCATGTGGGCCTTGGAAGATATGGGTTAGTGAATGCTGAAGCCCTTATTCTTACAAGGAATGCAGAGCATTTTCAAACTAACTAGTTCTCAACCTGGCCCACTATTTACTTTTTTAGTCGTATCTCCAGGTTCCTTCCCAGTTCGTAACCTATGCTTCAGTCAGACTGAATAATTGGTTGTTTTCCAAACACATCACAGTATTTCCTACCTTGATACTCATTGTCCATGCTATTTATCTGGAAAGCCTTCCCTAGCCATCTCTAGTATCACAACTGTGCTTGTACATGAAGCCCTCCCTTAGTATCTAAACTTTCCTCATAAACTCTTTCTTGATTTCCCATAGTTTGGTAAACTGTAATTCTTTCGGATTCCTGTGAACAATTCTATCTATATGGTATCACAGAAATGAAGTTCTTTTATATGTACTTTAATTTAATAACAGCTGAACTCAATGATGCAGGTAGTGTATTTGAGTTATTTATCCTTGTCTGAAATATTTTCAGGGTAGAAACTGCATCTTACTTGGTGTCAGACTTCCCTGCCTTGCAGAGAGGCTTGTATTTTGTAGACACTCAATAAATATTTATTGAATTAGGAGAGTAAAAGGAACATTCCATTTTTGCAAATTCTATTAGGTAATCTGACACTCTACTCTGTGGCCCATTGTTTTAACTCTGGATGCTCTGGCCAGGACAATCATTATTTCACAGAGTCCCTTGGGACCATGGCCAGCTATTAACTTCTGTGCTTGTTGTAATCCAAGGCACAGGCATCAGCACTGATGGGCTTATGTTCACGGGTGTGAGCAAAGAACATGTTTTAAATGAGGAATCCCCATGGAAATTCAGGCAGTAGAGATCAACAAAATAAAAATGCAGAAGGTGGCTGCTGGGTGAGACAGGAAATGAACACCTTGTGAAGATTAGGCATTCCACTGAGAGGGGAAATGTGGAAAATGAGTCAAGAGAAATTGTGCAGCTATTTCATCACTGACACTTGGAGGTATATTGTTGTGTGTGTTGTTTTTAATGAAGTGTGCTTTTATAGTGCTGATGTTATTATCTGGATGAGGAAGTCTTCTCTAGTATTATTGTCATCTCAGCTTTCTGTAACCAACAAAATTAAAATACAGTAATGTAATGGGACAGTGGGATAAGAAAGAAAACCAGATGACTCTGACATGTGACCCCAGCCTGAACTTACTGCTTTTCTAGTTTTCAGCATATTGAAATCAAAGTAGAGTCCAGTGTAATAATGCTTGCAGGAGCTGGGGGTATTGGACAGAGGAATAATACATTTGGTTAATAATGTCCTGAGTTCAGTACTGTTACATTATTAGTATATGTGAAATCAGTGTTTCTCAATAGGAGTCCCAACACATCAGTGAGCGCGCCAGTAGTTCATGGACTAACCATTTGCAGTCCATTAATATTTATCATAGGAGAGCATAGATGCTTTGTGTTCTGATATGAATTAATCATTGAATTTAATAAATAAAGCTTTATTTTATTGGTGTTGCATGAAAGTAGCTCTGTTTTTAATTCTTACATGTTTGAATCTTTTGGTAAGCAAAGAATGGGAGAATGAGGGTAATTATATCAAGCCAGAGAGTTTGCAGTAGGTAATTTGGGCAATATTTTGGTTTTCTGACAAAAATGAATGGAAGGAAAGAGTAAAAGTTATTTTTAGGTACATATGAAATTATTTTAGCTTCCAAAAGCATCTCATTATAATAGTTCTCTAGACAATTTTCTAAGGATAATAACATTTATGTCCTGGGTAATGGTATCATTATAAAACAAATTTATGTCACTCTTTAATTCAGATAGTTTTAACTACCATATTTTTATACCTCTCTTTTAGATTATTTACAATTAGTAAGGATGATCACCAAAAGTAATTTCTGAATCAGGTTAAGTGATCAATTAGTTTTTAATAGTTACTTTTCTTCTCTAATTCATTGAAAATGAAAAACTGATATAACGTTTAATTCATATATAGTTAAATCACAAGATAGTTAAATTATAAGAGGGGACATCACAAGAAAGCCAACTGTGTTTATTGAGCGCTAGGACATACTAATCACTGCAGAAGATACTAGAATTAGGTAAAGTTACCTGGCTGTGAACTGGCATCAGGGTGCACAGCAAGTCAGCAGAGAGTCATTCTCCACATAATAAGACCCATGCTAGAGATCAGCGCAGGGTTGGGTTGGAGGTAGCCAGCAGAGGCATGCTTGATGAGATGGCCCCTAAGCATCTGAGCTGCTGGGTATGGAATAGGATTAGGAGCTTCCAAGTGACCCAGATGTAATGAAACATGTACACTGGCACAAAGCAGATACTACACCTTTCCATGAACCAGAGCTTCCACTTTCTCGCCTTGCCTCGTAAGTGAATTCACTTTACATTGCTGAACAGTTAACATTTAGGCATATATAAGTGAAGAGTATGTTTATAATTTAATATTTAGTCTAAGTAAAAATTAAACTTACTTTCAAAGATTACTAGCTTTAAGTGGTTAATATTAAAATACATTTATTCAAAGGATAGGAACCTATCTATAAAGTATTTTGGATCACAAATTGGTTGTAATAAATATATGACTAATTTGATTTAAACAGAGTTTCTTGCACATGTAACTATCTAACAGAGATAAGCCATGTTGGCTTTTAAATAATAAAACTTGTGTATTCTAAATTAGGAAAGGAAAAACCATGGCTTTCCTGTTTCACTCTTCTGAAAGAACTTTGGCATCAGATACACCTTGAATCAGTTTATTCTACCTGTCTAGCCTCAGAATAGTCTTTTGGAAAACAAAGATAGTGGATTCACAGAAAGGTGGAGAAGAATAGAGAGAATTTATATAAAATGACCTTTGCATATAATAGTCACTCAGTAAATATTTGTATACTCATAAATGAACCTAGTAGTCACAATATTAATTTTTCCCTTCTAGTTGAATTTATCTTATATTATTCCAGTGGAAATGAGACTCATAACTTTTTAGAATTTCGAAAATCCTTGGTTTTGAATTTAGAAAGTATTTCTTAAATAAATCACAGAAACAAGACCATATTATGAGAAATGGTCTGTAAGTTTAAGAAAAAAACCTTGCCTATAATTCATAGCTTTTAGATTCACCAAATGTCAGGATCCAGAATATGTATTTTTAAAACCTTTATCAACAAGTAAAGGAGCAATCAACCTAATAAAAATATGGACATAATATATGAAGAAGCTGTTACAGAAGAACAAACCCTAGATGTTTAATAACATAAGAAAAATACTCAGTCTCACTAATAATCAGGAAATGCATGTTAAAACCAGAAGGAGATGTCATTTTGTATCCATAAAACTGGCAAAAATTAGGATGTCTATTTAGTACCAGATTCAGTGAGCACATAGAGGAAGAGAAACTCTCATCCTTGGCTTGTGAGAGTTTCAGTTAGTTCATTTATTTCAAAAAGCAGTTTAATAATACAGCTAAATCTGCAGGAATCCCACTCAACCTAAGAACCTCAATCCTGGTTATATACTGGACTGTTGAGTAGCCCTTACAGAGATGCATCCTACAGATATTTATTACGTCTGTATTATATACATATTTAAACATCTCTTAATTACCATTGTTGTGTTTTGGAATTATTCATAATTATATAGTTAATATTTGTTTAAAGAGCCTCTGTCCTCTTGTACTATCCCTTTCAGAGCCTTTATTTCTGTGCAACATTATTTTCTTTCTTTTTTTTTTTTTTGAAACAAGGTCTTACTCTGTCACTCAGGCTGGAATGCAGTGGTGTAATCATAGCAGCTTTGACCTCCTGGTTTCAAGCAATCCTCCCATCTCAGCCTCCTGAGTACCTGGGATTATAGGCTTATGCTAGCATGCCCAGCTATTTTTTCTAATTTTATTTTTTTGTAGAGGTGAATTCTCTCTATGTTGCCCAGGCTGATCCTGAACTCCTGGGCTAAAGTGATTCTCCTGCCTTGGCCTCCCAAAGTGCTGGGATTACAGTCGTGAGCTACACGCCCCTGGCCCATTGTTTTATTTAACACTTTTTAAAGGCTACTTTTTTAAAGACTAGGATACATGTTTCTCTGTACCTAGCGTCTTTCTTTTTATTAACATAAGGTGGATGTGGGTGGTTACTTTTTCTTATAATTCACGTCATTTTCATACACCAGTTCTGGCTTCTTGATTGGTTTTAATTTTATAGTAGCAGTTTGCCATATGTCCTTTTGAGCAAAGATTGGTGTTAATAATGCCTAGAGTTTTGAGTGCTATTCATTTATATTATTGGAAACCTTTAAAAAGACTTACAAAAGAATTAATTCTTCCCATGATGCCTGTTAGTTACTCCCATTAATATAAATGATGGCTCCCAGGTTCATGATGTGGAGAGTCTATTGATGAAATACTAGAAGTGTTAACTGTAGTTAGTTATGGGAATTTACTGTTGTAAATTAATTAAACACACCAATAAGCAACAGAAGCTTTTTATTATTTTAATTTGTATAAATATAAGGTTGGTAAGCTAATGAGAAGTGACAGGTCTCTTGGAGTTTGATTGACACCTATACTTAAACTCTTTTAAATGTGTAGATGACGAATTTATTGAGAAAACTTCTGTGGTAAGATGTTCCATACAGGGAATATTTATTTTTGAGTGTGTAGTGCACAGTTTTGTCATTTCCGGCTTTAAAAAAATTAGTTACTAGAGGAAAAACATTTTGGAAGCCACCTCCTAATATTGAATTTGCTGAGTCATGTTCTGTGTGAGAGTTATAAGAATTTTGTATTATATTCTGGTTTCTGTATTCATGGTTTCTATATAAATCACAAAATGAGAGGTTCATAGTTGCTTAGGAGGAATTTGGTAAATAGCATGTTATTTCACTCAGCAATTTCTGTGGAAAGATGATAGATAGTATTCCTTTCTAAGATGATGCAGTTTAAAGAAATTTCCTTTTCTATTTTTGTATTATTTTAATTGGAAACCGCCCTGTTTTGTAGTATGCAATTTATAATAGACACTAACTCAGTTTTGTATTATTAAATACTAATTCAAAATCAAAATTCATGGTCTCAGAATGATAAATATACAAATGAACCTGTTCACCTATTCATGCATTCATTAAATGTTTAATTAGTACGTAGTATGTGACAGATACTGTTCTATTGATAGGTCTTTGTGATTTAGTAAAGAACAATAACAACAGTTAAAAATGTTCTGTCTTTAAAAGGAATGGACAGTTTAAATTGTGTAAATACTGCTGAATATCTACTGTGTAAATAGACTTCATGCCATATATTTTTATGAAACAGACTGAAAGTGAGCATATTATCAGCTTATTACCTAGTTTCAGAGATAACAAAAATCACCTTGTTTCATGCCTTTTATTTAATAACACTCCTTTCTTGCCCTGGCATGCTCTTGTCTCATGAGTAAATACATTGCAAGATTCATTAGGTATCCCTAGGGGTAGAAAGAAGTACAATCTGATTTTAAGCAAAAATAAGATTGGTTAATAGGTGATTTGGGACCTGTCTCAAGTTTCAATTTGTCATTAAGAGTAAAGTCTTGATAATTGACTGGAAAGTACTTTTTAAAGTTTTAGAATCAAGTTAAAATTGACTTTGCTCAGAGTATCTAACTAATGTTTAGTTCTCACTCCTGCAAAAATATACTGAATCAGGACCTAGTTGTTTGACAAGACTGAAGCAAAGGAACAGTAAGTAGTGTTTATCCTCTCAATTAGCCAATGAAATGAAAGGTTTAAATGTTAAATTAGGCTGGGCATGGCAGCTCATGCCTGTAATCTGGTCACTTTGGGAGGCCAAGGCAGTAGGATCACTTGAGCCCAGGAGTTTGAGACTTCAGCTCCGGCAACATGAGACCCCATCCCTACGAAAAATAGAAAATTAACCTAGTGTGATGGCACCCAGCTACTCAGGAGGCTGAAGTGGGAGGATCACTTGAGCCCAGGAGGTCAAGACTGCAGTGAGCCATGATCCTGCCAGTACCCCACTTCAACTTGTGCAGCAGAGTGAGACCCTGTCTCAAAAAAAAAAGAAAATTAAATTAGAAATGCCATGCGTGATTCATTGTCATGAGTTTCACATGTGGATGTGCATAAAAGAAGTTATAGGACATGGAAAATAATTGAGAGGTGTCAACATATATCTAATAGGAATTCTAGGAATGAAGATTAGAGGACATGGCAAGAAAGAAATATTCAAAACATGGTGGCTGAGTTAAAAAAAAAAACAGTATTAAGAACAAAAAAAGGAGAAACAGGTGCCACACAGATTGAAAACTCATAAGAACATACTGTAAACAGTTTTTAAAAGGTAGGTGGAATAGTCTTTTTTAGAAAAAAGTATAAAATAACAAAATTGATCCAAAAAGAAATGGGAAAACGGAATAGGGGCTGTTTCCAGAGTATAGTAGCACAGATATCTTGACCAACACTGAAACTACTTGGGAAAAACAAATTCTTTAATATATTGATTAGTTCACAAGAAAATAAAGAATACTTAGGTCAAAAACTGAGGAAAGGCAAGAACCTAAAGAAATAAGGTGAACACTGAAGCCAGCTTTTTCCTTGAAAGCATTTAATAAACTGAGTAAGTATGAATTTGATAAAACAACCTGAACAGGACAATAGAAAAAAACACAAAAGTGTTAGACAAATGTCTTTCATACTAAGTTGCCACTTTTGTATGAAAGACATACAAAACAAAACATATGCAAGCTGAATCTAGCAATTCAGGAAGAGTCAATGGCTCAACATTTAAAAAGCTTTCCAAATAACTCACCCATTAAGAGATTAAGAAAAATGTATCATTTCAATAAATACAAAAAAAAGCATTCAATAAAATTGGATACTTATTTAGAAAGGCAATATGGGTTTTGATTAGGAATATACATTCTCAGCAGGGCACAGTGGCTCACGCCTATAATCCCAGCACTTTGGGAGGTTCAGGCGGGCAGATTGCTTGATCCCAGCAGTTAGAGACCAGCCTGGGCGACATTTCAAGACTTTGTCTTTACAAAAAATATGCAAAAATTAGCCGCGCGTGGTGGCACTCCTGTAAGTCCCAGCTACTCAAGAGGCTGAGGTGGGAGAATCACTTGAGCCTGGGAGGTTAAGACTGCAGTGAGCTGTGTTCACACCACTACACTCCAGCCTGGGTGAGAGAGCAAGACCCCGTCCCAAAGAAAGGGGTAGGGGGGACTTAAATTCTGGAACCAGATAACGAGAGTTTGAATCCAGACTGTTATTTAGTGTAAATGGTAGGCAGAATTTGAAATGGCACTCAAGATTCTCACTATCCGGGTGTACATGTCCCTATAAATATCTTCCCCTTCAGTGTGGGCAAGACTTTTGAATAACAGTTGGCCCTCTCAATCTGCAGATTCAACCAGCCACGGATAGAAAATATTTAGACAAAAACAAACAAAAAGTAACAATACAAAAATTTTAAAAATACAAACTTTTTTTATTTTCAAAGTATGTAGGAATTCTTTAATTAGAAAAGTAAAGACAATGGGATTGTCTATTAGGTTCCGGAAGTACCCATGAATTAAATCACTTGTATCTCCCAGTTAAAAACCAAAACAAAAATCACATTGCTGTTAAGCTTTCATACAGTAAGAAATAAGACCAAGCTTTGCTAGAGTACAAAAACCTGAAATTCTGAGCATGAAAATAATTTATTGATTAGATATCTTGCTTATTCAAGCATTAGGCCTACTGGAGTTAGAATTAACACAGCTCATGGAAATGGGGACATGGTTTATGCAAAAAAAAAAAAAAAACAAAATACAAATTTAAAAACAATAGACATAACTATTTACATAGCATTTGCATTGCATTAGGTTTTATAAGTAATTTAGAGATAATTTAAAGTATGTAGAACTTAGGTACATAAGTTATATATGTAGGTTATATTAAAATACAAATTTTATATCAGGGACTTGAGCTTAGTTGGATTTTGGCATCCACAGGGGTCCTGGAATCAATCCTCCACAGATATTGAGAGATGAATATAATAGAATTTTACTCCCATGATTAAGGTTCCTAATCATTTGACTTTGAGTTAATATAAAGCAAAATTATCTGTGTAGGCTTGACCTAATCAAGTCAACCCTTGAGAGCCAAGAAGCAGTAGCAGATGCTCTTCTGGTAGCCCACAAGAAAGCAAACAGAACTCCTCATGGAGGGAGCCATGTGGCTAGGACCTGAGGGTGGCTCCTAAGACCTGGGAGTGAAATATGGCTGATGGTTAGCAAGGAACTAGCTCTGCCGTACCACCACAAGGAGCTCAAATCTGCCAGCAGCCTGAATGAGCTTGGAAGATGACCCTGAGCTACACATGAGAAGTTTGGCCAACATCTTGATTTTAGACCTTCTTAGACCCTGAGCAGACAACCCATCTATAATGTGGCTATATTTCTGACCTACAGAAACCATGAGGTAGTAAATGAGTGAATGGATGCTTAGCTTGTTTTATTTTTTAAAGCAGTAGTAGAAAACTAATACATTGTGTGACTTTGGACAGATTACTTGATCATCCTATGTGCCTTACTCTCATTGTTAAATGGAGAGATAATAGTACCCACTTCATAGGGTATCTAGCTGGATTAAATGAGTGAATACATGTGAAATATATGTGGTACTTGGTAAAGCATCAAATGTTGGCCAATAATAGTAGTAGCAGTTTTTATAAGAACTCATTGTAAAGTAGAAAATGAAAGAAATTTCCTTAAAATGCCAAAAGATGATTATCACAAACCTATAGCAAACGTTGGACTTAATAGTGAAACTTTATAAGTACTCCACTAAAATCAGAAGGCAGATAAGGATGCCAGCTATCTTTACAATAAAATACTGTACTTATGGCCCTGGCCAATAGAATTATATGAGAAAAAGAAATGAAGTTTACATATTTGAAAAAAGGGAATAAAAGTTTACAAATTGAAAATGAATACAAGCACCTCACAATATGGTTAATAAAAAGGGTGAGGTCAGGCGCGCTGGCTCACACCTGTAATCCCAGCACTTTGGGAGGCTGAGTCAGTCAGGTGGATCAGCAAAGGTTGGGAGTTTGAGACCACACTGGCCAGCATGGCAAAACCCTGTCTCTACTAAAAATACAAAAATTAGCCAGATGTGGGGGCGGGCACCTGTAGTCCCAGCTACTTGGGAGGCTGAGGCAGGAGAATCGCTTGAACCGGGGAGGCAGAGGTTGCAGTGAGCCGAGGTCGCGCCATTGCACTCCAGCCTGGGCAACAAGAGCAAAACTCCATCTCAAAATTAAAAAAATAAAATAAAATAAAAACAGTGAAAGACCTTTATCAAAGAAAAATATAAACATTATAAAAATGATAGTGAAAAACACAGATCTGAATGGATGCACACACATATATACATACCTTGTTTAGCTATGCCTTATGCTCTTCTGATTTGGCATTACACTATTTGTATATATATATTTAAGTTGTTTTTGAATTTGAAATAATTCATTGCAGTATATTGTAAATCTTTTTTTCCCCAGGCACTATCAAGTGTTCTCTGCTTATAGCCAAGTAGAAGAGCTTTGACCTATAATGACTAACTAAAATATGCAAATAGCAGCACTAGATCTGCAGCAAAAAAATAGAAGCAGCCAGGCGCAGTGGCTCACGCCTGTAATCCCAGCAATTTGAGAAGCCGAGGTGGGCAGATCACGAGGTCAGGAGATCGAGACCATCCTGGCTAACACAGTGAAATGCTGTCTCTACTAAAAATACAAAAAATTAGCCAGGTATGGTGGCGGGCGCCTGTAGTCCCAGCTACTCTGGAGGCTGAGGCAGGAGAATGGTGTGAACCCGGGAGGCAGAGCTTGCAGTGAGCCGAGATCGCGCCACTGCACTCCAGCCTGGGTGACAGTGTGAGACTCCATCTCAAAAGAAAAAAAAAAAAAAGAGAAATAGAAGAAGAACAACACACTGGATTTTTGTTTTGTTTTATTTTTTGTGGGGAGGGAATGGAGTCTTGCTCTGTTGCCCAGGCTGGAGTGCAGTGGCGCGATCTTGGCTCACTGCAACTTCCGCCTCCTGGGATCAGGCAACTCTTGTGCCTCAGCCTCCTGAGTAGCTGGGATTACAGGCACGTGCAACCACATGCAGCTAATTTTTGTATTTTTAGTAGAGATGGGGTTTCACCATGTTTGCCAGGATGGTCTCGATCTTCTGACCTTGTGATCCGCCTGCCTTGGCCTCCCAAAGTGCTGGCATTATAGGTGTGAGCCACCACGCCTGGCCAACACACTGGATTTTAAAATGCAAGTGTTAAGTGGAAATAGAAAACATAGGGTAACAATCAGCAGGCATGGAGAGTTTGGTTGAAGTTACTTAACAGTAAGAAGAATATCATGCACATTACTGCAACCCTAGAAAGATTAACTAACAATTATATGAAAGTATATCAGAAATGAGTTTGGTGAGTGAAAATTTTAGCACATAAATAGCAAAAAAAGAAAAAGAAAAAATTCCAATGTAAGAACCCTTAGGGAAAATGGTTAAAAGACAAACCACTCAATTAAAAAATTATGAAAGGATATTATATCAATCACGTTTCAGTCAGAAAAGCAGAATTAATGTGAATATTTATGGTCTGATGGATTTATTATCAGAACATGATCATAAGCAACTGTGGAAGAAGCTACAGAAATAAGAGTCCAAAAGCTGGGCTTGGAGATCAGAGAAAAGTCACTACCCCAGCCCTTCTGAAGCTCTGGTGCAGGTAGACAATTCAGGCAAAGAAGTAGGAAGTGAGGTATATCCAGCTGCTGAGTGGAACCCCAGAGGAGAGCAGGTGGAGACATCTATGGAAGGCTGTTGCCACTGCATCTGGTAGTGAAAAGGGAGTTGGTATTGGTCAGCAGGGCCAGCAGCTGGGAACAAGAGCTAGATGCAGAATGGAAGCACAGAGACCAAATGGAATCTGCAAGCAGCCTTGCACCTGTGTCTTACTGTGTCTAACACCATGCCCTGTCAACATGCCAGTGTAGTGGCTACTGCAGTGGCCAGTTATTATCTTTGGAAGACAATGAAGTGAATTCTGTCTTCCAAATCTTACCAAAATTTATCTTTTGTTCATCTGTAACCTGGACCCATATAGGCAGTGGTCTTCTGGGAAATATTTCCAGCTTAGCCAAGTTGACACAGTAAAAAATTACAGCGGATATAAATAGGCCTTGTATTATATTCTAGTAATACAAAGATTAATAGCAATAATAGTAATCACTCAGAAAATTATAGTTGCTCTTGAGATCTTTCAGGTACTGTTCTAAATTTTATACACATACACACGTGAATTGTCACAAAAGCAGTATGAGATTAATGCTGTTATTATCTACATTATATTCACAAATTGTGTCACGGAGAGTTCAAGAAAAAATACTTCCAAGGCTACATGTTGTTCTCTAGGGTTAGTAGCACCAGCCATTTGGCAGAATCTAGTAAAATGGTTTCTAGTACGTACTGTTCAGAAGTATGTCCCCTAGAGAAACTTGCTCAAAGGAGGGCATAAAAAGATGTTAAGTACATCATTACTTGTACTGGTGAAAAAAGAAACAACCTGAATCCCCTTTAGTAAGGGAGTGGAGAAATAAAATATTGAACATCCATAAGATGGAATACTAATCAGGAGTTCAAAGGAATATTTTAGATACATATATAGACAAAACTAGCTTTCAGAAAACAGTATGGAGTGAAATAAAGTAAGTTGCAGAATGGTATGTGTGGTTCCTTGTTTTTCATAGAAACACTTGTATTTTAAAAGTATGAAAAGCATTAAACACAGATATTAACCAAATTTATAAAAGAAGTGGCTTGTGGAGAGAGGATGTGACAGGTGCTGTTGGTTACCTAACCATAGCCATTCCTGTTTCTCAAGAGCACTCCCTATTGTTAGTAATTAACTCTCTTCTTGGCTATGTGGAAAGTGGGTTCCAGTCTCAGTGCCAGGAAGTGAACCACAACTGGTTTTTTACTAATCGTGGTGACCCCATTCCACTCAACAGTGATGGATTTAGGAGTTGATTCACAATTCTGGCCAGTTCTATGAGGTACTGCTGGGAATAATTTTATGCACTAAGACAGACACGTGGCTACGATGCTGGTAATACTCAATTTCTTGGTCTGGGTGCTGGTTTCATAAAAGTATTCATTCTGTGAAAATTAAGGGAGTTTGCTCTTATCTATCTGTATGTTATACTTTAATAAAAAGTTTATATATAAAAAAGGAGACACAGGAGAAAAGTCTGCCATTTTCTACTAGATGTTGTCTCTACGGATGAGACCTGATTGTGTACCAACCATCCTGTGATCATGTACCAACCATCCTGTGATCATGAATGGGCCTTGCCCAATTTTCTAAGGATGGCAGAGTGGAAAGATGGGAAGACCTGGGTCCCAAATAATGTAATAAAGGTTCTGAGTTAGCCATTTCTGGAACCAGTCTGTCTTCATTCTTTTTCTTCTTTAAATCAGTGATTTGGTTTTTCTGTCACTTAAGGTTAAAATCATCGTAACTAATGGAGGAAGGGGGAGTCCCAGAATTGGTAAACAAAGAAGGCTCACATGATCTGTAATGTTTTATTTATTTTAACTAAAAAATAATATCTATTGTCAAGTCTGAGTAGTGAGTATGTGGGTCATTATTCTCTAATTTTAAAATGAAGTAGGTACTATTATTTAAAATGTTCTTTAATTTTTTTTTTTAAAAAAGGAAGAAAAAGTATCAGATGAGTTGTTGCTCATCAGGAACAAAAATGAGGGCGTGATTGAGGGGCAACTGGGAAATAGTATTTCTCAGCAAATGAATCAATAACCAATTTGTTTATATTCATTTAATAAATACTTAGTGGGCTTTTACTGTGTATAAGTCGCTGTGACATTTTGTTTGGATCTTCTGTTTGAAATCACTAGGTTTTTGTAAAGAGCATCTTAATATATTGGTATATGTCTTCAATAGGAAGTTATATGTTCTGGAGGACACCCATATGTCTGGGCTAAAGTCTGTATTTTACATTAGAGCATCTCTAGTATTATATTCAAATTTGGCAAAAAACTTATATAAGTATTTTTGTATGATAGAGAAACATGTTTCCATCATTTAGCTAAGTCAAATTCATGAAATAAATTATTCTTACGTCTAGTAGAAGTGTACGTAGAATTCTGACTAAGTTTGTATTATTTATTGACATAGTAACCATGCTCAACCCTCAAATTATGACATACATATGTATATGATTCCAAGATACAATAATTTTTAAAAAGCCTTTTGTTAAAAATACGCACTGTGGTGTAAGACCTGAGTTAGAATCCAGCTCTTTATCACCTTAACCCTGGGCAAGTCACTTCTCCAAGCTTCAGTATGGGGAATAGTGTCATTGCGGAGTTTGTATGTAATGGAAACCTCAAATTAACAATGACTTAAATAAAATTTTATTATCATGCATAAAAATCCAAGGATCAATAATCCACGGCTGGAGTGGCAGTTCTGTAAATGCTTCAGAAGATGCAGCTGCTTCAAGGTCTCTGCTCTGCCATCCCTGGAGTGTGGCCCTCATGGTCCAAGATAGTTGTTGGAATATCAGTCATTATGCAGCCAACAGGAAATGGGCATTCCTCCCTCCTCTAAGGACCTCCGTAGGAGGTTGAGAAATGTCTTTTTTCTAAGTGGCTTTTAAACTTCAGGGGTTCTGTTAACAACAGAAGAGGAGGAGAATGGGCATGGGGCACAATCAGCAGTCTCTATCACAAGGTTGTTTTAAGAATTAGCCACTACATATAAAGCCCAGCACACAGAGCCTGACAAGGAAACAAAGGCTGCTATTTTAATCACTGGTGGTAAACGTCAAACTTATGACTGAACAAGTGTGCTTATCTTTTCTCACCAAAATGCCAATGAAATAACAGTACAGGGATTAAAATTTAAAAAGCAGGCCAGGCGTGGTAGCTCATGCCTGTAATCCCAGCACTTTGGGAGGCCGAGGTGGGCGGATTGCCTGAGCTCAGGAATTCGAGACCAGCTTGGGCAACACGGTGAAACCCCGTCTCTACTAAAATAACAAAAACATTAGCTGGGCATGGCAGCATGCGCCTATAGTCCCAGCTATTCAAGAGGCTGAGGCAGGAGAATTGCTTGAACCCGGGAGACAGAGGCTTCAGTGAGCCGAGATTGCACTACTGCAGTCCAGCTTAGGCTACAGAGCAAGACTCCATCTCCAAAAAAAAAAGAAAGAAAGAAAGAAAAAAAAAATTAAAAAGCCTAAGTAAGGAACAGGAGTGACAACCGCCAGAGCAGAGAAACTGTGAAATCAACAAAATTGTGAGAACTGAACAGCAGGTGAAAGAGTAGCAACTGACGTAGCAGACTGGAAAAATGAAAATCTAAGAACTTGCAAGGGGAAAGGTTAAGAAGGAAGCTGATTCATGCTGCAGAAGTCCAGAAAGTCTCAGAATTGGAGGCCAGGAGTCTTTGAAGGTGAGTTGGGTATGTCTAGAAGTCTGTATTAGAAACCAGTATACCCTGACAACCCCTCTCATGCAACTACCTCTCCCGACACTAGCA
Source organism: Piliocolobus tephrosceles (assembly GCF_002776525.5). Classification (NCBI taxonomy): domain Eukaryota; kingdom Metazoa; phylum Chordata; class Mammalia; order Primates; family Cercopithecidae; genus Piliocolobus; species Piliocolobus tephrosceles. The sequence goes on from NC_045446.1 coordinate 66,200,561, forward strand.
GAAAACCTGAAGTTTACTCTTGAGAGGTCGAACTAGACTAACCCTGGATTCAGGGACAACTAGCATAACTGAGGGCAGAGGTGCCAGCTGAAAAAAGGAATCGATTGTACATACAAGACTGTGGAAAAATGATCCAAGAAAAAATACGTATAGCTTCTTAGAGTTGTACATCTCCATATGAAACTTCCAGTCCTCTGGTAATAACCCCAGAGTGAAACCTGCCTTTTGGCCAATCCTGTCAGTGAACATCTTTCAATATGTGTGCTCTTTAGTGCCTTGCTTTTAAAAATGATTAACCAAAGAATTGCCAGACATTTGAGGAAACTTCTCATATGAAATATAGAAGCCAAAATCTTGAAAAAGAAATGTGGAGGAAAGAAGGATTATAAGGATAAATAAAAAGCAATAGTTTGTTGGGATTTTTTTTTTTTAGGACACTTTAAATAATATCCTCAAAGAGACAAGGGAAAGTACTGTATCCAAGGACAAAAACAAGATGGTATAAAAATGAACATTCAGTAAAAGATGAAGCTTGGCAAATTAAAATGATGGAAGTTTTTAAAAAATTCAACAGAAGGTTGGAGGTAAAGTTGTTTTTCTCTTAAAAAAAAAAAAAAAAAGCCAAACAGAGATCAAAGATAAGAAAGAAAAGATAAGAAATTAGAGGAATTACTCAAATATTTAATGATCCAACAATCCAGATAGCAGTGAGTGCAAAAAAGAAACAGAAAAGGGAAGGTAGGAACTAATAATAATGCAAGAAAATTCTGATAATTAAAATACTTGATTTCAAGTGGAAAGAGCCGAGCCCAGTGAGTGTCTGACACAATAACATTTTAAAAGCCCACACTAACATTTTAAAAGCCCACAATAACATTTTCAAAGGCACATCACTGGTAAATTATGGAATTCTAGAGGTAAAGTGAAGATTCTAAAAGCTTACAGAGAAAAAAAGTGCATACAAAGGAAAAGGAGTCATAAAATCTTACTCCTCAAAGGCAGCACTGAAAGTTAGAAAGCAATGGAACAATCCTTCAGAGTACTGAGGGAAAATTATTTCTATAACCTATATTTATATCAAGCTATCAGTCAAATAAAAGGGTAGAAAAAAGACTTCAGGCATGAAAGTTCTATGCACCTTTCTTAGGAAACTTCTGGAAGATGGACTCTATTAATATAAAGGAATAATCCAAGTAAGAAGAAAACATTATTCAAGGAAAAGAAGGGATCTCAGGGTGAAGGGAAACCATAGATGATCAGCTCCTGCACTGTCTAATGGAGCAAGAGGACAAAGGCACCAAGAAAGAGTGAAACTGAAAGAGGATTTAACCATAGCAAGAGGGAATTTTCATTGCTTCCAGGGGTTCTGAGAATAAATTAGTGAGAGGTACATAAATTTAGCAAATGAAAAAACTAGGTGGTTATTAACTCCATGGAAAAACCAAGTGTAAAAGAATTAAAATATGATACATTATATGGCTCAGCTAAAAAAAAAAAACATGGTTATAATACTGTAATGTTGCATACTGATTTAACCAAAAATTATGATGTTGACCCTAGTGAACAGATGGGAGGAAGGGGAAGTGTGGGTATTTTGGAAGAGGTGGGGAAGCAGTGTGTAAGAGAGCTATATCTTCATCTTCCCCAATATGTTGTCAGTAGATCATTTTTAAAGCCATCGAGTCGAGAAACAGGAATAAAAGGATATTAATGAGAAACATAGAGGGAAAATACCAGGGGAAAAATGCAGCCTAAAGTGATGAGAATAATAAGCTTGGAGGTCTAGGAATGGAGATAAAGCTCTAGGGTATTTTAACTAATAAACATGTAAACTAATATTTTTAATATCAGGCTTGTAGAACAATTTGGCTTTTCAACCATATATATCTTTTATTTTGATAAAAATTGATTTTTAAGTGTGCTTTTGGTGGCTTCATTTATACAAAGTCTTTGTAAACTAACAGTACAATTCAGTGAACATTTATTCAATACCTGTTCTGTTAGACCATTGTACAAGAGACAGACATGTAAACATGATTGTAAAACAAAGCCTAATGTGATTACCTGCTCCCAAATGATGAATAAATACTGATATCTCATGGAAGCACCTCACTTCTTTCGGGACTAGGGGAAGGCTTCAGAGAGGATAGAGCATTTGCACTGGGCCCTGAAGGGTGAGAGCAGTCTGAAGAGGAGGTTCAGTGCCAGCTGTGGCCAGTGTTGTCAGATCCCACCGTCACTGGAAAAGGAGATGTGTGTAGGAAAGAAGTCTGGTGGAGCTGTGGGAGGCTGTTTTGACTTCTCTGCCTCTCCTAGACATTTATATTAGTCATTTCTTCCTGAGGATTTTCTCCTCCCTGCCCTATCACCCAGACACTCTTAATTTTAGTATTGACTTTACCATGCTGTTATATTGTGGTTCTCTCCCCACTGGCACCCTGCCTCTTAAACTTTTGGTCTAATTTAGAGAAGGACAAGGGAAGGGAAAATAAAATATTGGTTTCACCTGGCCAGATGTAGATTCCTCAATATAAAGATAGGAACTCTCTTTCCTGACCTCATAGGTTTCTAGATATAGCTGTTACCTTTTTTGAGGCACTAAGAGTAAACTGTCATTTTCACAGTTTGAACGTAATTTTTAGAACCCTCAAGAGTAATATAGGACACATCTAATTTTTTCAAAGAAGTATAATAGTTTCACAACTATAAAATATTTCTCTGTGAAGATGCTTTTCAGAAGTAACTGGGCAAGTCATTATGGTGTGTGTACATGTGTAACATCCTACAACTTTAGAATTTTGTGCCCTGGATTTGTTTTCTTTTATATTGTTGGGTCCAAAAGAGGAAAGGCTGGCTTAGAACTAAATAGCAGAACTAACCCATATGTTTTATACCAAATTAGAAACAGGTGAAGGTTGTTAAACTCCAGCAAGCACTTAGAAAAGCTTGAGACACAAGTTTGTATTAAAGGCAGGTGGTTATATGTACAATAAAAACCAGTCACCAGCACACTGGCTTATTGATACATATGTGATTGATCTTTTTGGATAAAAACAAGGAGGAGTTAATAAATCACTGCACATAGCTATAAAGATGTTTGGGCTTGAAAGCCTAGCCTGTAAGAGCAAATGTGGACCCTGAAGGAAATTTATGAAGCCTAGATCCTTTTAGCTTTACTTAACAGCTAACATCTGACTGACCCAGGGGGACCATGGAAATTTATTGCTGGGCCATTCAAATATTTAAGCTGTTGTGTGATGCAGAACAGGTAAAGATTAGCCCAATAACAAATATGAGGCTATAAAATAAAATGAGATTTCGATGACTTGTAAGTACTTGTCAGAGGTCAGCTCCAAATGACTGGTCAGAAATGGTTAAAAACTTGTTGATAATTAAAGTGGATTGACTATGACAAACTAGATGTTTGCATTGGTTGCTGTCAGATCAGTGATCCTTGGAGTTTCCTCCTCCTTTGAAGTCCATACTTTAAAAAAATGACTTAGGGGCCTCTAAATTGTCTTTTTGTGCTCTGAAATTGGGCAAGATGATGAATTGAGGTGATTCCTTTTGCAATTTTATAATTGAAATATGTCTTTCTCAAATACATTCTGAATATAATGCAATTCCTAAATACATTCTGAATATAATGCAATTCCTAGACAGCGTATTCACTTTAGAAAACTGACTTTAGCTAACTTATGTGTGTAATTTTGAGCGTTGACATCCAGAAAGCAGGTAAGTTTTTAGACTTTTTGTGATAGATGATCTAAAATTAGCCTTTAAAACTTAAGTAGTTTAACAGATTTATGCACCCCATTATTGAAAAGTTGAGTTAGTGGAATTAAGTGGATGTAACGAACATGACTGTGCTGCAGTCGAGCATATATAGGGCAGCAGGCATAGGCCTAGGTAAACAGCCTAGATGACTCAGCGGGATTGGGGCGCAAGTGCACAGTACCATATCTTATATAATCATAGCCATGTAGACACAGCATAGAGAAGCTCCGTACCTGGCTCTCAGCAGCTATTGTTTGTGTAGTGTATAAATGTAACACTAACCCTGTGAAGAGGCTGCTGAATAAAGCCATGTCTCATCTACCTGCTGTCTCTTGAGTGTTCTTCCAGCTCCCTGCCCCATATCCACCCACTCCCCTCAGCCCTCAGCTGGGGTTGGAACCTGACCCTGAGCATGACAGTGGATTTTTCAAAAACTTTCCAAATATTCTACCCACTTTTATTTATTTAAGCCCCAAAAGCAATAATGTATATCCATACAATATCGTTAATAGGACTATAGAAGTTACATGAATGAGATCTACAGTTATTGGCATTGACAATCTTTGCCTTTTTAACTCTAAACATAAAATGTAGATTTGATGGTTTTCTGAGTGCCAGCTTATCAAATCAGTTGGTAAATTTGGCAATGATTTGGTATATGAACATCTGATTTGTGGAGAGAAGAAATCCCCTAGTTTTTAATAGAAATCTTGAATGAAATGAAATTTACAAATAATACAGCTTTACAAAATGGGGTTATTACTTGACGGAGAGCATAGAATAGAATAAAAAGCAGAGGCTTAGGAGTCGGACAGGCATGGGTTGGAAGTAGCTCCACCACTTCTACTTCATCCATACATTCACCTCTCCCTCCATTCCACAAATGAATGTGTTCCAGACACAGGGCTCTTGGAGCTGGGATACAGCATCAGTAAGACTTTGGCTCATAGTTCACTTTCCTTCAGAAGATTCAAGGAATAAACAAGCAACTACAATACAGTGTCAAAGGTACCCTGTTAGGGATTGTACAGGGTTCTGTGAAGACACATAGGGAGAAATAACTAATTCAAACTCGGCGCAGGGGTGAAGTGGATTGGAGACGGGTGGCTATTGTGGAGTGTTAGGAAACACAGTGTGACCGTGGGCACTAAATGAACAGTGCTTGCTGGACAATTGCTAGGATTGTATAGATAAAGTATAATAAGTGCAATACCTGCTGTATAATAATATTCCATAAATGCAGTCCAGCATCAGCATCATTGTTATTGCTGTCATTTTATTGGTACTCACTGGCCTTTACTTTAATGGTAGAGGGCTCTACCTGCTATTAATCCATGGCAAACACCATTTTGTAATTTAGGATCTTCTCTCAACCAGATAATTTTTATTTTGAGCAGAACTCAAAGCATTTTCTAAAAATAAGAGTTGGTTGTCTAGGTATATTAAAACCAAGAAAGAAACAGTAATGAGAACATACCTGAATCTTGAAATCTTCCATATTGATTCCTGTGTTTTGTTTTGTTTTTTAATTCACAGAGCTATATGTTACTTACACATTTCTGCTTCAATATTTAATTACTTAATATATTCATTTGTTTAATCATTCATTTGCAGATATTTGTTGAATACCCACTTTGAATAAGAATTTAAGCTTAACACCCATGTCCTCAAGGAAATTGTGTTTTAATTGAGGAAGTAAGACATTTGTATAAACAGCTAAAATGTTGAGTAGAAAGTGCCAGGTGCATAAGAATGCTTTTTGATTTCAGAAGGCAACAAAATGAATAAAATAGGCTCTCTCTCTTGAGACACTTACAAATAGGAGTGGAGGAAAAGAAAAGGGAAATCAAGCATACCATTATGAAAGGTAATAATAATAATTGAATGCCTACTCTATCCTACTAACTGTGCTGGGTCATAGATTTTTTTTAAATGCATTTTGTTGTGTAGATTTGAAGTTGAGTCATAGATTTTCTTGTTTAATTTTCACAGCAATCCTGAAAGATTGCTATTATTAAACCTATTTTAGAGTTTTGGAAACAATTTCAGAGTAGCATGTTCTAGTTCACACCACAAGTAAATAACAAAGTTCTGCCCCTCTGACTTCAAAGCCTTAACGTATTGTACCTAAATAGCCCTTTTGCTTTTCTCCTCTTCTCATCTCAAAATAGGTATCAGCACAAAAATTAAATACGCAATTTTTATATAAAGGATTGAGTACCTGTTATCAGCACTGTATAAGGAAGCGATTTATAGACAATATAGAATTAGGTGTCCTTATACATTTAAGCAACCCCATATTATATGTACACATTGTGAAGTGGTGCTGTCTTTAGATATTTTAGATGGTGAATAGTTTTTCTTCCAAATTTATGTTCCAGATGGAAATATCTTCTGGCATTACCAAGTATTTATGCACCTTGCATGTTTAATTGTGGATTTGGTTTTTTTTTTTTTTCTTCACATTTACAGATTTTTGTGGGAAACAGGTGCTGTTAAATCCAGGCAAATGCAGGATGACTGTTAATGTTGTGGAATGTGATTTTGATTTGCTTGGCAGAATTTTTATTTTACAAAATTGACTATTAAAAAAAGACATGGTTTTCATCCTTTAATTTTACTCTGTTCACTGAAATTTGCCTGTGGACTGTTTTTCAACAGTTACAAAAAGGGTGTGGAAAAACTGGAAGGTTTCTGTAAGGAAATTGATATTGAGTCCTTTAACAATTTCCACAGCCCTGCAACTTACCAAGCAAAAAAAAAGGGCGGGGGGGATTATTTTTAACCTTCTTACTAAAATTACCTGGAATTCGATTTCCCTGAAATTCCATTCTCTTTTTAGTATAGCTCTGTCTAAAATATTGTATATAATATTGGCAAAGAGAATATTCTGATGTAAATCTTCTCATTACATGATTTCTCCTTTAAAAACTTTGGGGTGATATTTTATTTCCTGTTATGTCAAATTTAACCTCTTTTGGTTGGCACATATGTCTCCCATTATATTTTCTCTCTCTTTTCTTCCCCCAAAGAAGGAGGAAAAAACAATCACTCCTCTTTTTGTTCTTCCATGAGGACTTTTAGGATGGAGATCAGTCCTTGGTCTGGAATGGTGTGTGTAGAGGGCCCTACCTAATCTGTCACATACCTTCCTATGCAACCTCAAAGTTGTCCCTTGCCATTCCTCCTTCAGCCCAGTTCTGTTGGCCTTCTTGCCAATCCTTGACGCAGCATGTCTCCTCCTGCCACAGGCCTTTGCACAAGCTGCTTCCTCTAACCAGAACATTTCTTCCTTTAGCACCTACCCATTTTATTTATTAGGCTGATTATTTGAGCACTATCTGTCTAATTCACTGGACTCTAACCTCGTGTTTGTGTTTACCCAGTCTTATATTCCTACCACCTAACACCATACCTGGCACATAGTATGAGTTCACTGAAACTTTGTTGAATGAATAAACAGCATCCACAGTGGTCATTTTCCTTCATCCCCCCTGTTATGACGAAAGAGTTGCCCTTGTCCCACCTGCTGTCTAAGGCAGACCTTTCTGTACTCTCACCTGTGTGGTAAGGAACCTATCCTCTTTCACCTCAGGACATGTTTCCTGCTGTGCCTCACCACATCCCGGCAGCTGCTGAGCTCCCCTCTCTCTATGCCAGGCTTCCCACCAGCTTCATTTCCTTACCTCTAGCCACTGCCGAACTCATACCAGTCGGCCTTCATCCCCTGCTACTTCAGTTAAACTTTCATTTACCATATTATCAGCACTACCTACCAATGAACCCACAGAATCAATCCAGTAGACGTTTTATTTTCAGATTCGCTTGACCTGTCTGCAGCACTTAACTGTTGATATCACCTTTCTTACATTAGCAGTTTCTCTGAGCTTTTCTGATGAGATACTTCTTGGTTTTCCTCATATCTTTTAACCAGTCCTTTTCTGGCTCCTTCTCCCCATCCTGTGTTCATATTCTCAAGGCTCTGAAGTGGTTCTCTTGTATACCATTTCTTTAGGCCATCTCATTCATACCTATGGCTTCGGTTTCCATCTAAAATGTTTATAATTCCTTATTTGATATTTTCAGCCCAAATTTTGTCACCTTAGTTTATAAATAATAAATATATTTAGTTTATATTATAGAGTATAAATATACTATAGAGAATATCGGTATAAATATATAGTATACAAGTGTATTATATTTATATATAATAAATATATAGCCAGGCGCTGCGGCTCACGCCTGTAATCCCAGCACTTTGGGAGAATCACGGAAGATCAGGAGTTAAAGACCAGCCTGGCCAACATGGCAAAACCCCATCTCTACTAAAAATACAAAAATTAGCTGGGCATGGTAGTGCATGCTTGTAATCCCAGCTACTCGGGAGGCTGAGGCAGATACCTCAATTCACAGATACCGCCATCTGCCTCGTTTCTCAATCGAGAAACGAAAGGGTCATCTTTGACTCCTCCCCTGTTTACCATTTTGTAACAATCAATCCATCACAAAATTCTTTTGATTCTTCCCACAAATCTATTCACATATCTTCCTCTCTACTTCTGGAACCCTAACCAAAACTGTCACCATTTCTAGCCTGGAATTTTGCAATAACCTTCTATCCAGGTCCTGTTCCCCTTTATTTACCACACTGTAGCCAGTCTGGTCTTTAAAAAACATAAGCCCCATCTTATTACACCCAAGCTTTAAAAAGTTATTATCCTCCCAGCTGGGTATGGTGGCTCACACCTATAATTCCAGAACTTTGGCCCAGGCAGGCAAATCATGAGGTCAGAAGATCGAGACCAGCCTGGCCAACATGGTGAAACCCCATCTCTACTAAAATACAAAAAATTAGCCGGACATGGTGGCGGGCACCTGTAGTCTCAACTACTTGGGAAGCTGAGGCAGGGGAATCACTTGAACCTGAGATGCGGAGGTTGCAGTGAGCCAAGATCGTACCACTGCGCTCCAGCCTCGCAACAGAGCAAGATTCCATCTCAAAAAAAAAAAAAAAAAAAGAAGAAGTTATTATCCTCTCATTTTCCTAAAGGATACAGTGTAGACTTGGTTTTCTTGTGGTTTATAAAACCTTGCATAGTCTGGTACCTGCTGACCTTACCAGCCTAATCTTATGGCACTTAACCCCTCACATTCTTTTCTTTTACCCTAGCTCCTAGCTGTTTAATTTCACCCGTAATTTTATAAAAAGATGGCAATTCCATTCTGTCAGTTGCTTAGGTCCAAAACTTTGAAGTCATCCTTGACTCCTCTTCCTCTCACACTTCATAGAAGATCTGTCACCAGATCATGTTGGCTCTGTCTTCAAAATAAGAGAATCCAACCACTTCTCATCACCTCCACAGCCACCATCTTGGTTCAAACCACTGTCTTCTCTTGCCTAAAGTTTTGCAGTAGCTTCCCCTTGTTTCTTTTCTTGCTCCTCTGCAGTTTATCCTCACAGAGCAGCCATTAAACCCTCCAGTGCTTCTCCTGTCATTCAGAGTAAAAAACGAAGTCCTTGCTGTGACCTCCAGGACCCTGCATGATGTAAACCGATCCCCTTGCTGACCTCATCTCCTGGTCCTTTTTCCCTCACTCTGCTCCAGGCACTCTGGCCTGCCTTCACTTCCTTGGATGTGAACATACCAGGCATTCCTGTCTCAAGGCCTTTCCACTTTTCATTTCACCTGCCTGGAACACTGTCCCCCAGATAGCTTCAAGACTTTCTCACTTCCTTCAGGTTTTTGTTCAGATGTAATCTTCTCAGTGAACCTCCTCTCATTTGTCATGTCTCTCCCACTGAAATGTAAGCTTCATGAGAACAGGAATTTTTTTTGTTGTTTTGTTCACTGTGTTAGCTTAGCACCTAGAACAGTGCCTACCACAAGGTGATAATGCAGTAACTATTGCCAAACGAGTGAATGAAGAATAGTATTTGCTTTATTTGTCCAATGCTCGTTAGAGTCTTTGGTATAAAATAAGTAAATCATCTGTTGATTGAATCAGTTCTTTTACACTAATTTCAAGTGCTCTTTCATCTTCTCTCTTTCAAATTTCTGACCTTTACTTTCTTCAAAACTAGTTTTAAATTTTCCACCTATAGGAAGCTGCCTACGATTAATCCTGTTGCTCAGACTGGAGTGCAGTGGTGTGATCTCGGCTCACTGCAACCTTCATCTCCTGGGTTCAAGTGATCCTCCCACCTCAGACTCCCAAGTAGCTGGGATTACAGGCATACACCGTCATGCCTGGCTAATTCTTGTATTTTAGTAGAGACAGGATTTTGCCAAGCTGGTCTCAAACTCCTGGGCTCAAAGGATCCACGTGTCTTGGTCCCCCAAAGTGCTGAGATTACAGGCGTGAGCCACCGTGCCCAGGCTGTTTTTCTCCTATTATTTGCCATTAGCTAAACCTTTTTTTGGTTTATTTATATTGTATCCCAAGATTGTATTATGAAAATGTCTAAACATACAGAAAAGTTGAAAGAATCTTAATAGTGGACACCCATACACCCACCACCTAGATTCTGCAGTTACTTTTGCTGTACCTGTGTTATTGTATCTTCCCATTTATCCATCTGTTTATCTATTATATCAACCTACTTATTTCCATGAATCTTAAAGTAAGTTTCAGATATCAGTAGACTTCCCCCCAATGCTTCATCATGCATATGATTAATCAGAGCTCAATATTTGTTTATGATTCTTCTTCTTTTGAGGTAAAAGTTATATATAATGAAATATACACTTTTTTTTTTTGAGGAGTCTCACTCTGTCACCCAGGCTAGAGTACAGTGGCATGATCTCAGCTCACTGCAAGCTCCACCTCTTAGGTTCACGCCATTCTCCTGCCTCAGCCTCCTGAGTAGCTGGGACTACAGGCGCCTACGACGATGCCCGGCTAATTTTTTGTATTTTTAGTAGAGACGGGATTTCATCGTTTTAGCCAGGAGGGTCTTGATCTCCTGACCCTCGTGATCTGTCCACCTCAGCCTCCCAAAGTGCTGGGATTACAGGCGTGAGCCACCGCACCCGGACAGAAATATACAAATCTTAAATGAACTATTCTGAGTTCCATCAAATACATATGCATCTGTACAGTCCAGCCCCTGTCAAGATACAGATCATTGACTCTCCCCTGAAACTTCCCTCTCTCTTTTTTGTATTTTTGTATTTGTATTCCCTCTCTCTTTTTCTAGTGAATCACTGTCTTTCCCAGTCCCCTACTTAACCATTGTTTAACCGTAAGCATGCAGTATGAACTTATTGTAGGTTCTTTCATCCTTAACACTTAGGTGGTTTTAAGTTTTTGGCTATTATGAGTAAAGTTGCTGTGAACATTTTTGTACATGGTATTTTTTTGGGCAAATGTTTTCATATATCTTGGGTAAATACTCAGGAACAGAATTGCTACATCATAGTGTAAGTGTATGTTTAGTTTTATAAGTAACTGCCAGACCTTTTTCCGTAGAGTGTAATGTACATTTTATACTCCCGCTCGACAATATATAAGAGTTCTGGTTGCTCCACATCTAAAGTCTCTTAATCTGGAGGTTCTCTCCTTCTTTATTTTTCCTTGCAATTTTTTTCTTGTTGTATAAGTTAAACTTACTCTGCAGATCTCTGTAAAGTTCCTCACATTTTGGATTTTGCTGATTGTATTAACATGTGTATCTTTCCCCTGTGTTACCTATAAGCTGGAGATAAAAACTTAGATGATCATACTGAGTTTTCTTGGCAAGAATACTTCATAGGTGTTACTGATGCTTCCTTTTGTATCACATTTGGAAGCACATTATGTCCAGTTATCTCTTTTTTGTGTGTAATGTTAAAATTGATTAGCACCCCTGGCCACTCTTAGTCTAATCTGCCCTCAGTAATCTTTCTGAGGAAGAATTTTAGATTGAGTGACATGCAGTGGTCTCTCTAAGGGTGATTCTGATCAAAGGCCAGAATGACAAGAAAGTATCAGCTCTGGGAAGACTTCAGGAGCAAACACTTAAAAAACAGAGAATAGCAAGTTCAAAAGTCCCAAAGTAGGAAACAAGCTTGGCATGTTCAGGGAACAGAAAGAAAACCAGCATGACTTGAGCATAGCGAATGCCAAGGAGAATGACATGAGGTAGAAGTGGCTTTAGCCACATAAGGCCCTGTGGGCTACCCTGTGTGGTTTAAATTTTATTTCCAGTGCAGTGGAAAATCTTTTGATGGTTCTAAGTAGGAGACTGTGCCACGATCAGATTTGATTTTTCAACGATCAGTTGGCTGTGGGAAAGAGGGAGAAAATGTCCATTGTTAATCACGCTTTTCATAGATTATAACTTTAGCCTGAAGCAATGGATATCTGTTACTTTCTGTGTTACTTTAAATTGATTATGATATTTAAAATGAGATATCACTTATGGGGGAAGGTTAAATGGCCCTCAGAGTAAAGTTATTAATCCAAAGAAAGATGGAAACTTAAACAATAGATTTCAATAGTTAAGTATTAAATGATAAATGGAAATGGAAATATTCTTTTAAAATGGCTTATTTTTTAAAGAGTACATTTTGGGCTGGTTAATAAATGTGACTTTTTAACATGGAAACAGATGCTCAAATATTTTCAGTCCCCAGTGTAACCCCCACAGCCAGCCATTTCCATCTCCCATACCTATGGCCTGCCTTATACTTTCACTGCATTACCATCAACAGTTAAAACTTCAGTGACACTATACAACGTAGCAGAAAAATGTGAGGTGTTTTTTTTTCCCCCTCTTTAGTCTTGGCAGAGTAAAACATAGTCCTTTTTACTCTACCAGGTGCTTTACTTTGGCCATAATAATTTAGTATGGGTCTGTAGCGTTTGGTCACTTCCCTTACTCGATCATAGGGGAAAAATAGGGGCAGATTGCATGCTGCTGGCATTTTACATTAACTTTTTTTTCCACAAGTTTTTGTTGTTGTTATTATTGCCCTCTCCAGGGGCAACAACTTGAATGAGGCTCGTGTGATTTTGTTGTTGTTGTTATTGTTTTGTTAATTGCTTCTTTAAAGTGCATGTAGCCTTAAGACTTACCATAGCCAACCAAGAACTGGTTGCTCCTAATAGATAGTAGGTTGTCCCACCAGTTACACAGACTGGTATTCCACAGGAGGAGCCCAGTAGGTATTCATGTTATAATCTATCCCCATTTCTGAACCCCTAAGCATACCAGAGTTAACTCACAATTTACTATAGTTGTTGTAGGGGGGACTTTTTGGGAAAATAAACATTGAAAATGTCTTTTAAAATGAGTTTTAGGTCCGGGCATGGTCACTCATGCCTGTAATCTTAACAGTTTGGGAGGTCGAAGTGGGAGGGATTGCTTGAGCTCAGGAGTTCAAGACCAGCCTGGGCAACATAGTGAGACCTTGTCTCTATCCCCCTGTGCAAAAAATTAGTCAGGTGTGGTGGTGCACACCTGCTGTCCCAGCTACTTGGGAGACAGAGGCAGGAGTATCACTTGTGCCTGGGAGGTCAGGGCTGCAGTGAGTCATGGTCATGCCACTGCACTCCAGCCTCAGCGATAGAGCAAGACCCTATCTCAAAAAAAAAAAAAAAAAAAAAAAAAAGAATTTTATTGGTTTTGGTAGATACCGTGATTTAATTTTGGTTACTTCTTTAAATGTGATGCAGCCCTCAAATAAAGCATGAGGCACCAAGAACAAGAATTGTGCACATGTGAATGTGAATCATGAAGTGTGGGAAAATTAATGCACTACCACTAGAGCATGAAATAAATGAATGTGGAAACAGCTACCAATCAATCTCTAGGCATTAAATAGGCAACAGGAAGGTCAAAGGAGAATTGTTAAGTCCTGGAGCGGTCAAGAGCAATTTAAAAAGGAATGTGTGGCGGGGCGCGGTGGCTCACCCCTGTAATCCCAGCACTTTGGGAGGCCAAGGTGGGTGGATCACGAGGTCAAGAGATCAAGACCATCCTGACCAACATGCTGAAACCCTGTCTCTACTGAAAATATAAAAATTAACTGGGCGTGATGGCACGCAACTGTAGTCCCAGCTACTCAGGAGGCTGAGGCAGAAGAATTGTTTGAATCTGGGAGGTGGAGGTTGCAGTGAGCCGACATCGCGCCACTGCACTCCAGCCTGCCAATAGAGCAAGACTCCGTCTTAAAAAATAAAATAAAATAAAATAAAAATAAAAATAAATGTGACAACTTGAACTAGATCTTATGAAGGATGGAATAGTGTTTAGATAGGAAAGCAAGAAAGATGGACACTTTCGAGAAGTAAGTAAAGGCAGAGAAAGAAAAGTGAACTTGATGTCTTTCTGGCACTGTGAGGAAACCTCTTGAGCAAAAGGTGACAGATCAATTGGGCAGATGGGTCAGATCACTTAGGCCTTGAAAAGTAGGCAGAGGAGTTGAAATTTAAAACAATAACTGATTATGAAGCAGGGCTGAGAAGTGACATAAGAGGTCTTCCTTAAGAGAAAATACTAACATATTTGTGTCATGCTTTGCAGTTGCAGTGTACTTTCTCAGTCTTCTGGTGTTGTATCCTCACAAGATACTTGTGAAGAAGGCAGGAAAGATGATAGTTTCTCCACTTCACAGCTTAAGAACTTAGCATTAAATTATGATTTAATACTTATGATTTACCCAAGTTCATATAACAACTAAGTATGTAATGGAGCTGAGACTAGAAAAACTGTCTTTTCTGTTGTAATTCAGTTTTTAAAAACCTACTAGGCTTCCTAAAATCAATCTGACAGTGATATGGAGCATGAACTGGCATTAAGGATTCTGGCTAGGTAGTAAGCAAATTGATAAGAGCTTAGAACAATGACTCTCAACTGGAGGCAGTTTGAACCCCTTTCCCCACCCACCCAGGCAACACTGGGCGATGTCTAGAGACATTTTTGGTTATCACAGCTGGGAGTCCAGTGCTATTGGCTTTTAATGAGTAGAGGATAGAGATGCTGACCTTGCTAAACATCCTGTAGTATATAGGACAGCACCCCACAACAAAGAATTATCCAGAGTAGCAGCAGGAATGGAGAATGTTACAGAGTTGAAATGATTTGTCAGCTTGGTGAAGCACTGCATATGTAAAAGGCAAATCAGGTGGGTAAAGTTGAATGCCAGTCTAAGTCCAAGTAATTGATAGAGAAAAGTTGTAATGGCAAACTAGTGTGGACAGGAGAAAGTATACTGAGTTTGAGGTAAAGTCATGGCCTCAGAATATATTGAGTCCATGTTGTCACATTTTGTATAAATACTAATGGCAGAAGTAATATGTATGATTTTAAAATTTGAATTAACTATAGCCATGTCCTCATCCCCAGTTGCCATCAAAGAACTCAATCTGGATGTGAGGCTCTGAAGGTGAAGGCAAGAAACTATCAGTAGCTTGGAGTACTTTGTAAAAATGTCTGAGTTGGTGGGGAGAGGGTAGTGTTTATAATAGTTGTATCTTTTATAAATATTTAAAGTTTGAAAATCAGTTTCTTGTCACAGTTTTTTTCAAGTTGTGTGTGATATATTTTTCATGGGTTAACGTCTCTAAGTATGTATATATATTATATATACACACATATATATGTCTGTATATGTATATAAATTTACATATGTGTGTATATATACACACATATTTACGTGTGTGTGTGTGTATATATACACACATATATATACATATTTACGTGTGTGTGTGTGTATATATATGTGTGTATATATACACACACACACACACATATAAAAATTAGTAAAAAAGAAAAATCCTGCTCAGGCTCAGCCTGTGCATATGAATTTCTTGTTTTGGTACTTCACTTGCCAAATTTCAGTCGGTCTACTTTGCAACCTTAGCTGCTGCCTATCATGATGACTCTTTGGCATTAGAGTCTCAAATCTTTCTTGGTTGCTGAAGGAAAAAATGAAATTATATTCAGTATGTTTAGTTTCACATATTCAGAATTATAGAATCTTGGAGCTGGAGGAGATACTATGCCTCATTGAGTTCAGTGGATCATCTAGTATTTGATTCCTCTTGTGTTAGTCTCTAAAGCTACTGTAAGTTACCACAAACTTGATGAGACAAACAGCAGAAATTTACTCTCACACAGTTCTGGAGGCCAGAAGTCCAAAATCAAAGGTCATCAGGGCCACACTCCTTTCTTTATCCTTTACAGCTTCTGGTGGCTCCAGGCATTGCCTGACTTGTGGCTGCATAACTAAGCTCTGCCTCCGTCTGTACACAACCTCTTTTCTCTTTGTCTCACCTCTGTGTTTCCTTATTATGATACTTACTAGATTGAGGGCCCACCTGACTAATAAAAAATGATCTCAACTCAAGATCCTTAACTATTTTAGATCTTTTCATCAAATAAGGTCACTTAGACAGGTCCCAGGGATTAGAATATGGACGTATCTTTTTGGAGGCCACCGTGTAACCCGCTACATCCACTAAATACATGTCCATTGTTTGTTTGTGTTTGTTGCCCTTCTCTGCTTAGCTGCCTCTAACTAAGATCTTTAGGATTTTGAATAACTTTGTAGTGAAATCAATCTCCTGTAATGCATATACCGTTCACTTTGGTTCTCCCTGCTTGAAGCCATGCAGAAAAAAAATGAATTATTTTTCTCTCTGAAAGTCCTTCATTTGTTGTCCCTGAGACTTGTATCCTCCAGGACAAACACCTCTGGTTCCTTCAACAATTTCTCTCAATACTGACTCCTGTTCCCCTAATCATCCTGGGTTTGCTTCTCTAAAGCATTCAGAGGCAATAGAGAGAATACTGAATTTATTATTGAAGACCTAATACTGAGGCCATGTGTCTTCCACTTACTACTTAGGGGACCAAGGCAAATCAATTTATTTTAAATAACAGTAATACTGACTGCTTCATTATTTCACTGCATGCTTTTTATAGTCAAATGAGATTGTTATAAACGTTCTCTAGAAACATAACCTTTAAGTAAGGATACAAGTGTTCTTCTGTCTGTTTGTAAAATACTTTCACTCCCAGAACTGAACATAGGTCTCTCAGTACAGTCTAACCTAGTACAAAGTAGTAATCCCTATCATGTTCCCCAGCTGAGCTGCTCCTCTTCTGTTACCATAGCCTGGGATCACAGTAGCTTTTTTGGTAGTTATCGCATAATTCTTAACTCATATTGAAATTGTTCTTTACTAAAGAGTTCCAAATCATTTTCACAAATAACCTTTTTTAAAAAAATTCAACAAATGTTTATTGAGTTCTGCTAGTAGCAGTGCTTAGACGCTTGACAGAGAGGCAAAGAGGAACAAAATAAAATCGGTTTCTGCCCTCTTGGAGCCTACAGTATCATAAGGGAGACACACATTAACAAGTAATCACACAGTGAGTGTAAATTTACAATCTGAGACAGACTGGAAAAAGAAAGAGTTGCAAACTGACCTAAGCCAATTTGATAGTTCACAATGATACGAGTATCTACAGTAGATAAAGGTGGGCTCTGATAATTAAGATTGGAGGTCTGCAGTTCTCCCCACTAACCTCTTCACCAGCTGGTGTTAGTTACAGTGACAGTAAGGCTCAGATGGAATTCTGTCACACATGTAATCTTATTTATTGCTTTCTAATTCCTTGATTTTTCTATTTATAGAAAGAGCCACAAGGTATCGTTCAGGTAAGGCCATGTGAAGACAGTAGAGTCAGTGAATTTTCCATGTGGAAATTTAATTTAATTTGAAAATAATATTAGCCATTTTAATTGAATATAATAATAAATTGCATTGAATCTTCATAGGAAATACACGGTTCATCCTTCAGTTATTTAATATAATACTCCTTTAATGAGTCCTCTTTATGATGTTATAGACCTACTTCTGGTTGTACTTTAATGGCCACATTCTTATCTAAAGCTTCTATAGCTTGCTAACGTAATTCTCCAATATAAGATTTGTATCTTATGTTCTGACAATAGGTTTTGCCCTTTAAAATGGGTGTTTTTCAAGATTGATAGATCCATAAAGCCATGTACTTTTGCAAAGTAAGATGAATGCGTGATAGTTATAAGCTATTTTACTATTCAACTTCAAGTGACCTAGGAATTTGAAAGCAATATAAAATGTAAATTCTGTCTTAATATTTGATCTGTCTTTGCGTTGGCTTATTTGAACCATACCTTGTGGCTTTTTGTATAAATAAGTCCCACTGAAGTCATAATAAAGTCAAATGTTGTGAAATCAATTTTTTAGGAA
This sequence comes from Piliocolobus tephrosceles, assembly GCF_002776525.5. NCBI lineage: Eukaryota > Metazoa > Chordata > Mammalia > Primates > Cercopithecidae > Piliocolobus > Piliocolobus tephrosceles. The sequence goes on from NC_045446.1 coordinate 66,218,561, forward strand.
TGTTGAAGCTTGGTTTTCAATGTGTGCTGATCTCAATTTACTCTTCTAACATACGAAACAGTTTCTAGATATATACCTTGAAAATGGAGATAGCTATGGGTTTGGAGAGCTGTTCAGATAGTCTACATCTCAAGCTTATAGAATAACGGCTAGACAGCACAGAGGTTTAGGACTGTAGTAGATTTTCTCTAAAGTGCCCCTGTTGGGTATTTGCAAATATGTTGTTTCTTTGCAGGCTACCCCATCTGAATTTGAATGATTCCCAGGCATCTTGCAAAAACCTGGTGTTGCACTTTGCTTATCATGAATTTGCTATGCTGTCATTTTTATGCATCTCAATTTGAGGCCAAACCACATGTCCTAGTTTATTTTTTACTGTTTCAATTAAATATAAAGCTCTGTCTTCTTGATGGGTGTGTGAAGCATTTAGTGTTCCTTTAGTAGAGAATAAATACAGTTCATGACCTTGCTCACTCCCCAGCGCCTATAATTTTATAGTGTAACAAATTTACCTTTGGATACTATATAGCCAGCAACTCCTGAGAATTTAATATAAAGCCCTTAAATTCTATTTCCTTTATTTTATTTCCTCTAGAAAATAATATCCTTTAGGCTTTATGGAATGTATCTTTTCCTCAGACAATTAAAAGACAATTGAAATTAAGACTAGTAATTGTCACTTGCCATTCATTTCAATAAGATTATTTTATTCTTGAGAATAATTGTATATCGCAGAAGGAGGGTGAAGTTTTCTTCTTGACGCTAAGTAGTTATTGATCTGTTTATAAAGAAATCTGTATCAGATGCTAAAACTTTTGCTTGATCTTGAGAATCAGAAAACAATGACTAGACTATAGGTGTGCTCTAACCTTCTCCATTTGCAGGTATAAAGAAGGGGAATAGTGAGGGGAGTTACTCTCTAAAATAACTCATTATCTTTATGAAGATCCAGATCGCATGCCTTTGTTGCTCCAGTGAGGCAGGTTAAAATGGAAAATCCTGTATGAGAGCCTTGTGGCATGAGCACATTGCCTTAGAGAAGTTGCATCCAAATAGCCATCCCTGTAAATATGAGTGAATATTTTAATAAATTTTGGCTCATATTGGCACTGTTGATTTCACTGGTCACCTTAAAAGAAACAGAAATCTTGCAGGGCGCGGTGGCTCACGCCTGTAATCCCAGCACTTTGGGAGGCCGAGACGGGCGGATCACCAGGTCAGGAGATCGAGACCATCCTGGCTAACACGGTGAAACCCCATCTCTACTAAAAATACAAAAAATTAACCAGGCCTGTAGTCCCAGCTACTCAGGAGGCTGAGGCAGGAGAATGATGTGAACCCGGGAGGCAGAGCTTGCAGTGAGCTGAGATCCGGCCACTGCGCTCCAGCCTGAGTGACAGAGCCAGCCTGGGTGACAGAGCAAAGACTCCATCTCAAAAAAAAAGGAAAGAAACAGAAATCTTATATATTGCTTCTAAGTCGGATTTTTTTTTTTTTTCCTTCCTAATCTTCCTCTCCTATTTAGTAGAAGTTGAGATGTCAGGTCCAAGATATTAGAGGGAAAAATTTCTGGGATCTTAATCTTAGCTAAGGTGGCAAGTTTATGATATGTAAATAGGAACTAGTGGCCTCAACTCCTTGGAGTGGATTGGTCACTTTCTTAAACATTAGTTCCTTGTTCTGTGACCTATTCACTTTTTCTTTCGAAAGAAAGCAGCTGTTATTCTGACTTAATTAATATTATGAAGATGTCAGTAGATTGCAGTGACTATAACTAGGTGACTTAGTCCAGTTCAGATGTTTATACTGTATCTAAGAAATTTTAGCCTCTGTCGACAACTTGGAGGTTGTATTTACTCAGCTTTGGAAAATATCTGATCCTTCTTTACCTTTCTTAGGTTTCCACTGTATCCAAAAGGAGGGGAGAAGTTGCAATTTGATTATGGTGTCTATCTTCTGAACAAAAATATAGCACAGGTAAGTCTCTGTTCTTCACTTATCTCCTACTTCCATGCATAACCTGTTTCCTTAGATTGCTAGCCCTTTTTCTTTATAAACATGCACTGCAATTGACCCTTTTATTTAACCAGTTACATTAGTAATACACAGTTCTTCTTTTGACCACAGTCTTTTTCTGTGCCCTTAAAATGACTACAGAGAAGCAATGAATACAAATTGGAATCCTCTTGCTAAACTCAGAATCTCTTTCTGTGTTTTTACTTGCTGGTAGACTACACTTCAATGTGTGGGCTTCATTATCTCTTGCCTCTGCAGCTTGACCAATTGTAGTTTTCTTTTCTTAGGCTATTTCTAGGGACTCAGTTTGCATTGTTGTTTCTGGAGTAAAAGTTCAGTGCCTATGCAAGTACTTCATGGTATCCTCACTTTTTTATTCCGGGCCCAAAGGAAAAGACCAAGCACATGGCCCTTCCAGTCTGTCTTGGACGTTTGTGGCACTCTCAACATCACATCAGTTAGGATCCCACTTAAATAATGTCTTTCTGTATGCCATAGTAAGACTATCAGATGCTTAGGTTTGTATTTTCCTGAAAGATATATGTGCATTTCTTTAGCACTTCTGGCCCTACTTCAAGATGTAGGCATTCCGTAAGTTTTCTAATTATAAAGGAAGACTAACTTCCTTTGTTTTTGATTTGTTTTTATTTTTGAGTCGGAGTCTTGCTCTGTCGCCCAGCTGGAGTACAGTGGCATGATCTTGACTCACTGCAACCTCTGCCTCCCAGGTTCAAGCGATTCTTCTGCCTCAGCCTTCCAAGTAGCTGGGATTACAGGTGCGTGCCACCACGCCTGGCTAATTTTTTGTATTTTTAGTAGAGGTGGGGTTTCACCATGTTGGCCAGGCTGGTCTCGATATCCTGACCTCGTGATCCGCCCACCCCAGCCTCCCAAAGTTCTGGGATTACAGGCGTGAGCCACCGAGCCCGGCCTGTTTATTTTTATAAATAACAAGTGTTTTGTTTTCATTGGACATCCTTCCAATTGGAATATCACATGGATGAGTGTCCACAATTTGGCTGTTATTTAAAGACGTTATGAGCTATATCCTCAGACCTTTGGTTAAACAGAAGTAATAAGATTTGCGATGCCTTTGTTTTTATGAGCCTGTGTTTATCCACATGAATCTAAAGACTTGCTGAATATTCCCTTATTCATTTCTGATCAGTCTAGAATTATTCCTCTATGTAGTATCATCTGCCACTCTTCCCCTCAACCAACCTCAGTTTAATGGTGGGGATTGTTTTAATTTGTTTTTTATTAAGATTGTTGTCCTTTAGTGAAATTGGGTCAGATTTCTAGATTGCATTCCTCAATTTATCGTTTGCTTCACCCTTCACACTCATTGTCCTCTCAACCATACTACTTTTATTGTTACTTCCACTCCAGCTCCAGGAAAGCAGCCCTCTGACAGTCTCTGGCCCATGACTCACCTTTCCATGTGCCGTTCTTCCCACAACTGATACTTGCCCACTCTCCATTTTTGGCAGACAGGTATTTCAGTCAAAGAATCAGGGCTTTCATTCCAAGGCTGCCTAGCTCCCACTCTGCTGATCACAGTTCTATCATACCATGGAAAAGGCAGTGCTTAAACAGAACTGGTTAAAAGTGCTCAGACTGAGGCCAGGTATGGTGGCTCATGCCTGTAATGCCAGTACTTTGGGAGGCCGAGGTGGGTGGATCGCCTGTGGCCAGGAGATAGAGACCAGCCTGGGCAACATGGCAAAACCCCATCTCTACTAAAAAATACAAAAATTAGCCAGGTGTGGTGACATGCGCCTGTAATCCCAGCTACTCAGGAGGCTGAGGCATGAGAATCTCTTAAACCTGGGAGGCAGAAGTTGCAGTGAACTGAGATCGTGCCATTGCACTTCCAGCCTGGGTGACAGAGCAAGACTCTGTCTCAAAAAAAAAAAAAACAAAGTGCACAGACTAAGACCGCACTAAGGAAGAAGTAAATTAGAGAGCCCCTCCAGCGATGTCAGCTGTGGTAGAAAGAGCACGTAGATACTACAGGATCTAGAGTTTCAGAGTAAAATTGGCATCATTTAGTAGAACTAAGTTCTGATTTGAGTTCAGAACGTCTCTTCTTGCCCTATTTTCTCTGTCTTGCTCTAGGCACATAGGTCCTAAGGTCAGAAGGCTGTTGGAAGCTTCCTGGTGAAACTTAATCCTGCTGAAATGCCTGTATTTCCTCATATATCCCAACTTCAAACATACACACAATATGCACATGTGTATAGATGTACACACATATGCACAAACATGCTTCTTTCTTCTCAAGGGCCCCAAAGAATGGTATGACAAAGGATGATATAAAGTGTTGCTAAGAATACCACAGCTTGCTTTGAGAGCAAGACCAAGATGGAGGCGATGTGCAGGGGAAAACTTAGCAAAGTCAGCCCTCCTCATCAGACTCGCAACTCTCGGACCTGTTTGGTCCCCACTTCCCAAGAGGCCTCTGAGTTTATTATTGACCAAACCAAGGCCACAAGTATGCTGACCTAGTTTTACTCATCTAAGAAATGGATTGCTTGTAGTAATTGTGTATCCTCTCCAACTTTATATATGCTCTTTGAAAATTGAGAGAGAGAGAGAACAATCAATAGGTTAACTACTCTGAATCCATAGGGAGCAAGTGTCTTCCTGTGTGGGTTTTCTTTTTTTAATCACACTAGAGGCAGTTTTAAAAGGAGGGGACAGTAAGCTTCTTAAAAACTGGCTTTTTTATATTTCAAAATGTATTCAGGAAGCTCTTTAAGCAGTTAGAAACTTTTAGAACAGTTGTGACCTTTCAGTTTTTTTTGCCTCAGCTCTGTCTGTTCTGTCTCTCGCTGTTTCTCGGGGAAGCTTTCATTTTGTCTTTGACCTTACTGCCATCACTGTTTCACATTTTGATTTGTAACAAATGAAAGAACCATTAATTGTTATGGCTCCTAACCAAGCATTATAGCAATCAGATATTTCCAGCTTTTGAAGGTTTGTTTTTATAGACATGTAGACTAATACATGTTGTCAAAGGGGAGTTTGTCTTCTCAGCCAGTCTCATATGTACCCCATCTCTCAAGATGTGAACAAATCATACTATTAAAATGGCCTCACCTCAGTAATTTATAAGCCACATTAGTGGAGGTGGATGAAAGCATTGGCATGTGTTAAAGTGCCAGAGAAAAAGGAGTGAAGTCATTTAATACTGCATCCATAATTTGGTTGAGGATTTGAATAGTCAATAGGACCTTTCATCACAACCAGAAGTAGTAGTAAAATCACTTTTTTGGTAGAGGAAATGACAGAATTTAGTAATATTTGTTACTTCAGTATTTGGGATCAGTCCAGCCCAAGTTTTGAAAGCACAAGCTTAGAGAGACAGGCCTTCAAGTAGAAATCCTCAAGTGTTGTTTGAAGAGCTGAGAGCACTGGTAAGGCCTGCTTGCCCTCTTCATGTCACTGCTGTCTGAAGGTGTGTGTGTGTGTGCTGGATTAAGTACTAAGAGTGAGTGAAGCGAAATGCCTCGTTTTCAGCACCATTTATTAATATTTGTCAAATGCCAGCCTCTTCAGTTGGAAATAGCCTTCCTTGTTGGCTACCATGTAATGCTGTAGGAATGGGCCTGTCAAAATTCAGGTGCAGTATAATTGACGTTGACTTTAAAAACCAGATCCTGCCATAATTTCAGTTAGTTCATGAGTACATTATGTTAGAATTTGTGTAGAGAACAGAAATTTGCTTTTAATTCTCAGAGCATAAAAATTACATGTAAAACAAAAATTGTAATACTTTTATCTTATATTTGTGGAGAGCCTTATAGTTTGTAAAGTACACGCCTTATAGTTTGTAAAGTACATTCACATAATCCCTATCATCACCCTGCAAAGTAAAAAGGGCAGATACTATTAAATGGATTTGAGGACAGCTTGGCTTTTGACATTTGTCCCTCCAGTGTCGTATCACATGATTTGATAGGTGTGGCAGAGATCCCCTTACTTCTGTATACTTTACTGTTCTGTATATTTCCATCCTAAAAGTGCACCAAATCAAAGAAGATGACATTCCCAGATAGAAAAGGAAGCAAATGTTTTTTGAGAATGGAGACAAAAACTATTTTGCACATCATATTTCCATTAGCAAGCACAATGCCAGAAACACTATAAGTTCTAAAGAAATTAATAATGAATGGTGATATAGCACCATCACACAAGAAACTAAGACCTAGAAAAGTTAAGTGACTTTAATGAATTTTAAAAATTGTGATACACACACACATGCACACACACAGAAATGGAATATTTTTCAGCCTCTGAAAAGGACATACTGCCATTTGTAACAACACAGATGAACCTGGAGGACATTATGCTAAGTGAAATAAGCCAGACAGTGAAAGACAAAGACTGTGTGATCTCAATCGTACGCAGAATCTTAAATGTAAAAGTTGAATAACTAGTAACAGAGAGTAGGATGGTAATTCAGTGGGAGGGAGGGAAGGAAATAGGAAGAAGCAGGCTAAAGGGTATGCAAATTTGCAGTTAGATAGGCTGCATAAGTCTGGAGATGTAATATACAGAATGAAGATTATAGTAATAGTGTATCATGTACTGAAAATTTGTCAAGAGAGTAGATTTCTGCAGTTTTTATCACACACACCCATGAATATGTTAATTTGTTTGACTGCTGTAATTATTTCACTATGTATATTATATCAGAACATCATATATACCTTAAAACATGTTGTACCCCTTAGATACAATATAAAATTTTTTAAAGTTAGGTAACTTGCTTAAAATTCGTTAGTTTATTCAACAATATTTGTTGAGCACTTATTGTGTGCTGTGTACACTGAGTTAGGTTGCAGTGGGTAGAGCAGTGAATAAGATACACAAGATCCCTGATCCCTGCTTCCTTAATATGCTAGACACAAAAGAACAAATATTGTAGCATTCCGTTTATATAAGTATCTCCAAAAAGCAAACTCATGAAGTCAGAAAGCCACATTAGAGGGCTGGGGGAATAGGAGAGCTATTGCTTAATGATTACAAAGTTTCTGTTGGGATGATGAAAAAGTTTTGGAAACAGATAGTGACAACAGTTATATAACATTGTGTATGTAATTAATGCCACTGAATTTTACACTTAAAATGGTTTAAATGGCAAATTTGAATTGTATACTTTAAATGGGTGAGTTGTATGTTATGTGAATCATATCTCAATAAAGCTGTTTTAATAAAAGAAAAAGAAAGATCCCTGCCTCGTGAAGCTTGTAACCTGATGGGAAGAGACATACAATAAACAGAGAAAGTCATTTTAGATTGCGATAAGTGCTGTCATGGAAATTAATTAGGTGATATAATAGAAAATAACTGGAGAAGGACCTACTTTAGATTACATTGTCAAATAAGCCTTATTGAGGAAGTGACTGTTGAGCTTAGACATGAATGATGACAAGGAACCAGCCGTGCAACCAGCTAGGGAACAGAAAGTTCCTGAAGGTGATGGGAATAGCAAGGGCAAAGGCCCTGAGGTAGGAAAGAGCTATGCTGAGGTAACAGATGGAGGGCTGATGTTGTGGCAGGAGTGTAGTAATTGAGGGGCAGAGGTAGCCAGGGAGCATAGCATATAAAACCTCAGAGACCACAGCAGAGTTTCCTAAATTATTTTAAATACAAAGGGAAACCATTGAGTGAATGATGTAAGCAGGAAAGTGGCATGATTTGATTTGTTTTTTCCCAAAGATCATTCTAGCTACTACTTTTTTTGGCCCCACCCACCCACCTCCACATTCTAGCTACTTTAATAGATTGCAGGGAACTAGAGTTGAGGCAGAGTTACCAGTTAGAAGGCACTTCAGAAGAACAGATTAGGGGTGATGGTGGTTTGGATCAGGATGGTAGGGGTAGAGATGGAGAGAAGTGAGCAGATTTGAAATATATTATGGGACGTGAACTAGTGGACTGAATGTGGGAGATGAGGAAAAAAGGAATGTGAAGAATGACTCCTAGGTTTTGTATATGAGCAACTCCTTGGATGATAATGCCATTTATTGAGATGCGGAAGGATCCAGGAGGTGGGAGCAGGGCAACCAAAAGATCTTCTTTGCAAATGTTAAGTTTGAGTTACCTATTAGAAATCCAAGTAGACAACAGGATATATAAGTATGGAGCTCAGGATTGGAGGTCAGTACAAGGTATAGAAATTTGGGACTCATCAACATAAAGATGGTATTTAAATCCAGGGAACTAGATGAGATTACCCAGGGAGAGAACGCAGAGTTGAGAAGAGAGGGAGACAGATACAGACACACACCTACAGTGGGATTTAGCCCTGGGAAATTACATTTAGAAGTTAAGTAGCAGAGGAAGAACCAGCAAAAACTGAGAGGAATGAACAGTGAGGTAGGGAGAAAATGAAGAGAGAGTAGGATTTGGAAACTAAGAGGAGTAAATTTCTGAATAGAAGAAGTTATCAGTATGTCGAGTTATGGGTTTATCACTGAAGATGACTGTGGGATTAAGGGAAGTTTCTTTTTGTTTTTGTTCTTTTAATTGGTTTGTTTTGTGGGAATCTGGAATGGTTTGTTTGCTTTGTTTCTGAAGATGGCAGGTATCAAGGCATATTTATGCTGATGAGAGTGAGCCTTTGCTCTTGCCACTTATCCCAAATTGCCTTTTTCAGATGCGTGAAGGATGGTGGGAAGAGAACAGGGAAAAAGTCCAGCTCATTATTTATCTTATAAAAGGAAGACTTTTGATAGTATGATGTAAATGTGTAGTTCTCACCACAACTCCCACCATAGTATGAATATATCTTTGATGTGAAGATGAATTGACCATCTGTACAGGCATTGAATTAGTTTAACTTTTGGATAAAGTGAAGAGAGCTATACTGAAACTAAATAATTTTCTTCCAGATTGTTGGTACTGAGCCTTTAGTAGACTTTCTGAATAGTTTCACATGAGTGTGCCAACTATACAGAATTTAAGTGACAGATTCCTTTTTCTCCTAGAGCAGCGGTGTAATCAGTCCCTGGTTCCTTGGGGATCCCCAACACTCTCAGTAGGTCTGGGAGGGCAGAAGTATTTTCATAATAATACTAAGACATTTTTGCCTGTTTCACTGTGTTGACATTTACGTGATGGTAGGTAAAACTGCTGGCCACTTAGAACAAATCAAGGCAGAGAAACTAAACTCAGCTAGCAGTATTTGTCCTCTGTAAGACTGTGTACTCATAGTTTATATGTATTTTTAAAACAGGGTTCAATTAAGAATGTCCTTAATGGCTGGGCGCAAGCACTTTGGGAGACCGAGGTGGGCGGATCACAAGGTCAGGAGATCGAGACCATCCTGGCTAACACAGTGAAACCCCATCTCTACTAAAAATACAGAAAATTAGCCAGGCATGGTGGCGGGCGCCTATAGTCCCAGCTACTTGGGAGGCTGAGGCAGGAGAATGGCGTGAACCCGGGAGGCGGAGCTTGCAGTGAACCGGATCGCGCCACTGCACTCCAGCTTGGGTGACAGAGTGAGACTCTGTCTCAAAAAAAAAAAAAAAAAGAAAACAGAACCAAAGACAAAAACCACATGATTATCTCAACAGATGCAGAAAAGGCCTTTGACAAAATTCAACAGCCCTTCATGCTAAAAAACTCTCAATAAATTTGGTATTGATGGAACGTAACTCAAAATGATAAGAGTTATTTATGACAGACCCACAGCCAATATCATACTGAATTGGCAATAACTGGAAGCATTCCCTTTGAAAACAGGCACAAGACAGGGATGCCCTCTCTCACCACTCCTATTCAACATAGTGTTGGAAATTCTGGCTAGGGCAATCAGGCAAGAGAAGGAAAGAAAGGGTATTCAGTTAGGAAAAGAAGAAGTCAAATTGTCCCTGTTTGCAGATGACATGATTGTATATTTAGAAAACCCCATCGTCTCAGCCCAAAATCTCCTTAAGCTGATGAGCAACTTCAGCAAAGTCTCAGGATACAAAATCAATGTGCAAAAATCACAAGCATTCTTATACACCAGTAACAGACAAACAGAGAGCCAAATCATGAATGAACTCCCATTCACAGTAGCTTCAAAGAGAATAAAATACCTAGGATCCAACTTACAAGGAATGTGAAGGACCTCTTCAAGGAGAACTACAAACCACTGCTCAGTGAAATAAAAGAGGACACAAACAAATGGAAGAACATACTATGCTTATGGATAGGAAGAATCAATATCGTGAAAATGGCCATACTGCCCAAGGTAATTTATAGATTCAATGCCATCCCCATTAAACTACCAATGACTTTCTTCACATAATTGGAAAAAAACTGCTTTAAAGTTCATATGGAACCGAAAAACACCCTGCATTGCCAAGACAATCCTAAGCCAAAAGAACAAAGCAAAGCAGGTAGCATTACGCTACCTGACTTCAAACTTGAGACTAAACTTTTGAGGACCACTGTCTTAGAGAATGTGGCCTTCCAGATATTCTATGAAACCCTTCAATTGCTCCAGTACACATGTGTCATTTCCCCAAATATGGAAACATAGTATGAGAGACCTACCAATTTGCATTCCAGGAATGATATGTAGTACAAGTCAGAAGGCTAGCAGCTATCAGTGGATTCTTCCCTGTTGCTTTTGTAAGCCAGGCCTCTTCTCTCCTTTTCTGAAAGCTCAATATTTAAGAGTAATACTTTGAGGGTATATTGTACAAATAATAATGATGATTTACATATGTATAGAATGTAATGGCTTTGGAGTGTTTATTTTTATTTGTGTAGCTCACTTCATACTCTATGAAGTATGTTGACCAAGTCTATCTTTAGAGATAAGAGATTGACCTGCTGCTATGCTAATTTCCTGGGGATGACAAAGCTATTAAATGGCAAGCAATTCAAAATCAAATCCAGTTATGTCGTACTAATGTTGTTTGTTTTTCTTTTTAATTTGGGCCTTCTTACAATTCTATGAGTTAGACAGGGCATAGACAATTGATGAGCCCCCTGAGACAGTGGGTTAAGTAGAAGAGCTAAAATTAGAACCTGGAGATTTCATGACACCCTTCATTTTACCCTATTATTTCTCTTCCCCTTCAAGTTAAGACTTCATAGAAAGTAAAAGTAGCTTCTCCATCCAAAACAACTGGGAACCCCTGTTCTGCCAAGGACGTGGTCCTTCTGTAAATCTTTACTCCTGGGGCCCACAGTGCACAGCTATTTAGAAGGGATCAATGCCAGCTTATACCCAGCAGCTTAAATTCGTGTATATTTCTTTAACATGCAGCCAAATGTATGTGACACATGAGAAGAAAATATGCTTTTATTTTCATAATTCTTAGAATCAAAAATATAAATTCCAAGGATGTTTTAATAGTCAAAATGCCTTTCCCAACTACTGCATACAAAATTTGCCAATAATACGGTGGAAGCTCTTTATAAAAAGTACTAAATTAAAAGAAAATAACTTTACTGAAATATATTTCATATACCATACAATTGACCCATTTAAATTGTACAATTCAGGCCAGGCTCACACCTGTAAATCCCAGCACTTTGGGAGGCTGAGGTGGGCAGATCACTTGAGGTCAGGAGTTCGAGACCAGCCTGGCCAACCTGGTAAAACCCTGTCTCTACTAAAAAAATACAAAAATTAGCCGGGCAGGGTTGCAGGTACCTGTAATCCCAGGCTGAGGCAGGAGTGGAGTGGCATGAAACCAGGAGGCGGAGGTTGCATGAGCCATGCCACTGCACTCCAGCCTGGGCAATAGAACAAGACTGTGTCTCCAAAAAATATATATATATGTGTATATATATATAGTTCAGTGGCTTTTAATATATTCACCAAATTGTGCAACTATCACCACGGTCAATTACAGAACATTTTCATTGCCCCCAAAAGAAACCCTGTACCCACTAGTAGTCATTCCTCATTCCTTCAGGCTCCCCATCCCTGGGCAGCTACCAGCCTACTTTCTGTTTGTATAGATTTGCCTGTTATGGACATTTCTTATAAATGGAATCATAAAACATGTGGTCTTCTGTAACTGGCTTCATTTGCTTTGCATAAGATCAAGGTTTATCCATTTTGTAGCATGTATGAGTCATTCCTTTTTATAGCCAATTTTTTTTTGCAGTTGGAAGATGTGTATGTATATATAACATGTTATTTATCCATTTATGAGTTGATAGACTTTTGGGATGTTTCCATTGGCTGTTATCAGAATGCTGTTAAGAACATTTGGGTACAAGTTTTTGTGGGGATATAGTTTTCTTTATTTTGGGGTGTATACCTAGAAGTGGAATTGCTGAGCCGTATAGTAGCTTTGTTTAAATTTGAGGAATTGCCAGACTGTTTTCTAAAGTGGCAACACCATTTTACATTTCCACTACTAATGTACAAAGATTCTGTATTGGTCTGTTCTCATGCTGCAATAAAGACATAGCCATGACTGGGTAATTTATAAAGGAAAGAGGCTTAATGGACTCACAGATCCACATGATTAGAGAGGCCTCATAATCATGGTAGAAGGCAAAGTAGAAGCAAAAGCACTGTGTTACATGGCAGCAGGCAAGAGGGCGTGTGCAGGGGAACTCCCCGTTATAAACCTGATCTCACATCAGATCTTGTGATACTTATTCACTCTCACAAGAACAGCACAGGAAAGACCTGCTCCATGATTCAGTTACCTCCCACTGGGTCCCTCCCATGACACATGGGAATTATGGGAGCTACAATTCAAGATGAGATTTGGGTGGGGACACAGCCAGATCATATCACGTTCCCATTACTCTGTATCCTACCAACACTTATTTTGTGTGTTTTTTATGATAGCCATCCTACTAGGTGTAAATGGTTTTGACTTGAATTTTTTCTAATGGCTAACGATGTTGAGTGTCATTACTCTTTATGTACTTATTGGCCATCTGTGTATCTTCTTTGGAGAAATATCTATTCAGACCCTTTGACCATTTTTAAATTAGGTTGTCTTTATTTATTTATTTAGAGGCAGGGTTTCACTCTATAGACCAGGCTAGAGTGCAGTGGCATGATCACAGCTCACTGCAGCCTCAGACTCCTGGGCTCAAGCAGTCCTCTCACCTCAGCCTCCCATGTAGCTAGGACCACGTAGCCAGGCACATGTCACCATGCTCTGCAATTTGTCCATTGAATTCTAAGAGATCTTTATATATTCTGGATAGAAGTCTCTTCTTAGAAAAATGGTTTGCAAATATTTTCTCTCACCCTGCAGGTTGTCTTTTCACTTTTTTGATAATGTCTGTAGAAGTACAAAGATTTTTAATTTTTATGAAGTTCAATTTTATCTGTTTTTTTCTTTTCCTGCTTGTACTTTTGGTGTCATATCTAGAAGACTTAGCCAAGGTCACAAAGATGTACTTTTACATTTTCTTCTGTATAGTTTTAACTCATATTTACGTCTGTGGTCTATTTGAATTAATTTCTGTGTATGGTATGAGGAATCCAACTTCATTCTTTTGCATGTGGATATCCAGCCATTCCAAAAACATTTGGTGAAAAGACTACTGTACCCATTGAATTGTTTTTGCAATCTTGTTAAAAATTAATTAACTGTAAATGTGAGGATTTATTTTTGGACTCTGGATTCTATTACATTAACCTTTATATCTGTCTTTATGCTAGTGCCATCTATATCTTTTTTACTTAAAAAATATTTTCTAAATTCAAAAATCTTACATGTCCATTGTAGAAATTTAGCAAAGTACAAAAGAAGAAAGAACAGAATTTTTTTCATTACCTATAATCTCACCACTCAGAGAGAGGCACCTTCTGGATCTTCCAAACTTTTTGTCTTCTTCTTATGTAGTTGAGATGATATTGTAGCTCAGGATTTGTCCACAGTAAGTGTACTCAGTAAATGGTAGCTGCCATTTTTTGTTGTTGATCTTGTTGTCATTCTTGTTAGGCTGATGTGGAAAGGGAAAGCATCAGTAGAAGGATAGAAGATATGCCACCTGAACTGGGAAGTCAAGGAAGAGAAGTGTCTGGGGAGTGAGAGAAGGGGAGCCAAGGTGCACAGGAGGAACTGCTGAAGGCATATGTAGGCTGGCCTGGCTGGAGCAGAAGGTTACCTTCATAGTGGGGACAGGAACCATGTTTTTGGCTAACTACTCTCGGTCCCACTTACCAGTTGTTACACCTGGACCTAAATGTGGTCTGTGTGAGATCCCTAAGCATGTTTTACATATGTAATAGGTACTTATTGAGGCCTGATGCAGTGACTCATGCCTGTAATTCCAGCACTTTGAGAGATTGAAGCAGGAAGATCACTTGAGCCCAGGAGTTCAAGACCAGCCTGGGCAACATGACAAGACCCCATCTTTACAAAAAATAAAAAAATTAGCAGGGTGTGGTGGTGTGTGACTGCGGTCGCAGCCACTTGGGAGGCTGAAGTGGGAAAATCACCTGAGCCCAGGAGGTCAAGGCTGCAGTGAGCTGTGATTGTACCATTGCACTCCAGCCCGGGTGACATGACAAACCCTGTCTCAAAAAAAGATGTCTGTTGAAAGAATGAATGATGAATGAGTCAGTCAGAAGATTGTTCTTTCCTCTTTATGGCTGATAATTAAACAACTTATTTCTGTGTAATGTATATTATATATTTTATATATAAGAATATATATAGTTAGAATTTATATCCCATATATCCCCATATATGTAAGCATATATAACATATATATGTAAACATATATATTTATATATATACACACATATCTTGTATCTAATGTTTTAATTGAGGTCAAAAAATTATATTTATTTGTTTATATATAGTTTTTTCCAAAAGTTCTATTCTGTGTTTAAAGGGATAACATGCATTTTTGTAGTTGCAAATGATTGTTTAAGTGTTCGTGTATTAATTTTTCTGAGAACCATCATTAGCTATTAACCAATGTACTAGACATTTTTAATGTCATTGACTATGATTACTGTACTCTTTGCTGAAAGTGTAAATTGATAAGATAAAACTATTTTTATCTCAGTTGGACATTTTTTCCTTTTAAACTGAAACTACAAATACAATGCCAAAAATATCTTTCCAAATGAAAAATAAAACAATTGTAACTTACATTTATCTAGCTTATTTTAGGGCACAGGGCCCTTTCACATATATTATTTCTTTTATCCTTTGCAGAAACCCTAAAAGTGTTGGTATTATTATCTTCATTTTACATTTAGATAAACTGAGCCTCTGAAGGATAAGTCCTTTGCTCATAGTCACACAGCTGTTACATGAACAAAGAAATTCAGACCCTAATATCTGACTCTAAGTTCAGGAGACTTGCTGCTTTCCTTTTATCAGACAGGAAGAAACATCTTACATAACAGGCTTCCCTTTTTTTCTGTGGCTAATAGCTCGGTATAAATTTAGCACCTTACTTGGCTTACCATCTTTGATAACATCTATCTCTTCCTTTATCCTAGTTGTTTTAAAAGAGTCACTTTAGGCTTTTCACTTGTTCAGTAATATTAGCCTTTTCCAAAGCACCACCATGAGTGACATCTTTTGCTGGGAGGAAAATATTTAAAGAATGTACCTCAACTGAAACGAAATATGTAGTGCTAGCTAGTTCAGAGAGGATGGGATATAAATTCTAACTATACTTTTTATGATTAAGCATCATGAAATGAATTATGAGCTATATGAAAAATGAATTTGGTCTGATTTTAGTTGGCATCAAAGTGACCGGGATAGCTTAGGTGTAAGCTCTTTAAAGAAATGAACTCCAAAAAAATTGTTTATATTGCCTGATTCAAAACCCAAAGTCTCTAGCTTTTAGGGGAAGGTAGTACAGTAGATTTGAAATTCTAAATTTTGGAACTTTTAATGATACTATGTTTGGCTAATTTATCTTTTTGAAAGAGAGAGAGAAAAAAACAGTTACTTTCGCCAACATACCCACAGTTACTTGTGGATAGACCCATATCATAATTCTGTATTTAAAATAATAACTTTGTAGATATTTGTGTAAATTATCAGTTTAAAAATGTATATATTATAAATGCAGACTAGCACTTTACATTTAAATAATTAGGTAGATGCAATGAAGGGAATGAAATTTTGTCATCCACACATTTCAAAAAGGTGGATGAAATGATTTAATGGAAAGAACATAACACCATCAATTAGAAATTTCAGGATTAGGCTGGGCACCGTGGCTCACGCCTGTAATCCCAGCACTTTGGGAGGCCGAGGTGGGTGGATCACGAGGTCAGGAGATCGAGACCAACCTGGCTAACACGGTGAAACCCTGTCTCTACTAAAAATACAAAAAAAAAAATTAGCCGGACGAGATGGCGGGTCCCTGTAGTCCCAGATACTTGGGAGGCTGAGGCAAGAGAATGATGTGAACCTGGGAAGCGGAGCTTGCAGTGAGCCAAGATCACACCATTGCACTCCAGCCTGGGCTACAGAGCAAGACTCCATCTCAAAAAAAAAAATAAAATAAAACGTAAAAAAGAAAAATAAAAAAAGAAATTTCAGGGTTTTATTCCATCTCTTTTAACTTGCCAGTACCTTGGGCATATAGTGTCTTTCTGTTGTGTCTCAGTCTTCTCATCTGAAGAATCAAAAAGTTGAGTATTATGTGCTCTGTGCCCCATGTCAGCCCCAGGTTCTTTAAATCTCTGCTTCTTAACTTTACCACTCTTATAATTTAGTCTGTTCATTGCTTTCTAAAAATCACTTTTAAGTTGTTTAACTCACGACAGCACGATCAAAAAGATATTAAGATTCTTGCCAGGTGCAGTGGCTCATGCCTGTAATTCCAACATTTTGGGAGGCCAAGGCAGGAGGATCACTTGAGCTCAGGAGTTCAAGACCAGCCTGGGCAGCACAACAAGACCTCATCTCTACAAAAAATTTTAAAAAGTATCTGGACACAGTGGCATGTGCTTGTAGTCCCAGCTACTCAGGAGGCTGAGGCAGGAGGATTGCTTGAGGCTAGGTATTCAAGGCTTTAATGAGCTATGATTGTGCCACTGCACTCCCGCCGGGGCGACAGTGAAACACTGTCTCAAAAAAAAAAAAAAATTTAAGATAAAATGTACAAATAGTATGCTTATATATTGGTGATTTTGTTTTTAGAAAATATTCAGAGATTTATGGAGTACCATACTAGGTTTATGTAAGTCCCATACAATATGGACTTATAAAACTAATGATAATACTATCTTACATTGTTAGTGCCTTACAGTTTTCAAAGCATTCTCATAAGAAGCTCATATACTTCCCCTCACAATTTCTTCTCTGAAGTAGAATTAATAAGTAGTTTGATTTAGTAGTTCATCTTGGGAACTCTAGCATAAGGAAATAATTCTAACTTCCTAAAAACAGTTAAATATGTTTATCATAACTGAAAACAGTTATCTGGGAATAGGTTAAGTAAACGAAGGAGCATTGTCTTCATTCGTTTTCTGCTGCTATAACAGTATCATGGACTAGGTAATTAAAAAAGAAAAGAGATTTGTTTGGCTCATGGTTCGGGAAGCTGGGAAGTCTGAGAGCATGGCACCAACATCAAGCAAGCATCAACCCATGGCAGATGTGAGATGGAAAGAGGAAAATTGGGCCGAATTCACCCCTTTATTAGGAGCCCACTCCTGCAGTAATGGCATTAATCCATTCTTGAGGGTGGAGCCTTCATGACCTAATCATCTCTTAAAGGAACCACCCCTTAATACTGTGACGGTGGCAACCAAACTTCAACATGAGTTTTGGAGGGGACATTTAAAACATAGCAAGCATTCACTGTGATTAAAATTTTTATGAAGATTAGGTAGCATAGAAATACCTTTGTTATTCGTGTAGAAAAGAGAGCATGGGGTTGAGTGCACACTATGGTTACAGTTATTAAAATAATTTTAAAGGCACCAAACAAACTACCCTATATACAGGAGAGAAAAGATCGCCTGGTTGTATACCAAAACTGTTACGTGTTTGTTTTGTGGGACTTCAGATAATCTTTCTACTTACCTTTTTATTGATTTATTTTTATTGAGTACGTATTGCTTTTATAATAGAATATGTGTATAAAAATTAATTTTTTCAGATAAAAACTGAGTCCTAGTGAAGTTTTTTGACATTCTCAAAATGGCACAAATGGTTAATGGTGAACCTGGCACAAGAAACCAGTTTTCTTCTCTTAATCTATTCATTAGTACATTCAAATTATAGGATATTCCAGCAGATATAGAAATTACAGCTTTAAAGAGGTTGGTCAAGCTATGTATTTTTTTGCAAAAGCTATTTTTTTGCAAGTCTATGTAAGTTTTTACTTCCTCTTTAAGATTCATTAACCATAGTAAAATTGACAAAATCAGCATTATTTTTTCATACTTTCTAAAATACAGCTATATTCCCTCTAGCTGAGTATGTTTCCAGTCAGTATATGTGGTTAGGAGAACAAGTACAGACAGACATGAATTCACTTTCTGATCAGTATTGCCACTTGATAACTGTGGCCTTGTGAATTTCTAGGCCTCAGTTTCCCTATTTATATAGTGAGATTCACAAATTCTGTTAAAATGTAATGCTGACTTTTTCTAAACTGCCCTAAAACATTTCCCTGTCTGTCCCCATTGTTTTCACATTTATAAACAGTAGTTGTATTTCATTGTTTCCAGATTCCTTTACAAGGCAGCTTAATGCCTTGGAAAGAGCTCTAGATTGTGTTCTAGCTTCAGAGTTGCCTCTAACTCTTTGGTTTTCTAACTCATTGTCCCTCTTATTCACTGTAAGATTGAGCTAGTCTTTCTCTCTCTCTCTCTTTTTTTTGATACAGTCTTGCTCTGTTGCCCAGGCTGGAGTACAATGGCGTGATCTTGGTTCACTGCAGCCTCCACCTCCTGGGTTCAGGCCATTCTTCTGCCTCAGCCTCCCGAGTAGCTGGGATTACAGGCACCCGCCATCGCGCCCAGCTAGTTTTTGTATTTTTAGTAGAGACAGAGTTTCACCATGTTGGCCAGGCTGGTTTTGAACTCCTGACCTCCAATGATCTGCCCGCCTCAGCCTCCCAAAGTGCTGGGGTTACAGGTGTGAGCGACCACACCTGGCCAAGCTAGTCTCTTAATTTTTCTAAGCCTTGGCTCCTTCTTTTCATTTCCTTCTAGCAGTAATGTTCTTCCGTTTCTCCCAATCTTGTTTTGAGCACATGTGTGATTAAAGAAAAACAACAGTAAACTGGTTACTCTTAAAGTAGAGGTGATGGGAGGGTAGATTGATCATTTAAAAAAATAATTTGGCATTATGCAGTGAAATTGAAGATTTGTATATGAGAATGTTTATAGCACCACTATTCATAATAGCCACAGATTAGAAACAACTCAAAATATATTGACAATATGTTCATCATTAATTATGGTATATTTATGTAATCAAATACTATGCAGCCATGAAACCATAGCAATGATAGGGGCGAATTTCACCAGCATAATGTTGAGTAAAAGAACCAAAGCAAAAAAAAAAAAAAAAATCTCCACAATCATCCTCATTTATGTATAGTTCAAAACCAAGCAAGATTAAACTATATTATTTAGGAATGAAAATTATACAAAAAAACAAGGGTAGTGACTACCTCTGGAAGCGAGAAGGGGCTCGTGGAAGGCTTCTGGGGCACCAGCAGCATTCTATTTCTTGACCGAATGGTGGTAACACAGGGGTTTGCTTTATAATCCTGATCCTTTAAACAATGCGTATGTGTGTTTTATGCATTTTCTATATGCATATTATGTCTTGCCATTAAAAAATCATAGGTAACAACAATATTTAAAAATGTATAACACTATTTCATCAAATTCTTGTAATCTCTTGAAAAATAATTGCCATTACAAAGGATGGCAAGGACTTTGTATTTCAGCATCGTGTACCAGAAGGAAAAGAATTTTCAGTGAGAGCACTTAAGCATTGTCTTAGCTTTACACATAAGAATATCTGCTTTGGGCCGGGGATGGTGGCTTGCGCTTGTAATCCTAGCACTTTAGGAGACCGAGGCAGATGGATCACTTGAGCCCAGGAGTTCAGGACCAGCCTGAGCAACATGGTGGAACCTCGTCTCTACTAAAAATACAAAAAAAAAAAAAAAATTAGCTGGGTGTGGTAATGCACACCTCTAGTCCCAACTACTTGGGAGGGTGAGGTGGGAGGATTGATTCCCAGGAGGTCAAGGCTACAGTGAACCGAGATTGCACCACTGCACTCCAGCCTGGGTGACAGAGACCCTGTCTCAAAAAAAGAGTATCTGCTTTTGATCACACAATATATCTTTGTAACCAATCTGCACGTGCACCCCCTGAATCTAGAAGTTTAAACTAAAACAAAAAAGAATATCTGCTTTTATTGATACCTATATGCAAAGCATGTCTTATTCTTTATTCCTAGTCTTCACAATAACCTTTTTTTAGTTTTTTGTTATTCGCATTTTACAGGTGAGGAAACAGGTGTAGAATAATTTTTGGTAGATGAGGAATTTTTAAAAAATAATTGAAACAAATCTGCATGGAGCATTTTTGGTATTTTTTTTTTCTCCTTCATGTTATAAAAAGATAAATTGGAAACAAGATTTGTGACCATTTTAGGGATGTGTACTATTAAAATAAGCCCTAAACAAAAGATAGACTGAGTTTGGGCTGTTTTTTCTTTCAAATGTACCTGGAAGTATGTAAGATGTCCCAAATGCCTAATAGTAAACAAGCTTGTGGGTATTTGGGCATTTACCACTTACAGGTCAAGCCCCTGCACTGAGTGTTGAAATGAAGCCTAATCAGAAGAGAAAGTGAGAGAAACAATGTCTACATTTTTAATACACTAATTGTGGTGGTCACTCTACACAAAGTTTGCTGAACTATGACCGCTAAGCCAACCAAGAAGAGGAAATTACTTTGTATAACCAAGCCAAAAAAATTTTTTTTAGATTTAGTTCATAATGTCACTTAAGATTCTTCTGAAGGGCTTGTGAACCTTTGCCTTCTTTTAATAAGCCTTCATAATGACAGGGTCCCCTGAGAATGAAATCATCTGAACGGAATGTGCCTGTGTCTTAAAATCTGATAAACATCACTTCACGGTATTCAGGAGATTAAAAGAGACTTAAAACACGTAAATGTTACTTTCAGGTTATTATAACCAAGGAAGCCTGTGGCCCAGCTATCAAAATAACTTAGCTTCAGCAAGTTGTAAGCAGTGGGCTTAGCCAGGTTGGTTAGTGCTGCTTTAGGACTGACCGCACTGTCTTTTGGGTTGACCTGTAACTTTGAACGTAGAATGTAATTGCTTCATCTCTGAGGCACATTTATGTGTCCCTTTGCTCCTGACACTAATTCATCATTTGCTTTATAGTAATTCCATTCAGACATCATCATCAAGCCCCAGTGGAGGCTACTAAATGATGTGAGTGGATATATTTCCTAATCAGTGACATTAGTTTATATCTCCTTATTAAGATACCCATTAAATTCATAGCAGGAGAGATAACATGAACGCTAATGCACTCTACATCTTCCATCAGTGCTTTCTTATTTATTTCTATAAAGGCGGTATTAATATCTGAATTTAAGAGTCCAAAAGAGTGCACAGCTTTTATTAATGGGCTAAGATCTTTTATTTTGTTAAGAAATGGAACATGTGAAAAGCAAAGACATTTATTATCATGTTGTCATTTTTATTCTCTTTCCCTCCCTAGAATATAGCCATTAAAATATACATAGTATCATTTATTTTTAAAGTTGTTAATATATTTTATATACTTTTTCCAAATAAAATGTATGATCCGAGTTTTCCTGTATTTTATCTTTATAAGTTATCTTATTTTTCTGATTTTAATCTGAAACTCAGAATATATTTAGTGTTTTGTGGACGTTTTGGAAATACCAGCCAAAAAGTATTAATTGAATATACTATACTAGGCTCTGGGTGGTGGTGGAGGGAAACAAAATAAGTTGCTTTATGTGACAAATAGTTCACATGTGTATAAAATCTAATTGTTCTGGCCAGTCACAGTGGTTCACGCCTGTAATCCCAGCACTTTGGGAGGCTGAGGCAGGCAGATCACTGGAGGTCAGAAGTTCGAGACCAGCCTGGCCAATGTAAAACCCCATTTCTACTAAAAATACCCCCCCCCCCAAAAATTAACCAGGCGTGGTGGCAGGTGCCTGTAATCCCAGCTACTCAAGAGGCTGAGGCATGAGAATCACTTGAACCTGGGAGGCAGAGGTTACAGTGAGCCAAGATCACGCCATTGCACTCCAGCCTGGGGGACAGAGCGAGGCACTGTCTCAAAAAAAAAAAAAAAAAAAAGAAAGAAAGAAATCTAATTGTTTTGATGAATCCCCCACCACATTGCCTTAACCAGAATAGTTTGTTCAACAGATATTTCTTCATTTATTATCATATTCTTTTGAGACATTTGGCAAAGTTACTAATGTGATTTATCATTTGAGGAATCCATAAATGTCTGTGTTCAGGAACTATGCCAACATCATGGCAATGTGGTAGCCTTTTGTTTGGCTTTGGCTTTTTGCTGTTATTGCTTTCTCAGAACTGATAACTTTTTTTTTAATAATTAGAGTATGAATTGTGCTGGGATTGTCTGTGTCAGTGCTGCTCAAAGTGTGATCCACAGGCCAGCAGGCAGTCTGTAGTCCATAGAGCTTGTTGCCAGTCTGCATTGAGATAAAGAAATTGTACCAAATGTGAATCAACTGTGTCACTGAACACACTACTTAGTTCAGATGCAAATTTTTCTTTTGTATCAAGAAATTCTGGATGAAGGAAGCAGGGCATTTATTTATATTCTCTCACAAGCTTCTTATTTGTTACATACTGGCACTTTAAATAGCCTTGGAGTTTAGGCAAATATAAAAAGCAGAATATAATATCCTTTTAAAAATGAGATTTTCTTTTTCACCTTATAGGGACTTTATTATATATACATCTGCTTGTCTGCTACAGGGGAAACCACTCTAAGCTGGGCATTGGCAAATCACATTACTTATGTCAGTGGAAGAGGCACGTTCAGCATTTGTCAGCATTAGGGCTTGTGATCAAAGTAGACAGGTTTGTCATTGTCATTTTTCCAGGTCCTTTTCCATGTGTCTTTTTCACAACTTGTATTTCTGGAGCTCTTGCTACATGTCAGCCACCACGTGCCTGCTGACACCCAGTGCCCTCATTCTACTCTGTTAAAGTCATGAGCTCTGAAGTTGGCGTACCACCAAAATCCACTTTCCCTCCCAGTTCCAGAGTATGCAAAGTTTCATTCTCTCAGTAAGCAGATAGGTGGCTCATTGAAGGGAAAACAACCTGCTTTAAATAAGTAACACAAAGGTAACTCACCTCCTGCTTACATATTTGTAATTTAAAATTTGGGCATGTTAATGGAACTATATAAGACATATGTTTGAACTGTGGATGCCCTCGCTTAATCATGAACTTGAATCTTTCTTTTCATCATGTATTCTAGAAAGATTTGTCTTTACACATCTGTAGAGCTGCTCACTCTTGCCCTAAAGTGGGTACTGGATTTTCCTACAACCTTTTACTTTGTTTGGTAACCTTCTTTCATGGAATAACCTTGGACAGGGAGACATGAATCCAGGAAACCAATCAGACCTATTCTTTGTATGTTTAAGGATTTAAAGTATTGGCTGTATTTTGTTTTCAATTGTAAGTATCCTTTCATATTTGAAACTAATTAGATAGAGATTTGGTGTATTTTTTAATGTGTTCTCAGATCTTTGATGGCTTGTTAACATGATGTAGTAAACTAGGAACATCCAGTTTTGCTTTCATACTTTTAAAAACTAAAGTGCGTGTTTCATAAAATTAAAGTGCCCCAAGAGTCAGCTAATATAAAGTAATATTTTACCAAGGTCATAAGTGATTTAATATGAAAGATCATATTTTATCATAAGCATAACAGACTTAAAATCTAGACAGACAAATTGCTAGTTTAGAAATGATCTGAACTTATTTTTCCCCAAAAAACAAAGACCCGCAAGACTGTGTATATATGGCAACAGGCATTATTTCATTGATCCCCAAGGCTGTGGATCTAGCAGCAGCTATTATAACATGCTTTGTTTTCATTATTGCAATGCTTAGTCATCTGAATTCTAGCAATTGCTGTTTATAGCAAGAAATAGCATCCCAGCTGAGGCAGCACAGCTAGTCATACCTTTTTATTGATGTAATTTAACTTATTTTGGTTCCTTTCCTAGTGTCTAACATTTTGTGAAGCCCTAACATAAATTATTGGCTTGTATAACCCACTGCATCGACTTCACTTGGAGATTTGCTGCCTATGCAGTTCCTTAATTTTCAAGTGTGAGAGATTTATTTTTCCTCGGTGAGTCCTAATGTTTCTGCATGCGCACACACATACACGTGCTTGTGAATGTGTGTGTAGGTACATAGGAATGCCAGTGAGAAAGTCAAACATATTCTTAGTTAATTCCTGCATGATATTCTGGAGAAATATTTACAATTACAGATATGAGTTGCCACATTCTAAAATTGACCTGTGAGCAGTATGGTAGTGTTTTTAAATTTTGTCCCTACTTTGTTTTCTTTTCCTTAGAGACTGACTAATTAGGACTCTGCAAACTTCATGTCCTCAGTAAATACTTACTGACTGCATCACAGAACAGTTGATTTACCATACACCAATGTAAATGGCTAAAATACTGCTACAAATGATAATCATAATTACTGTGTGTCAGACAAGGCACTTCAGTCCTCATGCTATGAGGACTAAACACTAGCATGAGGACTGTAATATAGATGGACTTCTCCCTGGTTTACAAATGAGAACTTCGAAGCTCAGAAAAATTAAACAAATTGCTTTAGTTATACAGCTTTATAAATGAAGGATCAAGATACTTTATCAGAATATTTTTATGTATATCATTTCCTTTGATCCTTATAGCATTCCTTAAGGTGGACAGAACAAGTCCTTCTCTGTTCCCATTTTAGAACTGAGTAAAGAGGTTTAGTAACTTACCCTTGGTTACTATAGTGGGCCTGATTGTCAGGACTGTCCTCTGAACCCTGATACTACTTGGCATTTGTAAACATTTAGTTGTTTAGGTGTTTTGTTTTGTTTTGTTTTGGAGACAGGATCTCACTCTGTCGCTCAGACTGGAGCGCAATGGTGTAATCACAGCTCACTGCAGCCTTGACCTCCCTGGGGTCAGATGATCTTCCCACATCAGCCTCTCGAGTAGCCAGGACTACAGGCATGTGCCACTACACCTGGCTGATTTTTATATGTTTTTTTGAGGCAGGATTTTGCCATGTTGCTCCCAGGCTGGTCTCAAACTCCTGGGCTCAAGCGATCCACCTGCCTTGGCCTCCCAAAGTGATGGGATTACAGGCATGAGCCACCACATCCAGCCCCATTTGTGAAAATTCATAAGCCAGTAATGACATCAGTGATGCCATTATAGTGCCCCTATAGTAGTTTTCCATTGGCTGATTTTTGTCACTTGAGTAATTCTTCATTGTCTCTACTAAGGTAGAGTCCTGAAATACTTGGCATTCAGGTAAATACTTCTATCATGAGGAAAACAACAAGAGTGAGGGGTGGGAAGTTTTGCAAGTCTGTTATGTCTGACCCTGCTTAAAACCTTGTCATCATTTTCCATAGGCTACCTTCCTCCAAATCCCATCTTCTCCTACACCCCCCGACCCCGCCCCTTGCAACAAGACTCTTTTGCATGGCAAAGGTTTCGCATGATCTGTCTGTCTTCTCTCTCACTTTTCAGCCTCAACTCCTGCAACCACTTACCCCAAAACCTCTGCCACTGGCCCTTTATGCCAGGAAAGCTGAACAACACTGAAAGGCCCATTTTCTGCTTTTACTTTTATATTCTCTTTGCCTGAAATTTCCTTCCCCTTTTTTCTATGTGGTAAACTCCCACTTATTCTCCAGTATCCAACCAGGCCGTGTTCTCTTCTGTGAAGCCTTTCTTTACCCTCCTGAACAGAGTTATCACCCATCTTCTATTCTTCCTGCCGACCTTGTCTTTAAAAACAGTCAATCAAATATGTCAATATTCTTACATTTCTGTTGTTATTTTGTACGTATGTCTCCCCTACTAAATTAATAAGTTCCTTAGGGGCCAGAGACTGAGATTCATTCATCCCTTTATCCAGACACAGTAGCTAGCACATAACATGGACTCAGGAAAGGTTATCACATGCATGATAGACTGAACCAGCGACCTTCCTGTGTGGACTAAAAACTAAGAACTCATCTCTGAAAGGAATAGCCTTCCATTTAAAAGGCGAAGAGAGTTCACATTTGTATCAAATGAAATTACAGTCTTCACTTATAGATGTGCCTGGCTTTGCCTGTGTCTAGGAAAATAATGCAGGGCTTTGAGAAGTGGGGTGAGATTAAGGAGAAATTATACAGTAAGAAAACATTTTCCCCAAAATACATGCCTTTGGTAATAAGTTGTTATATGTTGAGTGACTTTTTCTCTTATGGTCAGAGAGCTGACAAATATTTTCAAAGTGTTATAGTGTTTTCTAAGTGTTATTCTTTCACTGACAATTTTATTTAATTATTTTAGATACAGTAGTGGCTCTGGAGCTAACTGAATTATTGCCTTATGTGTAATTCAGCTAGTATATTCATATTGACAGTATAGGACAGATGATTACCAGCTCACAAAGAATGCATGACATGATGCCATTTGAAGAATTGAAAATGGAAGTAAGGGGGTATGTGAATTTAGGTAACTCAACCCTAGAGTTCTGGCCCATTAGCCCTTTGATTTGAGTTTTGTAAAATTAAACATGCTGTTAAAGTGTCAAATAGATCCTTAAGGCTAATTGTGAGAAACAGTATTTCTCCTTGTTTCCCAAAGGTAGCGACCTTCAACAGTCTTAGCAGATTATCTTACTTCTTGCCTCTAAATAATTTGATAATGCTGATACTTCTTGGATTTTGTTTGAAGAAATCAGGATTATGTCTGATTTCTTCAGTAGGAGGAGATGAGATTTTCGTTCCCTTTCAGCACATTCATATCCCCTTTCTGTTCCCCCATTCTACCTGAGAAATAAAATCCTAAGCCCCCCAACCAACTGAATAGCCCCCGTTTTGGCCAGAAGGACCCTAGAGAAACCCTAAAAACTGAGTTTCCAGCTGTGATGGGATAGGAAGTTGGACCTGCCTTATTCTACCTCAGCCCTCGCTAGCTGCCATTCGGTGTTCTTTCTCAAGGGCTAAACAGAAACCAGCCCTTTAGAAAGACTTCCTGCACCTCTGATTTCAACCAATCTCCTAACGGTCCCTCCATTTTTATGGTTCAAATACAACAACTGGCCAGCATTTCTTCCTGATAAGAGACCACACTGACTGTGGAGTGGTTCTGGCCAGTCTACAGAGGCTGTGCAGAGGCCTTTCGTGTCCTCTCTTTACCTTCTGATGTACAGGGCCTACTTGTAATACATTTAAATGTTAAGTCTCTACCCCAAAGTGAACATGGTGTGCAGACTGTATACATACTAGCCTACTACGCCTGCTTGTGCTTCCCCTTCATGAATATTCATGACTCCTCCTATAACCTGATTAATGTATATACTTAGCCAACCCACTCAGCATAAATTCCTATTCCCTTTAACCCTCCTGGGCAGTACCTATTTCCAGCTTCTCACCAGAGGCTGTCCTTCCCAGTCTGTCAGAATGGCTACCTGCAGGCTGCAACTCTTTATGAGAAATAAAGTTCTCCTTTCCAAACTTAGGAACCTTGTCATTCTTCAGCTGGCATACTGATACGGGTTTTTAAATTACTTTGTCTATATAAATACCACTCAGATAAGCCATGTAGTATACTGTGATTACTTTTTTTCCCTCATGTTTATTTCCTTTGGAGCTTATTTTCTTACTTTTTCTTTGATTAGGTTTCAGTGTGCTTATAACTAATTTCATCCTAAACTCTCTACCAGTTACCTAAATCACCTCTCAAGATATTCAGACATGTCAGATATACAATAAATTACATATCGAGTATTCACACAATTTCATCTTTAGGAGAAATCTCTCCTAGAACCTTCTGATCTGCTGCAGTCTGTCATATTGTTTTCTATGCCTTTACCATAATCCTAGGGATTTCCATAATTTCTCTTATGTTGAAACCCCTATTTTCCAGGTAAAGCCTCACAAAGAATGCATGACATGATGTCTTCCCCTTTCTCAGTTTTCTCCCTTGTTTTGTTGGAGCATATCCTTCTATAGCTTCCTAAGAAAGCATGCCTGGAGATAAATTTTTGAGACCTTATAAATCTGAAGATTATCTTTATTCTTCTTTGACTGAAATGAAATGTTAAGCTGGAAACAATTTTCCTTAAGAATTTTGAAATCACTGTTCTATTATATTTTAGCTTCCAGTGTTATTGAAAAATCTGGAGATATTTGAGTCCCTCTTTTTTGTATGTGAAATATTATTTACTTATTTCGCTTTGCCTGGCTTTTTATTTTTAGAAATTTATAGAAACTGTATTTGTGCCCAATGTTCAGAAATCTCAGACTGATAAGTCTATTTTTATCTATTGTGCTCGGCACTCAGTGGATCCTTTTAACCCAAAAACTCAAATCATTTAGTTCTGGGAAAATTCCTTGAATTACTTCATTAATGGTTTCTTCCCTTTTGTTTTTTTCTGATATCTCTTCCTGGACTACTGTTGTTTAGATACTGGGTTTCCTGGACCAATCCTATTACTTTCTCACCTCTTCTCTCCTGTTTTCCATCTCTTTGTCTTTTTGTTCTATCTCTGGAGAGATGTGCTTACCTTTATCTTCTTGCCCTTCTGTTTTTCATTTTGGCTTCCATATTTTTAATTTCTAAGAGTTATTTTTCTCTGAATAGCATCTTATTGTTTTATGTGTATAATATCTTCTCTTTTCCGCTTGAGCATATTAATGATTTTTGAAATTTTTATTGTTTTTGTTTTGGACTTGATATATCATTTGTGTTAGAGGCTTTTCTTTGAAGTTTGGAGATACTTGATTGTATATTTGTTTTTCAGAGGAAAGAACTAGAAAATTAATTGGAAGCTTGGAGCATGTGGGCAGGGATAATCAACTGTGGGGTTCACTAGAGTGTAATTTGGCTGGGCTCTTTCTCATTAGAGAACACTTAACATCATTCTACTTAGGTCTTTCCTCTTGAGCTTGTCAAGGATGTTCCAGTCATCCTGCTTTAAAGTACAAGCTGACTGCTTGTATTCTGGAAGCAGAGTTGGGAAAGAGGACTGAAGGTCTCAGCATTTAGTATGCATATGTTCACTTAATCACCTTGTTTTCAGTAAAATGCCTTTGCCCTTAATCGTACCTGACATTTCCCTCTCCAAAGAATAAAATTCTAGTGTGTTAGGATGGAAAAAGAACTGTTGCCTGGCTTATGGAGTTTGAAGGGAAATCTGGGGATATAATCGTATAGCAGATTTTCAAGCAGTCTTCCTATTCCCCAACTTTACTGCCACTTCCAGAAGTACCTAGGGTCACCAGTTCTTGAGCCTTTGTGGGTTCTCAGATTGCCTTTCAATTTCCCCTACTTCTGGCTTAGAATTCAACTTTTTCAATTCTGCTAAATTAGTTACCACTTATCTGCTTTTTAGCTTGCAAAACATTGTTGCAGTTATATCTTTTCCTATTCTTTGTCTTTGTTAAGCTAATTAAGCCATTAAAAAGCCATGTTATTAAATTTACATATGTAAAAAAATTGTGATGTAAATATGTCTTATATATCATATATTTATATATATAAATATATATGTTTTAATCCCTTGGAGCTGGGTGTGGTATGTCTTGCCTGTAATCCCAATGCTTTGGGAGGCCAAGGTGAAAAGATCATTTGGGGCCAGGAGTTTGAGACCAGCTTGGTCAACATAGTGAGACCCTATCTCTGTAAAATATTTTTTAAAAATTAGCTGGACGTAGTGGTGCCCATCTGTAGTTCTGGCTACTTGGGAAGCTGAGGTGGGAGGATTGCTTGAGCCCAAGAGTTTAAGGTTACAGTGAGCTGTGATTATGCCACTGCACTCCAGCCTGGGCAACAGGGCGAGACTCTGTATTAAAAAAAAAAAAAAAAAAATAGCCCTTAGAGGGAGATGCCACTTCTGCTCTTACTGAGTGGCTCCTAACAGATCAACTCTCCCACAGATTAAAAACTGTAAACAAAAATACAATAAAGCAATTATATGAAGGCACTAGAGAATGACAAGAGGAGAGTCAAACCTTGGAAGCAGGGGATAGCACTTGCTGAGTGTCATTTGTGTAGCTTGTAGCCTGAGGGCAGCCTCCAGTCAGAACCCTGCAAGGCAGCTAAGATTCTTGTAGAACTCATAGTCTGTCTGGCTTGAAAAACCAGAAAACAAAATAGGGAGACACAAACAAAACAAAGATTCATTGGGGAAGCCAAGGATCCCTTCTGTGTTGAAATTTACTTAACATGGCTTTTTTGTGTGGCTTAATCAGATAGAGAATAAAATTGTAACAGAAGTTATTGATAAGCCTGAAAAAAATGTATGTTAAATATATAATTATTCTAGATAAGTTAAAAACATAAGAGTATGTCCAAGGGAAGGAGATAGCTATCTTTGTATTTGCAAGGCTGTCAGGGAGAAGGAAAAAAATTAAACCTTGCTGAGGGACTAACTTAATACAAATAGATAGAAAGGATAAATTTTTAGCCCACATGAGAAATAACTTTGTTTAACAGATAAAGCTGCCCAACAATGGAATGGAAAGCCTGGGATAAATTAAGTGTCTAAGTCACTGACGGTGTGTGTGTGTGCGCTAAAGCGAGGTCACAGTCAAGGATGCTGTAGAAAAGGAGTCTGCTCTTTGGATCTGTAAAACTCGAATGCCTTCTAAGTTATGCTCTACTCCATAGGATTCTGTGCCTCATCAGGCCTCTTGCTGTCATTTGGGTGGAAATCTGTCATCAGATTTTGTTACCAGAGCCTGTTCCACAAGCAGATACCCTGAGGCAGTCCTTTCCTTGAGTCAGCAGTTTCAGCTGGGACCTTAACCCGGGACTTGGAAGTCCTGTTGAGTGCAGTGAGACAGGCCTCATCCAAATGAAGCCTTGGCTGCTGCTCCAAGGACCTCAAGGGCATCCTCACCCAAACTGAGGCCTCCAGCCCCTTGCAAACTTCCTGGTAGCCATAGCACTCTTTTCTTCTCCTTCCCTTAACTGAAGCGTGCAACCCCTTCTGTTAGAGGCTTGTTTTCTGGCACTTCCCAAGAGCGAGACGGTGATGGAGGTGGAGAGTAGAATAGGAAGTTTCTCCATATCTCCAGAACATTGGATTTCCCTCCTCGTGTAAAACTGTCGTCCTCCTTTGAGCCTGTATAACTGCTCAACCCTCTGTCACACCTCGTCACTGTCATCAGGCATGCTCATGACTTCTCTGGGGCACCCGGAATTCAGAACCTTGCTTACAATTTTCCTCTCTAGGCTGCTGCTCCTCCAGTAACCTGCATTACTCTCTCTCCTCCCTGTCTCCACCAGGCCACACCACGTGCTATTTCTCACGTTCTCTCGTGCTTCTGGGGATTTGCACGTGCAGTTTCCTCTCTGTGGAATACTGTGCCTCCCTGCCCTTTCATTCACTCAAACCCACCTCGTACGCCACAGTCCAGACAGGTTATCACTTCTTTTCTGAACCGTCTAGTCTCACTGAGACTTAGGTGTTCCTTCTCTGCGTTCCTATATATTCCTCTAACGTGGTCCTTACTCATTTTTAATGTACTTATGTTTCTGATTTTTAAATATCTTTCTGTTATATTATGGAACTGCCTCTTCCTTATCTTTGTAACCTCAGCCCATGGCCTAGCACATAGAAGGGGTTCAATATCTATTGACTGAATGAATATATGCTTCGAGGTGCTTATCTTCTTTACACCAATACAAGACTGAAGGTGGAACAAAAAGAAATAGTGTTGTTACCATAGCTAGTTGAAATTCTGTTTGAAATGTATATATTAATTCTGTTAAACATATATGGATGAACTTAGGTTCAAAATGTAAGTCTGCCCCTTACCGCCTATAGTTTTATATCCTCTACCTGATAACCCTGCCAGTATCATTCCATTTTTGTTGTTCTGTCCATTTTCTAACCCTATTACTTTAATCTACTTTCATCCACAGAATTTTGGCATTTCTTATCTTCAGAATGCTGTGGATCTTATTGTTTGTCTCGGATGGGTGTTTGTTTGTTTGTTTGTTTTGGCGAGTCTTATCTCTTCTAGACCTGCCTGAATCAGTTGAGATCCAAAATAGCAACATATATAGTATTAACTGAAAGAAGTTAGAAAGAAAAATTAATAATAAATTAAGTAGAAAAATAAGGTATAGCATTAATGGTTTAGTGTAAGAAAGAGTATCCTTAGGAATAGCTATTGAGGGAAAAGGAAGATAACTAACATTTGTAAGATACTTAGAACTCACAGATTGTTTCAGGAGTTTTCCATAAATTACTTTAATTAATCCACACAATAATTCTGTCAAGCAGGTGTTGTTGTATGAGCCAGAGGCTCAGGCAGGGGTAAGAGACTTGCCCAAAGTCATACAGAGTAACTCGCAAACCTTGATGCCAACCAAAGACTCTTTGATTTTGTTGTTCCTTCTCCTATACCATTTCATATATTTTAAATTGGCTTTTTATTAGATTGTTTTTCAGTCAAGAATTTTTGGAGTTAGGTAGGAAGTTAATGTGTAAGTGGCAGTTGGAAAATAGAAGACCACA
The DNA here is from genome assembly GCF_002776525.5 of Piliocolobus tephrosceles. Taxonomy (NCBI): domain Eukaryota; kingdom Metazoa; phylum Chordata; class Mammalia; order Primates; family Cercopithecidae; genus Piliocolobus; species Piliocolobus tephrosceles. Next base: position 66,251,362 of record NC_045446.1, read on the forward strand.
TCATTGTTTAATAAGCATGGCACAGTCCTTGGAAAAGCTAACTGATTTGATGGGGGTAGTTTTGTATCATAATCTGCTCAAAGATGACTAGCACAAAGAGTAATATATAAATACCAAATGGAGGCCTCATTTACCAGATCTCTTGATGGAAATTTTAATACACCTAAAACAAATTTATGCTGATTTTTTTTTTTTACCCCCAGTACGGTTGCCCAAAACCTGCATAGGTGATTCATACATTATATAAAATTCATTTTCAAAGCACCTTATGCAAACAAAATTGTATTCCTGCTCTGTTGTTTAAAATTAAATAAAATGGTTCCTCGACCAGTCCACTATCCCCAGACATGCATCCACACACATTCATCATACATGTTTACCTGCCTCTAAACTTTGCTTAGAGTCTTTCCAAGTCTCCACTCACTGGCCTCCTTTCCCAGTTGTTACTGTGTTCAGCTCATCTTCTTTCAGATAATGGCTTAGGTCCTAACACCTCAAGAAAGCTTTTCCAACATGAATGTATTCATCAAATAAGGAAATGTGGATTTCACCGTTGCAGTTTACAGTGCAGTTCCCCCAAAAAAGTCTGTTAACTATCACACACCTGGCATGATATCAGGTGCTGGCCATTTAACAGTAAGTAAAATAAATTCTCTCTCATTAAAGCATTTACAGTCATCTTGTAGGCCTTGTGTAGGGATCATAGGAGCAAATTATTTTCTCCTTCTGTGCCTCCATTTTTTCATCTGTAATATGAGGAAAATAATAGTACCTGCTTTCTTAGGGTTCTTATGATAATTGAATGAGTTAATATTTGTAAAGTGCTTAAACAGGGCCTAATCAATGGAAAATGCTTTATTTACTAAAACAAGACTAAACTTTAAAATAAGTTTTCTAGTTCTAGAAAGATCCTATTTGTATGTTTACTAGGATTATAGTAAATGTATAGGTTAGTTTGTAGAGAAATGTCATTTTATAGTAACAAGTCTTCCTATTCAAGAACAGAGTATGAGTTTCCACTTATAATATCTCCTTTTACATCCCTCAATAGAATATTAAAGTTTTCTTCCTATAGATCTTGCTATTTTGGTTATGTTTATTTCCAGATATTTTATCTTTGTTTCTGTTTAAAATAGCACCACGTAATATTCTAATTCATTGTTACTTATATAAAGGCAAATGATTGATTTTTGTTTTTAAATTTTGTATTGAAGTATTTTATTGTTTGTGATGAACGTTCACTTGGTTTGCATGGATTTTCTAAATGTGTAATCATATCTATTAAAAATGATCATTTGCCTGTTATTTTCCAATTTTTATAGCTCTTGACTTTTTCTCTTACCTAATTAGTATTAACTGATTATGACAGTAGTGAACATCTCTGTCTTATGCTGTGATTTTTGACTTGTGACCATTTATATTTATATGCTGTAAATATAAATGGATATATACTTGAAATGGATTATTATATATAATGTTATGCATTCCCAATTTGATAAACAAAATCACAGTGTGTTTTTAAATTGTCCAGTCTGCTTTCCATAAGCTTAAACAAGCAAATTTGGTTCTTACCCTAACAAAAATCTTCCAGAATATTTTAGAGAAGTATAATCTATTTAGAACAAAATCTCACACTTCCAAAAGGAGATAGTCAGAGGTGATTCTTCAGTGTTACTAACCCTTTCCCCTGAGCACTTAAATTAGCCACTGGGGATTCTATCCTAATATGTTTAATGTTCAAAATATCTGCTAACTAAAAACCTCTATATTATTATTAATGACTAACCCCATTGTGTCCGACACATAGTAGATACACAAAAATGTTTATTGGAAGTGTTGATGAAATTCCAGAAAGTCTCTCCACTGACTTCCCTCATCTAAATATTATCTGTCCATCAGTGAACTGCTTAGACCATGTTCTCCCCATGAATTCTCTCCTAATGTCTTCAGGTAAAAGGTAGACATAGTCTTTTCCACTTGAATTAGTTTTCTGTGCTTTATAACTAATTACCACAAATTTAGCAGCTTAAACAACATCCTTTAAAAAAAAAAAGTTTAGGGTTACATGTGCAGTTTTGTTATATAGGTAAATTCTTGTCACAGGAGTTTGATGTACACATTATTTCATGACCCAGGTATTAAGCCTAGTACCCCATAGTACTTTTTCTGTTCCTCTCCCTCCTTCCACCTTCCATCATCTGGTAGGACCCACTATCTGTCGTTCCCCTCTTTGTGTCCATGTGTTCTCATCATTTAGCTCCCACTTGTAAGTGAGAACTTGTGGTATTTGGTTTTCTCTTCCTGCGTTAGTTTGCCAGGGATAATGACCTTCAGCTCCATTCACGTTCCTTCAAAGAACATGATCTCATTTTTTTTTATGGCGGCATAGTATTCCTTGGTAGATATGTACCACGTTTTCTTTATGCAGTCTTCCACTGATGGACACTTAGGTTGATTCCATGTTATTGCAGTTGTGAACAGTGCTGCAGTGAACATACACATGCATATGTCTTTATGATAAAACAATTTATATTCCTTTGGATGTATACCCAATAATTGGATTTCTGGGTCGAATGGTACTTTTGTTTTTAGCTCTTTGAGAAATCACCACAGTGGTTGAACTAATTTACACTCCTGCCAACAGTGTATAAGCTTTCCTTTTTCTCCTCAACTTTGCCAGCATCTATAATTTTTTGACTTTTAAATAATAGCCATTCTGTCTAGTATGAGATGGTATCTCACTGTGGTTTTGATTTGCATTTCTCAGATGATCAGTGATACTGAGTTTTTTTTCATATCCTTGTTGGTTGCATATATGTCTCCTTTTGAAAAGTGTCTGTTCATGTCCTTTGCCCTCTTTTAATGGGGTCATTTGTTTTTCTCTTGTAAATTTGTTTAAGTTCCTTATAGATGCTGGACATTAGACCTTTGTCATATGCATATTTTGCAAATATTTTCTCCCATTCTGTAGGTTGTCTGTTTACTCTGTTGATAGTTTATTTTGCTGTGCAAAAGCTCTGTAGCTTAATTTGATCCCATTTGTCAATTTTTGCTTTTGTTGCAGTTGGCTTTGGTATCTTCGTCATGAAACCTTGTAGTTCCTATGTCCAGAATGGTACTGCCTAGGTTATCTTCCAGGGTTTTTATAGTTTTGGGTTTTACATTTAAGTCTTTAATCCATCTTGAGTTGATTTTTATGTATGGCATAAGGAAGGGGGTTCAATTTCAGTCTTCTGCATGTGGCTAGTCAGTTATCCCAGCACCATTTATTGAATAGGGAGTCCTTTCTCCATTGATTGTTTTTGTCAGCTTTGTCAAAGAACAGATGGTTGTAGGTGTACAGCCTTATTTTGGGGCTCTATTCTATTCCATTGGTTTATGTGTTTGTTTTTGTACCCAGTACCATGCTGTTTGGGTTATTGTAGCCCAGTAATATAATTGTGAAGTTGGACAGCATGGTGTCTCCTGCTTTGTTATTTTTGCTTAGGATTGCCTTGGCTATTCAGCCTCTTTTTTGGTTCCATATGAATTTTAAAGTAGTTTTTTCTAGTTCTATGAAGAATGTCCTTGGTAGTTTGATAGGAATAGCAGTGAATCTATAAATTGCTTTAGGCAATGTGGCCATTTTAATGATATGATTCTTTCAATTCATGAGCATGGAATATTTCTCCATTTACGTCATCTTGATTTCTTTGAGCAGTGTTTTGTAATTCTTCTGGTAGGGATCTTTGACCTCCCTGGTTAGCTGTATTCCTAGGTATTTTATTCTTTTTGTGGCAATTGTGAATCGGATTGTGTTCCTGATTTAGCTCATGGTTTGGCTGTTGTTGGGAATGCTAGTGATTTTTGTACATTAATTTTGTATCCTGAGACTTTGCTGAAGTTGTTTATCAGCTTAAGGAGCTTTGGGGCCAAGACTATGGGGTTTAATAGATACAGAATCATGTCATCTGCAAACAGGGAGAGTTTGACTTCCTCTCTTCCTATTAGGATGCGCTTTATTTATTTCTCTTGCCTGATTGCTCTGGCCAGGACTTCCAAAACTATGTCAAATAGGAGTAGTGAAAGAGGGGATCCTTGTCTCCTGTTGGTTTATCATGGGAAATGCCTTCAGCTTTTGCCCATTAAGTATGATGTTGACTGTAGGTTTGTCATAGATGGCTCTTGTTATTTTGAGGTATGTTCCTTCAATACCTAGTTTTTTGAGAGTTTTTATCATGAAGGGATGTTGAATTTTATCAAAAGCCTTTTCTGCAACATCCATTTTTATCTCACAGATCTGCAGGTCAGAATTCTGGGTGGGCTCAGCTGGTTTCTCTGCTCAGGGTCTCACAAGGCCAAAATCAACGTGTTGGCCAGGCTGAGCTCTTATCTGGAGTTTCTTGGCAATAATCCACTTCCAAGCTCATCTAAATTGTTGGCAGAATTCAGTTCCTTGCAGCTGTAGGTCTGAAGTTCCCATTTACATACTGGCCTTCAGCCAGGGGCCACTCTTTGCTCCTAGAAGCTATCCACATTTCTTCTTACATGATCCTCCATCTTCAGACCAATAATGTCCCATCAAGCCCTTCTCATACTTTGAATCTCTCTGTCGTCTGCTGCCAGCCAGAGAAACCTCTGCTTGTAAAGAGTTTGTGTGGTTAGACTATCCCACAAAAATAATCTCCCTTCGCTGTAAATATAAAATTATCAAGGAATTAATACCGGGGGATGAAGGTCATGGGAGCCATCTTAAAATTCTGCCTACGACTCCCTGCCATCAAACTCTTTCCTCATTGTATGAGGAGGTAACCTCCTTCAGGGTAGTATTCATGGCTGAGTCATTTTTTGATACCCAATCACACCTTGCACGTAGTAAATATTTATTACATATCTAATGAATTCATTACTTTTTGTTAAATGAATTGTGAGAGAAAACAATTATTTACATTATTTGAAAACAAATTGTGAGGAGCAATGTAGCAATGTGCACTTGAAAGGTCATTGCTGTTTTTGTTTTTTTTGTTTTTTTTGTTTTTGTTTTTGTTTGAAGATACATTTATTTATGATCAACCAGAGAGACTAAACAGTGGACTCATGGGTTTGGACTCTATTGCAGTTCAAGTGAGGTCAGAGGAATTCCACAGAAAACTTAAAAGGCATGAAGTAGCTATTATAGTAAAATTAATATTTTAGGGGAAAAATCATTAATGAGAGAAAAGAGCATTCTGGAAAACTGTGTTCCATTTAAGGCACCTCATTACCAGATTCTTTAAGGAAAACTGGAGGGAGTTCTGAGACACAAAGAATGATTAAGAGGCTGTAGGGATTAACTTAGAAACAACGATTTTAAAAGACTAAATATGTATAGCTTAGCTGAACAGTAAGTAAATAGAGATGTAACTATTGTCAAATTTCTGAAATCAAGAGAAGTAATGGGTTTCTCTGATTTAAAAATAAAAAAGACTTGAGGGTCTCCTTTATGATTGTTGGAATTAAATGAGGAAAAAGAAAACAAAATCTTTTCTAAACAACTTACATGCAGTATTTAGACTGTGTGCTGCAGTGTAAACTATCAGAGTTGAATTCAAATCCCAACTCCTTTATTTTCCATTTGGGGAATTTCAGGCAACTCCTTCCACCTTTTAAACTTTGTCATATGTAGGGTGAGAATTACACCACCTACCTTATAGGGTTACTATGAAGATTAAATGAGATGACATAAGTAAACAGTCAAGTTCCATACCTAGCACAGATTGCAGGTTGAGAAAAAGAATAGCTGCTATTGGTATCACCATTATCATCATCGTTCTTAAGTAGTTACAAGTTCAAAGTGGTAGGATTCAGACAAACCTAGAATTCAACCACAGTGCTTGAATTCAGGCTAATTCAAACTCTGTCATTTAATTCTGTCTCTTAAGTCATGGTTTCTTCAACCATAATAATGTTACAGTGAGGACTCAGTGAAATAATATAAAATGCTTAGCACTGATTCCCGGCACATAACTAATCACTAAATAAACACATTAACAGCTGTAGCACTATTTTCATTATCATTAGCACCATCATTATTCCATCATAGAACTTGGCTAAAAGCCTAACATATATTTAGATTATTTCCAAATTTCCCCTGTTATAAACAGTGCCATGCATGTATCTCCATTTCTGCCATTATCATCACCACCACACATATACATGCACATAATTCAGTAATTATTTATGACTTGTTGAATTAAGTAATTTCTTCTAATGATCATGTTGGGTATTTGTGGTCACTATACATGGCTGGGGAGGTACCAGAATGGGCCTGTATGTTTCTTATGTAATCAAATTTACAGCAACAGATTTAAGTGCATTTTTTCATTTCAGTAAAACTGATACATAGATTTATTTGAATTTTTATAAAGAATCCCTGCACTTACAATAACATTTTCATTTGTCTTTTCCATACATAAGAACTCGCTGTAGCTACCCACTGCTTATAAGATTGTGTTACTGCAGTAAACAGAATATACTCTAGCTAGATTAGGCAGAAATGGTATCGATTAGAGGGTTACTAATTAGAAGGTATTAAGATTAATCAGAGGGTATACATCAGACGTGTTAAGTATTCATCAGAAGTACCTCACGTTTACCATTAGATAGCTCACAGAAACTGGGAGAACCAGTAGAGATACAGATGGCAAATAAACATGTGAAAAAAGTGCTCAGCTTGGGCAGCATGGCCAAACCCGTTTCTACTAAAAATACAAAAATTAGCTGGACGTGGTGGTGCACACCTGTAGTCCCAGCTACTTGGGAGGCTGAAGTGGGAGGATAACTTGAGCCCAGGAGGTCAAGGCTGCAGTGAGCTGTGTTTATGCCACTGCACTCCAGCCGGGGTGACAAAGCATTACCTTGTCTTAAAAAAATAAAAATCTCAATATTATTAGTCACTGGGGACATGCAAACTAAAACCACAATGAGGCTGGGTGCCATGGCTGATACCTGTAATCCTAGCACTTTGGAAGGCCAAAGCAGGCAGATGGCTTGAATCCAGGGATTCGAGACCAGCCTGGGCAACATGGCAAAACGCTGTCTCTACCAAAAAATTAGCTGGGCATGGTGGCACATGCCTGTAGTACCAACTACTCAGGAGGCTGAGATGGGAGGATCACCAGAGCCCGAGGTCAAGGCTGCAGTGAGCTGTGATCACGCCACTGCACTCCAGCCTGAGTGACAGAATGACACCCTGTCTTAAAAACAAAAAACAGATAAATAAAATAAAACTTCATTGAGACACTACTATACAACTGCTAGAATGGCTAAAGTTTTAAAACTGACAGTATCAGGTGCTGATGACAGTACACAGCAACTGAAACACATACATTGCTGCGGAGAATGAAAAACTTATATAATCACTTTGGAAAGTAGTTCGCATTTTAAAAATGAAGTTAAAGGTATATCTGCCATTCAGCCCAGCAGTTCCACTCCTAGGTATTGGTCCAGGAGAAACAAAAATATAAGTCCAATTAAAAACCTATGCCCACATACTTATAGCAACTTAATTCCTAATAATAAAAATGAGAAACCCAGATGTCCCTCAGCTGGCATATAGATAAATCATGTGTGGTACATCCATACAATAGAATACTACTCAGCAGTAAAAAATTACCAGACTACTCACACAACCTGGATGAATTTCTTGTGAAAGAAGGCAGACACAATAGGCTAAATACTCTGTGATTCCATTTCTGCAATGTTCTGGAAAACTACCTCTGTTCTATTAGACTGTGATCTTGATCTGAGTGTTTAGCTCTTTGCACCAAGATTGCATCAAAGTCAATGAATTGGAGGCAAAAATGCCCTTTTTTTTTTTTAGATGGAATCCCACTCTGTTGCCCAGGCTGGAGTGCAGTGGTGTGATCTCAACTCACTGCAACCTCCGCCTCCCAGGTTCAAGCAATTCTCTTGCCTTAGCCTCCCAAGTAGCTGGGATTACAGGCACACACCAACATGCCCGGTTAATTGTTTTGTATTTTTAGTAGAGACAGGGTTTGGCCAGGCTGGTCTCGAACTCCTGACCTCAGGTGATCCACCTGTCTCGGCCTCCCAGAGTGCTGGGATTACAGGCGTGAGCCACCGTACCCGGCCTCAGAAATGTCAAATTTGATCAGTTTAGAGAGTAAGGTTTAGCTGTGAAGGGAATCAAAGATCCAGATTGGGCCAAAGGTCAATCCAGGGTATTTTGGGATAAATCAAGGTACACAGGACTATCAACATGAGGGCAAGGAACAGAAGTTGGGCTTGCTCGACCTGCTGAACAGCATGAATATTTACATTAATGGATCCTACTCAAGTCTACTGACTCATATAGCCTTTAGCCTCCAGAGAACATAGCCCTTCTTTGATGATCACTGATTAAAACTGATTGCAGTTGCATCCAAGGTCATGATTTATCTGCTTTTGACAAATTTGCAGTTTTTCTTTGCTTGTTTATTTGCAATATGCATTACTAATCCTCCTTAGCAACTCACAAGGATTGGAAGTGACAGAGACTACACTAACAGGTTGACTCCAGAATCACGTGAGGCTAATAGTGGTTCTAGTTGCTTTCTGGTCAATGTAAGATTCTGAAGCAAAGGGCCATCTTAATTGAAATATTTTTAATATGGCAGACTTTATAATGGTAAATTTAACTTAGTTATAATCTGTGCCTCATGAATACAATAAAGCAACATATATAAAGAAAGGAGCCTGTAAGGGTAGAACTTGTCAGACTTGGATTCTGGTCCCTGGATTCAACCTGTTCAACCTTAGGCCATTTAACCTCTCACTTTCTTCAGAGGTGCTATTCAGCTCTAGTATTAATTCCATGATTCTGAAAGCAGTTGATAGTGTGACTAGAAGGAGAAATGAAAGAAGCTTTTTCAATTACTAGACTTTAAAGCTTCTAGTTTTGACTTCTAGGCTTCAGTCCTCAGAATGGTAGACCTGAGCTGTGTCCATGTTTACGTTATAACATATCTACTTTGGAAAAGACTGGCATGTGTTTATAGATGGGATTGGAAAAGTACTTAGGTTGTTCTTGCAACCAGAGGCCCATAATCGAGTTTTTATACTTTTCCTTAGAGGTATGTATTGCAATGACTCACTGTAAGAAACAATATTATTGCTCATATTAAATATTCTTTAAGTAGCTTTTCCACATCTTGAAACAGTTGCATTTTCTTCTAGGAAGGCAGATTTTGTTTTTGACATGGTGGTACTCTTTTTTTTCAAGTGCATAATCTAGTTCTTTTCATGTCAGTGAAACTTAGTAGTACTTAAAAATGGATTGAAATACTGGTAACTAGTTCCACAGAGATGTTTGCCTACATAAGGCAAATCTGTAAAGTTAAATCTTTGATGCATATGTGCGTTTTTCATTTCATATTTTTAGTTCCTCCAGACCATTTCTTTGTAGTCAAATTCATTGTAATCCCATCACGAAAGTGTTGATCTTTTAGTAACCTTTTTTGAAGCATTGTATTAATCCACATTCCCTCACGATAACACACGGTTTGTATCAAACATATCATGCAGCTTAGCTCAAGCCACATATGGAACTAATAAGTCAGGCAATAAGTGGCTTTGTGTGGATGAATACAGTTTGGAAGGGTGGGGACATGTGTGTGTGTTGTCTGAACTGCATTTCTCCTGTGCCAAATGCCAAATGACACAATGATTCCTGAATCCCCAGAGGCTTTCCTGGCCTAGAAAAATTGTGTTTAAAAAATAAAAATAAAATGGAGCACTTTGATATTAAATTAAACCTCTCAGCTCAATAGGAGGATGCTTACTGGGTGCAAGAACGCAGCATTTATTTCTAAGCAGTAAAATCACACTACATTTTAAATATGATCTCCAGAGCTGCAAGTGGTCTTCCCTCGTCAATGAAGCAACATTTATCAAGCTGCATGAACTAGTTAATTCCAACTGCAAGAGCTCTAACGTCAGAGCTGATTTGTCTTACTTGATGAAACACAAAGTGGAAGAAACCAGCATGTGGCTTTGGAAAAATACTATATTTTTATACAAAAAGGGGGTATATGAGAGGAAAACAGAGAGAACATAGAATTGACATGGCTGTAGTTGTCTGTTGTGGTCTGAATGTACTCGTTGCTTGGATTTTCTTTCTTTTAGCTTGTTCCAGTGACTATAAAGCCAGATCTTCCTGGGTTTTTTTTTTAGCATAGGGATTGTCTTTTGCTACCAGACAATACAGTTTGTTAATTTTTCCAGGGAAACCACGGAACATTGTTTCTCCCCACTTCCCATCTAACTTATTATCTAAGTGTAATTTTCACCTTGGTTGCTTACTAGCCATAGAGTTGAACAAAATCTTGATTGCCCCATGGAATCCTAAATCAATCAAAGTAAAGCTGAAATTCAAACTAATTGAAACCAAAATTCCACTTAAAGACTGCTTAGACTCTTTTGGTAGTGGTGGTGGAGTAGGAAGTTGTTACAAAAGGTGTTTATTTCAGAGGCTAATTTGAGGCCGTTAGACCCAAAGCAGTATTTGCCTGGTTTTCTTGGCATCTGCCTTCCCCAATCAAAAATGAGAGCAAAAGGAGCCGTAATGTTTAGGGAAGTGTGGAATTGATAATAGTTGGTGAGGGCAGGTGTTGGTGGAACCTGAAATAAGATTTCTTAGAGAGAAGAGTACTTCAGTCTTTTAGCCAGTCCATAGCTGCCTTTGCAGTTGTTTCCCTCGTTCACACTCTTGCTTAAAACCCTGGAGTAGGTTCTTACTACTTACCAGCAAGATAAAGTTGAACTCTTCAGCTTAGCACTCTCAGACCTCAGCAGTTTTAATGACTATGCTGTAAAAGTCAGGCCTCAGGAACTTCCATTCTTTATAAAAATTCTGATTGAACTCTTACAACTATCTTATGAGATAAATATTGTTGGTCCTGTTTTATAGACAAGGCATAGATTGGTTATGTCACTTGCTCAAAGTTACACACATTATATGGCGAGAATAGGCTGTGATTCCAGGCCTCTCATTCCAAAGACAGAGAGCTGATTCACATTGCCTAGCCTAGTGGACACTCAATAAATATTTGTTGAATGAATGAATAGGACGTGTAGAGACTTAGTAAATGTAGTTCTTTCTCCCCTTTCCCTATCCTTACCCTTTCCTCCTTGACCAGGTTTCTTCTTTTTCTTTCTGTTTTTACTAATATCAGGGAGTTAACTTGTTGAAGATTATTGAATTTTAAAATGTTTGAAAATCATTTGACTAGCCCAAGCAAGGAAGGAGTTTGCGTGACCATATAGCAGAGCTGGGTCTTTCACCAGGTCCCCTGACCACTCACATCATGTATCAGTCTTTCCATTTCACTATATAATTATTTTAAAGATATTGACACGTGTGTGTTTATTGCTGCTTCTCTGGAGTGCATGCAGTCAGAAGCTTAATGAAAATTAGCATTTAAAAAGTGAACAATGTACTGAAGATTTTCCCTTTGATTTGAAGTAACTCTTTCCTTCTTCCTTTTCTGCCCCCCATTCTTAGTAGTTAAGTGGTAAGCCATTATTGAACACTGGCTTTATGCCCAGCCTAGTGGTAGATGCTATTGAGAGGTGACAATGTGCTAGCAGCCCTCACTCTCAGCGCCTCCTTAGACCTCAGCGTCCACTCTGGCGGTGCTTGAGGAGCCCTTCAGCCCACCACTGCACTGTCGGAGCCCCTCTCTGGGCTGGCCGAGGCTGGAGCTGGCTCCCTCTGCTTGTGGGGAGGTGTGGAGGGAGAGGTGCGGGCGGAACCAGGGCTGCGCGCCATGCTCACAGTCCAGCGCGAGTTCCGGTGGGCGCCAACTCTGCAGGTCCAGCACAGGGAGTGGCCGCCAGCGCCGCTGGCCCAGGGCAGTGAGGGGTTTACCACCCGGGCTAACAGCTGCGGTGGGTGTGCCGGGTCCCCCAGTAGTGCTGGCCCGCCGGTGGTGTGCTTGAGTTCTTGCCTGGCCTCAGCTGCCTCCCCGCGAGGCAGGGCTTGGGACCTGCAGCCCGCCATGCCCGAACCGCCCCGGTGGTGGGCTCCCACCCGGCAGGAGCCTCCCCGACGAGCGCCACCCCCTGCTCCGCAGCACTTGGTCCCATCAACCGCCCAAGGGCTGCAGAGTACGGGTGCAGGGCGCAGGACTAGCAGGCACCTCTGGCTGCCCACCCGGTGCGGGATCTACTAGGTGAAGCTAGCTGGGCTCCTGAGTCTAGGGGGGACTTGGAGAACTTTTATGTCTAGCTAAGGGATTGTAAATGCACCAATCAGCACTCTGTGTCTAGCTCAGGGATTATAAATACACAAATCAGCACTCTGTCAAAACGGACCAGTCAGCGCTCTGTAAAATAGACCAATCAGCTCACTGTAAAATGGACCCATCAGCAGGATGTGAGTGGAGTCAGATAAGGGAATAAAAGCAGGCTACAGCAGCTAGCAGTGGCATGGGAATCCGCTGGGGTTAGTTTGTCTCTTGTGGAAGCTTTATTCTTTTGCTTTTTGCAGTAAATGTTGCTGCTTAAGTTTTTGGGTCCACGCTGTCCTTAAGAGCTGTAACACTCACTGTGAAGGTCTGTGGCTTCACTTCCCTAAGCTAGCGAGACCATGAACCCACCGGGAAGAACGAACAACTCCAGACGCAGTGCCTGTAAGAGCTGTAACACTCACCGCAAAGGTCTGCAGCTTCACTCCTGTCAGTGAAACCACGAACCCATCAGAAGTTATAAGCTCCAGACACATCTGAACGTCTGGAGGAACAAACTTCAGACACACCATCTTTAAGAAGTGTAACACTCACCACGAGGGTTCGCGGCTTCATTCTTGGAGTCAGTGAGACCAAGAACCCACCAATTCCAGACACACTATGACGATAATAATGCAGAGAGAGTGTGTGTGTATATATATGTGTTCGTGTGTGTTAGTAATGATAACAGGTATTTTATATTGTAGCACTTATGATGTAACAGATATTATTTTGGACAGTGTATATACCTCATCTTCTTTAAACTTTTGCAACAGCTCTGCAAGGCAGGCAGCATCCCCATTTTACGTGTAAGGAAATGGAATCTCAGAGAAGTGACTTATTCAAAGTCAAACAACTAATAAGTGACAGTACTGGTATTCAAACCCAGCTCTTCTGCATTTAAGCCTATCCTACTGTGTCGTGATGCCTCTCATTTCTTCCTAAACTGTATTTAAGTTGTTAATTACCAAGTATTCATCAAGTACCTATCTAGTTAGTTAAGGCTTTCCAAGAAGAACAAATGGAAAAGTGGCATAGGGAGGAGTTTAGGGTCAAGCGTAAAATGGCGACTTACCTAGAGTAATCAGAGAGCTTTCAATGGAGAATGGAACTTCTGTTGGTTCTTTGAGAATAGATAAAACATGAGATACAGAATGCCTAGAGAGAGACATAGAGTTAAGAAACTGCTTTCTGCCAGAGTAGTGAGTACTGTGTAAAAAGCTATCAGAAGAGGAGTTAGCCAATAATGAAAAGCTGGTTTTTTATATATAAAATGCCATATATATATATATATATATATGGGACTCTGCTTGGAGACAGTCTCTGTTGCCCAGGCTAGCGTGCAGTGGCACAATCTCGGCTGAGTGCAACCTCCACCACCCAGGTTCAAGTGATTTCATGCCTCAGCCTCCCGAGTAGCTGGGAGGTGCACGCCACCACACCTGGCTAATTTTTGTATTTTTAGTAGAGACAGGGTGTCACCATGTTGGATAGGCTGGTCTCGAACGCCTCATCTCAAGCAATCTACCTGCCTGAATATGTTTGTCACTTCTCTGCTAAAATGCTAATAATAAGGTTAAATCATTTAAAAATTTTAAATTCACAAGGCTGAAAAGAACAGACAAGACCAAGAAAATTTAGCAACTTGCAAGTAAACGAATGAGTGATAAACTTGACTTGGCAGAAGCCTTTAAGAAGCAATAGAATCCAAACCACAGACTCCAGAAGGATGTGGTGGTACCGAGTACCTCATGAAGTTTAGGGACAATATATAGAGCTAAACATAGGAGGGTAGGTTGACAGTCTATAGAGAAAGAGAAGTAACACTCCCAGTTCATTTTTCCCACTCTCTGCTGCCAATAACTATGTTCCCCCATGCCCTAGCGGGAAAATGAAAGTTTACTTGCTGAAAAAGATTGAGCCGAAGAAGCTCTGAACCTAAACTGCTTGATATACTGGGAACAAGAAGGAAGGTGCCTTACCGAAAGGTGATTAAGTGAAAGTGTAACATACTGACACAGAGTTCCCCAACTGCCTTTTCCAACTTTACACCCCAAATAAGATCCAGATTATGCCTCAAGACAGAAAATTGAAGGGTTCTTTCTGGGAAAAAAACAGAGGCAGCAATGAGAGGTACTGGGACTGTAGTACTAACCTTTCCCCGTCAAAAGACTGGATTTCCATCTACTCATTCTACAGTGAACCCTTCCCCCACAGCCAGTCAGGTACTGCCAAGGCAGACTTCCTTCACAGCTTTTTAGAGTCTCACAGTCACAGTCTCGCTTGTAAAGATAAACTAACAGCCAAAGATTACTAGGTATTAAAGGGAAGCCTCTAATATTTAAAAAAAAAAAAAAAAAAAAAGTCTAAAATAAAGTGAAAAAAAAAAAAAAAATCCAGAGGGTAAAATGAAGAAGGAGGAGGAGACAAAATAATAATAATAGAAGAAAATATTCAGAATTAGGCAATAAAAGTATTCATATTGAAAGGCTGTACTAAGTGCTCGGCCCAGGGAATGAAAACAGACTGAAAATGATGAATGAAAGATCTAAATGAAGGCTTATCACTATAAAATTTTAGAATACTGAGGTTAAAGAAGAAAGTCCTAAAGCTTCCAGAGGGAAGAACCGGCTTACATTCAAAAGATCCAGGAACCAGAATTTTAACAGGTTTCTAAATGGCAGTAAAGAAATACTTTGGAACTACCTAAGAAAAAGTATTTGCAGCCTTGAAATCTATACCTAGGCAAACTATCATTCAAGTGTAAGAATGGAATAGTTATATTTTGAAATATTCAGGGTGTCATAAAAGTTAACCTCCCATGCTGTCCTTTCCCAGAAAGATATTATAGGATACACTCCACCAAGATGAGGCAGTAGATCAAGAAAAAAGACAATCTAGGAAATAACAGCTTCAGCACAGGAGAAAAGTAAGCAAAATTTCCAGCGTGATGACTAAAGAAGCTTGTAGGAAGATAATGCAGCAGGCCTAGCTAGCAGCCAATTCAGGCTGAAGCAGAGAGAGGAGGCTTCAGGAAATACATCTCTAAGAACGAAATGGACTTGATCGATTTTATGGTGTGCTTAGTTATGATTGAGAAGAATTTTAAGGTTTTTTTTTTTTATTTTTTTATTTTTTTGAGACAGGGTCTCACTCTTATCACCCAGACTAGAGTCCAGTGGCACAATCTCAGCTCACTGCAGCCTCAACCTCCCAGGCTCAAGTGATCCTCCCACCTCAGCCTCCTGAGTAGCTGGGACCCCAGGGATGCACCACCATGCCTGGATAATTTTTTGTATTTTTGGTAGAGAGAGTGTTTCACCATGTTGCCCAGACTGGTCTGAAATGCCACCCACCTCAGCTTCCCAAAGTGCTGGGATTACAGGTGTGAGCCACCACGCCTGACCAGTTTTTAAGATTTTTGTCAGAGTTTGGGGAGTTTCTAGTGACAAGTACATAGAAAAACTCAACTGGTAGAAAAAATGGCAGTTATCACTTCCAGTGAAACAAACAAGTGCAAGAAAGGAATAATATATTACATGGCTCAGCAGCGAACAGTATTTATGTAGGTATAATGAGGTAAACACTAATGTTGATTTAATTTAAAATGTGATATTGAATGTATAGAGAAGATGAGGAAGGGAACTATGTGTGGGAGAGTAGAGTCAAGTTCTCATACTCTTTCAGAAAAAGCCAGTAGATAATGTACGGGAAAGGGGATAAAATGTTTGTGTGAGAGCAAAGTGGTGTTAGAGTGCTAAATTCTCATCTTTCATGGTGGGAGCGTAGTAGATAATGTCTCTAACTGGAGGAGAAGGAAGAATAAAAATTCTTAATATAAACATATTATTTAGAAATATGAAGGTGAAAAAACAGCTAAAAGGTGTTCTCAGAGTTTGGGGTAGACAGTAGAGCAGAGAACTTTTTTTTTTTTCTTAAACCGTACTTATACTTTATTAATAATAATGTATGTGTTATGTATGCATTTATTTTTGAGTTCTCTAGATGGAAAATTAAAAGGGTAATACAGTAGATTTTGGAGCTGTTATTAAGAGGTTCTAGCCTTGGCTTTGTCCCTTATCATCCCTGTAACTTTGGGCAGGATGCTCCTGTCTTCCTGGGCCTTAGTTCTTCATTTATAAGAGGAAGAAGGTTGGAAAGATGATCTCCAGGGTCTCTTTTAATTATAAAATTCAAAGATTTTATGATTTTTAAAAAGTAGTGCTATGCAGCAAATGGAGAGTTAAGACCCAGACGGAGGCTTGAAATTTCCACATTTTTCTTTTTTTGGTTAAAATCAGACTTGGAGAGAAATTTTCACTGTGTTCTCTGAAAACAGTTGCACACCCATCTTCCACTGTGGAACCTGGGGCAGGCAATTGTCTGTGTACTCACTGGGAGACACATAGCTTAGTGTTATTTCAGTATGGTTTTCTTTTTCCCTTGATGTTTAATATTTTTCACTATGAATCACAGGTAAAATTTCCATGCCATGTGTAAACAATTTCACTTCTTATTGAAACAATGAATTCAGGAATGTCATGTTGGGATATCAGCCATTTTGCTTTTATCAATGTATGGAAAAATGCATTTATATTAATATAAGAAATGATGTCATTTAATATGGGGGTAGATCTTATAATTCAAGGTCAGCAAATCTCAGGAGGTGATTTAGGTCACCAAGCTGCGTTTGAAAAAGGAAAAAACCGTTTTCCTTCTGCTTTCTCAAGTATTGTTACCAGTTTTCTTCTCAGACTTTGGGATAGATGGTGGAGAGTAGCATGGTTTGTGAAAAGCAGGCCCTGGCCGATAATATCTTTGCCATTGAACCATGTGGCCCTGGATAATATACTTCTCCTTTCTGGGGTTCAGTTTTCCCATCTGCAAAAGAAAAGGATTGGCTGAAATAATATAAAATTCAAGATACCTTGTAGTTTTAATGTAGTATGTTTCTACCTCCTTACTTTGTGTGTGTATTCATTCAGACCATTCAGGAGACCCCGTTAGGTTTAGAGGTTTTTCTTAAAAAGCCCAGAATCGGTGAGAGTGAACTCTTTCTCTCTCAGTATCAGTCAAGCAGAGAAAAATCAGTTGAATACTAGAGTCAAACAAAAGAAAACTGACTGTTTTTAGTAGGTGTTTTTTTATGCCCCCTGTTGTCTAACTCTGAAGGCCTGCTTTCTATTCACATGATTTGTGGTTTTCTTTTTTAAAAGAGGGATATATTTAAAAGTTTGACTTAGCCACTCTTAAATTTAAGTGCTAAAAGAGTTAAACTTTAAGACTGATGCCTCTTCACATTTGTACACTGACATACATTTTATAAAGTCTATAAACTTTCTTCATGTGTAATATGTCATTTGAAAAACACATTTTGCAGAGCTGTGTTGTCCACTTACTGTGTTTGATGTGTGGATGAGCATGTGTGTGAATATGCACATCCACTTACCTCGGCTCTCCGTTATGGTCAGTTAGGGAAGCAAATGGTGATATTCGGAGACACAGTTTAAGGAAGTGAAGAGCAGACAGATGAAAACCATTAGCAAGTTATCCAAAGCACTCAGAAAGACACTTAATTTTAGAAAATTGGCCTCTAGCAGAAATAAATCAAACAAAGGACAGATCTCGCCCATAAGCCAGCAGTTTCCGTATACCACCTTTCCAGCTGTGTGCTCTGGTCTGGACAAAGAGGAACGTTAGAGACTCAAGAGAAACACAGAGCATAGCCTCTGTCAAAAGTGAGTTGCAATTTATTTGTTTAATAAGCATTGACTAAGTACCAGCACTATGCCAGGCACTATTGGAGTCAGAGCTGAATACAAGATGGTCTTTACCCTTGTTTATACAAAAGAGAGGGGCTGAAGGGAAGCTGGCAATATCTAAAAAGAAGCACTGATTTTCTGGTATATGTCCCTGAAATTGGTGTTAGCAAACCCTACCGGGGTCTGGGGGTAGAAGGCTAGATACAGGGGTCTTTGAAATATCCTGATTCCACAGTTGGTCACTCTTAGTCTTCTCTAAGTTTAGGGGGCAAGAGAACAGTAAGTAGATGAAGAGGCTACCTTAAATACCATCGTAATTTAAGTGGTTGTGCATATTCATATACATGCTTATCTATATGTCAAATACCCAGTAAGTGGACAGTACTGTGAGGCTGATAATAGTATCATACATTTACATTTCCTCTTTTAGAGTTCAAAAAAAAAAAATAACTTGTTTAATGGTTCATTTTTCCGAAGCTTATAATCTGCCAAAATATCTTTAATTCTGTTTTTTCACCTTCACAGCTAAGATACCAACATGGACTGGGGACTCCAGACTTGCGGCAAACCCTTCCCAACCTGAAAAACTTCATGGAGCATGGACTAATGGTCAGGTGGTGAGTACCTTTATCTCTGATAACCAGAAACTGTAATGTGGATAATGATCCTGAAAATCTTTTCTGACTTCCACATTGCTCCACACCTGCTTCTGAGTTTTCTTCTGTAATGAGATATCGGAGGAAAATGAAAGGCACCATCACACTTGGGGAGATCTAAGCTCCTGTCTGGCTAAGGAGGATGTAGCCCTCTTGGAGGGAGGAGGGGCCAAGAGGATATTACTTGAACTTTGGGAAGGTGGCTGAGCAAGGAGCCCTTGAGGGCACTGCTGAGACAAACTGAAAGACAGCCAGTATGATTCATGGTAAGGGAGACCCAGAGCCCCTTGGACCTTTCCAAAGAACAGGTGAAGGGCCTGATTATGGAATGAGCATCAGGATCCATGACTGTGAGCATTAAAGGAAGAAAGCAGATAAGGAATAGGTCAGGGGGTCAGGACTTAGTTTGAGACCAGCAGGTTCATTCTGAAATGTTTCTTGTATTTGTCAGTACCTGTTGAACCGTGAGGGCAAGCTGCTGCTGAAACTGCTCCATCAGGATAGACCTGGACCTTTTAAAAAGAGAAGGGGAGAGGGGAAGTCTGATACAAAGAAGATATTAGGTTCATTCACTTGACCTAAATGGAAAGCTGTTGGCTGTATCCATTTAGTAATTCTTGACGTTTGAATCCTTGGGTAGTGGGCAGTAACTTACAAAATCACGTGACTGGAAAGCAGGCCTGTAGAGTTAGCCTGCTGGGGGCAGCACTAGCTTCTGATTCCAGGTATTTTTCTCATCATCTGCTGTGTGGATCTGAAATTCTACCTCTCTGAAATTTGATTTCCCCTGCTGATGTGCCTTCAGAAAAGTAAAAAAAACCGTGGTTGGTCTTTACTTTGATTTTCAAAACGGCAAGTTTCAAATGTCTGGTCTTAGATAGGACTCAAATACACAACTGTTGTTAAGCAAATACACAACTATGTAAAGAATTCCACTCAAAACATCAAAATAATTATTAAAACTTGGTGTTGATACGGACCCGGATGCCTTCAGGAATATGAGAGAGGAATTAAGTTTTAATGTAAAGTAGTAAGAATAATGAAAGTGAGCTAGCAGGCATTTATGTAGCTTGTCTCTGTGTAAAGTTCTGTGATAGGCGCTCTGGAGAGAGATGAGAAGGCTCAAGCCCTGTCCCCAAGAGATTTGTGGTCCAGTTGGAAACAAGGCATAGAATTCATGAGGAGGTTTTCTAACACAATGATAAATAACCTAAAATAATGAGAAAATTGACAACCTACAACACTAATTAATTACACTCAATGAATCTTGCTCAGTGCAGATAGCAGGTTGTCCCTGTACCATTTACTGAAGTGTCTGTCTTTTCTCCACTGATGATAATGGCATCTCTTTTGTAAACCAAGTTCACTTATCCATAGAGATCCATTTCCAGGCTCCCTAATCTGTTCTGTTGCTTTATTTGGCTAGCCATCGATTAGTATCACATTTTTAATTATTGTAAGATGTAATTTCTAAAAGTCTTGTTGAGATTTGAGAATGAAATAAAAATCAAAATGCCCATTTTACTACTGATAAAGCTGCTTGGAAAATGGGGCTTTCGATCTGTAATAAAATGGGCTTGCAAAGATATCACTCAAAATTAAACTTATCCTCATAATCACAATGTAAACTGTGATTTACAGTTTACAGCCACAGGCTTTCCCTACAGAGGCAGACCCTTAACTAATTGGCAGGCAGTGATCAGGTGACTTCTCTGCAGGAGCCCAGATAGGGCTGAGCCAAGAATACCCAGTTGCTATTCTGCCCTCTAAATTCACCAATCAGAAAAGTCCCCCCTCCTCTGAGAGAGTGAGAGGATGGAGAGAGCCAAAAGTGTTAACTCCTAAGCCATGTTCCTTCATAGGAAAGGAAAAGGAAAATACCTCCAGCTTTTGATATCTGTTAGAGAAAAGCTCCTACGTAAGGCTCTTCTTCAAAACTCTTTGCTTTTCTTGACTTGAGTCTTTGAGTGATTTCACAGCTTTATGACATTGGGTCTTCCTAACTACGAACATGTTATATCGCTTGCTTTTTAAAAACATACCTCCGTGAAGTTTATAATTTTCTACATAAGGGTCTATGCATCTTTTATTAGATGTACTTAGTCATATTAGCTTACAGTTTTGGTTGCTGTTGTAAATTTTTTTATTATAATAGTTAACATTTTGTGGCTGGTCTACAGGAATAGCACTGATTTTTAGTATTTTGAGAGTGTGTTCTGGCAACCTTGCTAACAGTTACAATAGTTTGTTTTGATTCTCTTGAATTCTTTGTGTATACAATCATATTTTCAGTGAATAATGGTATTGTTTCTATTTTTATAACTTCATTATTTTTCTTGTCTTACTATGTTTTATTACAGAAAAGGAGCAGTGATAGTAGATATCCTTGTCTTCTGACTTCAAAGAGAATGCTTCTAATTTTTCACCATTAAGTATTATATTTATTGTAGATTTGGGTAGATATCCTGCATTAGCAAAAGGAATAATTTTTCTATTCTTAGCTTACTAAGAGTTGTTTTTCAATCATGAATGTGTGTATTTTGAATTTTACCATGTTTATTCTGAATCTACTGAGGTAACACTACATTTTTCTAATGTTAAACCATCTTTGCCTCCTGGTCATGATGTGTTATTTTTTCCTACATTATTGGGTTCCTTGGCTATTATTTTAGAATGTCTCCATCTGCAAACTGAAATGAGACTGGCCTACAGTTTTTCTTTCACATAAAATCCTTGTCTTATTTTGGTTCGAATTGACCAAACATGATGAGGTTATAAGAGCTTCATAAAATAAACTGAGGATCTTTTCCTTCTTTTCTATTCTCTAGAACAGATAGGAGGAAATATCTCTGTCTTAAAGGTATGGTAGAACCTAGAAAAAAACTAGTGTTTTTTGTTTGTTGCTGGGGAGAGTATAGATTTTTAACTACTGATTTAATTTCTACAATGCTTACAGGTCTGTTTCTGTTCTATTTTTGCAATTCCTCGTTTACTCGCTCCAGTCTGATTTTTAGTTCTATGAGTATGCTGAAATTCCTTTTATCTAGCTTGGTGCCTACTGAATTCTAAACATGGGCCCAAACCCAAAGGTCACTTTTCATCCTTACCCTGTTCAATGTCACCTGGCCTTGCTGGCCATGCCTGCCTTCCTGAAACACCCTTCCTTGTTGTCTTCCACAGGGCTGCCCTCTCCTGGCTTTCCTGCTTCTAGTTTTTCCATGGCCCCATCTTAGGCCCTCTTCCCTTTTTCTCTCTGTACTCTCTTCTCTTTTTTTCTGTCCTCCTCTGCCTCCTCTCTACCCCCTTCTTAAGTATTCTCACCCATTCCCATCGCTTTGAAAGCCATATATGCTTATGACTCCCAAAGTTTTGTTTTCAGCGTAAGCCTCTCCTGCACACTCTGGATAGCCGGGGCCTACTTGACTCTGCCCCTGGGAGTATTACAAGCATCTCAGCCTCAACACAGCTAAAAGCCTCCTTCTACCAGCACAATTCCTCTCAGCTAATGGAACCCTGTCTACCCAGTTGCTCAAACTGGGGAATCATCCTTGATCCCCTTCTTTTCTTCACTCATATCGGAGCTAATCTTATTCATCAGCAAGCCCTGTCATCAGTAACTGCAAAATACGTATCAATCTGTTCACTTCCCATCTCTGCTATTGCCACTCCAGTCCAAGCCACCACCTTTTCTTCCCCAAACAGCTGGACCAGTGCAATTTGTCTCCCTGATTTCCCTCTTGTCCTGCCTCAGTCCACTCTCCATAGTAGCCAGAGTGATCTTTTTAAATGTTAGCTAGATCTTAATCACTCTCAGCTTCAGTGGCAAGAGTAAAATCCAAGTTTTTTTCCACAGTCTGCTTGGCCTGTGCCTCATCTGATACTACTCCCTTTCCACTCTCACGTCCTGTCGCTGTAGTGGCCTCTGTGTAGTGATGTGAATAAGCTCTTTCCTGTCTGAGTGGTCACGCTCACTGTTCCTCTGTGTAGAATGTGCTCTGTCTCTTCCTTCTTTCCTACCACCATCCTCACCTCATCGCCTCATCGAGAGGGAATAGTTTAAGAAAAGCAGCTTTATGAACACAGCAGCTTTATTGGCAATGAATAGACACCTTGGCTGGAATGCAAATTCATTTTAAGAATGGGGAGAATCTGGGCTTTGTGGTTCCTTGGCAATCCTTTTTAAGAAAAAGAACACAAAATTACAAATATGAAATTAGAAATGAAAAAGCATTTGGAATGAGAAACAAATGACAACAAATTACTGGAACCTTAGAGAGTAGGTCCTTTTCTTCTGAGATGTCTGTAGACAATTTACTCAAATTATTTACGTATAAATGCTTCCTCATTGCAACCTGACTGCCCTGCTCCTCCTAAAACACTGTGATTTCCAGCAACTCTCACTTCTAAGGTATGGAGAAATTAATTGACTTTCCAGGCATAATTGACCCATGAACCTGTAGCAATAAAACTAGAATCTCGGTGTCCTGGCACTGATGTAGCAAACCCATTAAGCTCCAAGCTCATACATTTATAAATGTAGTGCCCCTCTGTGCCAGCTGTGCCAAGCACATAAACACTGAGTGAACAAGAATGTGCCACTTTATGGTACTGTAATGTAAAAAAGGCTACTAAAGTAGATGCAAAGCACTGCAGAATGAATGCTACATATCAGTCCCAAGTGAAGATCACGGCAGGAAGCCAGGCTGGAAGTCACAAAGCTAAACAAAGCCGGAACAAGCACTTTGAGTCTCAGAGGAAATCTGAGAATTTCCGAGAGCAGCCATGGAGTGAGGAGTTACCTCTCAAGCCTTTGCTCCTTAGGGCAAAGGGTAAAAAAACTCAGGTTCCTAAGGGAGGCTCTTACATCTTTTGTAAAGCAAAACACTTCCATTTTCTGTGTGGTTGTTACCATTCACAGATTGGTCCCTGTGGAGGCAGACTGCTGTATGTTCTTTTGGTGTTGAGGATTTTATACTGGCTGAGGATCAGTGCATTCACTGAATTCCTCCTTATGGTAAGCTTCAAAGTTATGTGACAGCTTGTTTTGTTTTATTTTGTAAAGAAAAGCTGTGATAAAAATCCTTTTAATAAAGTAATTCTTTTTCTTGCACATTATGGAATTCTTAGCTAATATGAGAATGATCAACCTGATTAATCCTAAAATGAACCCCTATTTTCTATGAACACAGTTGCACGGGGCACAGCTCTCAGTGATTTATGCCAGGTCTTTCTAAAAGGAGTGCCCATTTTTTCATCCTAAGATTATAACTTAGTGGTAACTGCCAAGCAACACAATTTTGAAAAGCAGAATTTCAGCTTAGAATCTGTGCTCTTGAATACTTTGATTAAAAGTCACCAGAATGTCATTTAAACATCCCGTTTTTCTTTTACTATTGCCTGCAAAGTGATCCGAGACTCAGATTGACATGCACATGCATGGCTGATGTGGGTGCTGAAGAATGTGCACGCAAGCTGCTGCCTGATGGCTGCCTGGAAGACGATGAGTTTAGAACTGAGTGGAAGAGATTATGTGCTGAGGTTGCTGTGAATGGACTGTGTGATGGGGCCCCAGCATCCAGGTCCTGAGACAGTGCCTCGATTTTGTCCCTCCACCACTCCCCCACCTTTTCTCAACTGACCCCCAGGTATAGCACTCTCCTTTGTGACCTCCGTTCTTTACTTAGGCAAGTTCCCACTACCCAGAATAGCTTGCCCCTTCCTCTGCCCTATCCAGATGTTGCTCTCACTTCAAGATCCAGCTCATATCCTACCTCATTCATTCACTCACTCAACACCACAGTGGTGGATACAGAGATAAGTATGTAATCTCTCAGTAGCCTAGAGTCACTTCTCTGCCTAGTCTTACCCACTAGGCTTTTGAGCAGCTTGGGTCTAGGGACCACGTCTTACTCATCTCCGTGGTCCCAGCCTGGCATTACGAAAGCCAGGGAGGCTAGAGAAGGGAATGAAGAAGCCATCTGAGCTGTTCTACTCATGGAATATGCTCCTTGAGCTTGTGTTCAAGGAGCTTACAGTCTAATTAAGGTAGTGAAATAGGAACAAACAACATGTACTGAAAAAAGTAAAAAGTATGACATGCTATAAGAAAAGTAGGTAAGTTATTTTGAACATTCAGAGGAAGCCCTTTAGTTCCCGGTGTGAGGGGTGTAGACGAGCCTTTACTAAGGAGATAACATTTCAGTGGAGAGTGGACCTGGAGCACAAGAAGAATTTGACCACGTGAGGATTGGGGTATAGGACCAAGTAGGTTAAGAAACAGTGGCCCAGTTAGGTGGAAAGACTAGGACTATGAATTTGAATACCAACACCACCATTTACTGCCTCTGTGACCTCAAACAAGTTTAAGCTACCTGCCTCAATCCCTTTACCTATAAAATGAGGGTAATAGTGCCTACCTAACAGTGTGGTCATAAGAATTAAATATGTAAGTACCTAGCATACTGCCTAGCACTTAGTAATACTTAACAAGCGGTAGCTTTTATAATGAATAAATGAATCGTGTTTACTGTCTATATCTTTTTAAAATCAAATGCATCCTTTGCTATAGGTGTTTTTACTTTGGTATCTATAGTCATCTGACAGCTTGGTATAGAATATGGCTCTTGTTCATATTTTGGCTCCTGCTGTCTTGTACGTTAATGGTACAGAAGATATACCATGTGTCTACCTCTCACTTACCCCAAGTCCTTTATAAGACCAGTCTGAGGCCTTAGAGAGAAGTACCCTACAAATCTGTTTGCCTACAAACTTTTTTTGGTACCTGCCTTCTTAGGTAACTCTCACCCATAATTAGAGGTTAGGAATAATAAAATCTCTTACTTGCAAAACTTTCTGTGTTTTTACTTAAGCTTGCAAGAACCCTGTGAGAGTAGCTAGGTAAGAAGAATGACCACTATTTTACAAACCAAAAAACTGAGACTCACAGTGCCAAGCGACTTGCCAAGATCACATGATACTAAGTGATGGAACTGGGACCAGAAACCCAGATTATCTGACTCCTAATCCCATATTCTTTTTACCATATTACAGTGCCCTTTATTGGGGGATGGCCATTCTCTTCCTTCTCTGCCCTTCCCCTGCCCTCCTGTCTCTGTGCTACCTCTATTCTAGTGCCTCCTACCTTCCTCAGGGAAACCCACCAGAGTCAAATCCAGAGCGCTGGAAAGATACACTGCAAAATTAGGCAGCAGGCCTGGTGGAAACATTCATGGTTGTTTATTCTACCCCGTTTACCTCCAAGAGGGAGGAAACTAAAAGTCATAAAACTTTGGGAAGAATTTAAGAACTTTAAGACTGAAAGAAACAAAAATGATCACATTTCAACTTCATTGGTTGAGAAACAGGAACACGGAAGAAGGAAGCACGTGGGTTGGGTGAGTGGCCTAAAGTATATTTACCCATAGTGTTTGTGGAATACTTCCTGTAATGGCATGCTCTTTTTTCTGAACAAGAAAAAATAAGAATAAGAATAAGATAAAAGCAAGATTCCAAAGCCATCTGTCCTGTTTTTTTCATAGAATTTTTTATCCTAAGTTTAATTTTTCCTGATTATAGAGCTTAAACTATGTAACACCTTCATGCAAGGTAGTATAACAGAGAGGAAGGAGCACTAGATTTGGGAATCAGAAAATATGGGTTCCAGTTTCAACTCTGTCACTTAATTTTCATAAGTTTGTTTTTGAGTATCAGTTGTTTTTTTTTGTTTTGTTTTTGTTTTGTTTTGTTGAGACGGAGTCTCGCTCTATCACCCAGGCTGGAGTGCAGTGGTGCGATCTCAGCTCACTGCTACCTCCGCCTCCCGGGTTCACACGATTCTCCTGCCTCAGCATCCCAAGTAGCTGCGAGTATAGGCATGCACCACCACACCCAGCTAATTTTTGTATTTTTAGTAGAGACGGGTTTTCACCATGTTGGCCAGGCTGGTCTCGAACTCCTGACCTCATGATCTGCCCGCCTCGGCCTCCCAAAGTGCTGGGATTACAGGTGTGAGCCACCATGCCCAGCTGAATATCAATTCTTTAAATGGAGTTAATATCACCAGTTACTGGGAAACTAGTGGTATTATTTCCCAATAATACTATTATTTCCCAACCATAGTTTTTGAAGGCCAAATGAGATAATGTTCGTCAAAGTGGTTTATAAACTAAAATGAGCTGTACAAAGTATTATTAAGTATTATTTTGGATTTGACAATGCATTAAGCATCTCTTTGGCATATAGCATTGTTCAGGAGACAAAGGAAGATTCAAAAGTGTAAGATTTTCCCTGCCATTGCTTAGTCGACAGTTGTTTAGTTTATAATCTAATTTATAG
Organism: Piliocolobus tephrosceles; assembly: GCF_002776525.5. Lineage (NCBI taxonomy): Eukaryota > Metazoa > Chordata > Mammalia > Primates > Cercopithecidae > Piliocolobus > Piliocolobus tephrosceles. The sequence goes on from NC_045446.1 coordinate 66,278,359, forward strand.
ATAAGACAAATTAAAAATTTTGAAGGACATGACTTGCAAAAATATTCCTATACGTTGTTCACTCTCGCTGTCGTTTGAGACTTACAACCTGAGGCCCATCGTTAGTGTATAGTCTGGTACAATGATGGAGGGCGACGTTGGGCTGACTTATTTTGTTTCAGGACCAGGCAAGCCATTTTTAAAGAGACAGAATCAATCTCAGTGACCTTAGTAAGGGTGGAGCACTGAGAAGTATCTTTGGCTGTTCAACAGCATGCTAGAATATTTCTCCAGAGTACTTTAGTGTTTAACAAACACCAGTGTTTAATGTTGGGAGAAGCAACTCGTGGCTTTATATGAGGCCATCTCACTTTAGTGGTAAAATATCCAAATAGTCCTTCTGCTGACCTATTTATAATGTAGTCTTCTGCTCCTTTTGGTAAATAGAATCAAGCTATAGCTTTAAATAAAAGTATTAGAAGAAGAAAATACCTAAGAAATTTGACACATTTTAGGAAAATGTGTTTTCAGTAAACTGAGAATAATGAAAATTTAAAATAAGTGAGCCAATCTACTTTCCTTAAAATCAAGTAATGATATGGTAGTTCTGCTTTTACGCCAAACCACTTACCCTTGAAAATGAGGCAGTATCTAGTATTTAAATCTTTACAAAGCCTCACTTTTTAGAAACAGATCTACCGTCTTCCCTTCCGTCCATCATCCTTATGCTGAATTCAGAACTGAAATCTGGCAGATGACCCTCTAGGGAAGTAAAAAACATGTTGTCTAGCTGACGTTGGTTTTTAAATTTAGATCAAATAATACTGCCTTTGAAGTCTCAAGAGTCCTACTTAAGGTAGCTATATCAGATAGGCTTGCTTTTGAGAGCATTTCTTGCAGGCCAGCACCCCTAATATGAAAAGTTAAGCCTAGTCAAAACTAAATGAAAAAGAAAGTTTTATTGGAGTTATTTACTCTAAGATAGCTGTTTCAGAAGAACCTTGACGAGTCATCTCCTTGCCTCTAGACAGGAACACACAAGGCATATGGGCATCCGTAGTATTTTAAAAGACCTTAGGGGACCAGGCTTCTTCCATAACTCATTCCAGAGTTTAAACACCCTCACTTCAGGAAATTCCTCCCTACATTTAACTTACAGGCCCCCTCCTGCGGTTAACACCCATTTCCACTTTTTTCTGCATCCTGTCAGGATGGAGAACAGCTGGCCAACATCCTTTGTGCACTAACCCTCTACTGGCGACAGAAAGGCACTTGGGTATCCCGGCCCCACCTCTCCCTGACTCCAGCAACCAAGTCTCTGAACCAAATTGAGATCTCTTTTCCCATTGTTTTTACTTGGGTCTTCTTTATTTCTGTTTACTCCTTTTGATTATAAAGTAGTATGTGCTCGATGAATAAAATTTGGAAGTTGTAAAAATATACAGAAGGGAAACAATAGCTCCATAATTCAGGCACAAAAAAATCACTGTTGTGTTAGTCAGTTTTCCTTGTGTTTCTTTTCTAATTCAGATCTTACCATCTGTACCAACACTTTTCAGTAGAAATATAATATGAGCCATACATATAAATTTAAATATTCTGGCAGTCACATTTTTAAAAAGCTAAAAATAAACAGGTAAGCTAATTTTAATAATATATTTTATTTAATTCAAATAAAATCCAAGTTGTATATCCAAAATGTCTTTTAGACATGTAATCAACATTTTAAAGATGATTAATAAATATTTTACATTCTCTTTTTTCATACCAAGCCTTCTAAATCCAGTTTATACTTATAGCATATCTCAAGTCAGACTAACCACATTTCAAGTTCCAGCAACCAGTTCCTAGTGGTCATAGTGGACAGCACAGTCCTTACAGCTTTTTTGTATACCATAATGTCTTAAGTATTTTATCGATGCCCTTTAAAACTTTTTAGCATCATTTTTAATGGCTACGTAGTATTTCATCATTTAGATTTACTATAACAGTATATTGAGGCAGTTCTGTTTTTCTCAGCACATTGCCAGAAAACATCACCTAAATGTTTCCTTTTGCACACAACTAATTAAATTCATTTATACATAAAACAAGTATATTCACTGAATATCTGTGTGCTCTGTACTAAGTTATATTGGAAAGCGGAAGAGTGAGTTTCCAGAAACAAAGACTAGATCCTTCCCATATGCTGTTTACAAGACTTGGCTCCACAGTTGGACTGCACACAAATACAGTATTTTATTCTGCCTTAAATGCGCTTCCCTTCACTTCTTGCTCTACCCCACCCCCAACACACACATACATTGCCTGGTTAGCTCCCACTTATCTTTCAGGGTGCCAGTCAAGTACAACCTCCTCTGATGAGTCTTTCCACTGATTACTGATTGCCTTCTTCATTGTAATATACAAAGTGTGTATTGTATTCAAAGCACCATGGTGTTCTGGTTATTGGTTTACTCTCTGTCTTCTCTACTAGAGTGGGAACTCCTTAATGATAGGAATCTTATTTTATACATCTCTTTATTTCCAGAGCCTCGAAAACTGTCAGGCAATGAAATGTGGATTTCAGTAATGTCTGAAATATGTGTTGAAAATGCAAATGATGCAACATTAAGCATCAGTTGGATGGTAAAATAATAAATACTACCTTCAGAGTTCAGAGATCACTTTAGATTGGCATGGTTAAAGAAGAAAGAATGAATGAAGGAGTTAAAGAAATGAGTTAAAAAATGAATGAGGGCTGGACGTGGTGGCTCACGCTTGTAATCCCAGCACTTTGGGAGGTCGAGGCGGGTGGATCACCTGAGGTCAGGAGTTCCAGACCAGCCTGACCCTGACCAACATGGTGAAAACCCATCTCTATTAATACAAAAAATTAGCCGGGCGTGGTGGCACACACCTGTAATCCAAGCTACTTGGGAGGCTGAGACAGGAGAATCGCTTGAACCCAGGAGGCGGAGGTTGCAGTGAGCTGAGATTGTGCCATTGCACTTTAGCCTGGGCAACAAGAGCAAAACTCCATCTCAAAAAAAAAAAAAAAGAATGCGGCCGGGCGTGGTAGCTCACACCTGTAATCCCAGCACTTTGGGAGGCCAAGGTGGGTGGATCACTTGAGGTCAGGAGTTCAAGACCAGCCTAACCAACATGGAGAAACCCCATCTCTACTAAAAATACAAAAATTAGCTGGGCGTGGTAGTGCATGCCTGTAATCCTAGCTACTCGGGAGGCCAAGACACGAGAATCACTTGAACATGGGAGGCGGAGGTTGCAGTGAGCCAAGATTGCACCCACAACTGCACTCAAGCCTGGGCAAAAAGAGCGAGACTCCATCTCAAAAAAAAAAAAAAAAAAAAAAAACACAGTTAGGACTTCAATTGGGTTTTAGAAGATGGGCATACTTAAATGAATTGGAGAGGGAATTAGTACGAAAGCCACTGGGATATGCACACTAAAAAAGCAGTGTTTTTCAGTAGGCATTCATTAGCACTGGGGTCCCCAACCCTTGGCCGTGTACCTGTAGCAGTCCATTTCCTGTTAGGAACCAGGCCTCACAGCAGGAGGTGAGTGGGTGCGAGTGAACATTATCCCTGAACTCCGCCTCCTATCAGATCATCTGCAGCATTAGATTCTCATAGGAGCACAAACCCTATTGTGAACTGCACATGTGGGGGATCTAGGTTGTGTGCTCCTTGTGAGAAGCTAATGCCTGATGATCTGAGATGGAATAGTTTCATCCTGAAACCAGCCCCCTGCCCACGACCCATGGAGAAATTGTCTTCCATGAAACCAGTCCCTGGGGCCAAAAAGGTTGGGGACCACTGCTTTAGCATATGTTGATAAGCATCAGTAAGTAAGTATCCTTCTGGATCGAATGCACTGCACTAAGTTTCAGGAAGGCTTAGCGATATGGTCTTTGTCCATCAAAAGCTGGTAAGTGTTGGCAGCATTAGAAATGAGCACTGGCTGCCTCAGTATGACCTTGGGTGCCAGGCGTGGGAGGTGTTTTTTGTTTGTTTGTTTTGAAACAGTATCTCGCTGTGTTGCTCAGGCTGGAGTGCAATGGCGCTATCATAGCTCACTGCAACCTTGAACTCCTGGGCTCAAGTGATCCCCCCACCTCTGCCTCCCAAAGTGCTGGGACTGTAGGCATGAGCCACCCTGCCCAACTGTGACCTTTGGGCTTAAGCTCGACTTAGATATAATTCCCTGTGTTCTGTTTTGTCTTAGCCTCTGGATCCATCTGAGGAAATTCCCTGTTTTAATTTCAAAGAGTTTAAAGATCATTTTATATTATGTTTATTCTGTAATTCTTCTCTTAATGGATAGCAATGTATAATAATAGTTAATATCATTATAGCTAATGTCAAGTGACTATTACTGCAAAGCAGGTACTCTTCCAAAGCACTTTGAATATATTATTCAGTTAACTCATTTAATCCTGACACCGCCCTGTGAATTAGGACCCACTAACCTCTCCCATCTTAGAAATGAGGGAACTGAGGAACTGAGGGGTTAAATAATGTGACACAGCCATCAAGTGGAAGAGCTAAGATTGGAGCCCAGGCAGAGTAGTTTTAGAAGTCCTGCTTTAACCATTACATGGACAACCTCTCCTATAACTAGTTAAGAATAAACTATTTTACACAAGGGATCATTTAGCATCTGGTGATTCCAGAAAAGGAATCTTGTTATTACAGCCTTCTCCTGGTTTTCTTCATTCCTCTCTGAATGCTCCTTCTTACCTCATTTGAAGGCTGCTCTTCCTCTACCTCATCACAAAAAGCTGGAGCTCCTAAAGGCTCAGTCCTGGGCCCTTTTTTCTCTTACTTTACTCTTAGTGGAGATAAGTTCTGATATCAGAAATTGCCTCCTGTACATTTTCACAGCACATTCTACGTGCCCATGCATTTTTCTACCAGTCTTCCATCCCAGTCATGATATGCTCTTTGCTTTCTGCAAATGGAACCACTTTCCATTATTTTACACTAGCCAGGACGCCAGGCAGAAACCTTGGTTCCTCCTTTTCTTCCTCACCCTTATATCCAACTCTGGCAACTCCTGCCAATTTCTCCTGCTATTTCTATTTGTCTATGTGTGTACATTTCCATTCTGATGTATGCCTCCATTACCTTTCACCTGTACTACTGCACAGCCTGCAGTCTCCCACCATCCACTCTGGCCCCTCCAGTCCAGTCTGCTCTCCAGCTGCAGCCAGAATGCACTTTCCAAAGTATAAATCTCTCTCTCTCTCTCTCTCTCACCCCCTCCCCCCACACACCTCTGACTCTCTCTCTCTCTCTCTCTTTCCCCCTCTCTCCTTTGCCTGAAAGTTCTAAACATAGCTTGTGACTGCTGCATGGTCTAGACTTTGTTTTACTCCTCAGTTTTATCTTCTACCATAGAACTCTTCACTCATTGACCTTTTGGGTCCTCAAACATCATTATCTTTCTTGACAAAAGGTCTTAGCAAATGCTGTTCCTGCTGCCTGGAAGATACTCTCCTCACCAACCCATTCTTTACCTGATAAAGAACTCTATTAGCCCTTCTAATCTTGGCTTTTTCTTTCTGGGCCAGATCTCTGCTACAAGCTCTTTGAGCCCGTGTCCTCTCTGCGTAGCACGGGTCAGAGGTGGTTGTTTGACATTGATGTCTGTGATTCTGTGATACTTGTCTGTCTTCTCTCACTAGACAATAAATTCCATGAAAACATGAACCATGGCCTTTTTCCAATTATTATTATAGCCCCAGAGTCTAGCGCAGCACCTAGTGTATAGTAGATACCCAGTATGTATTTGAATAAGGGGGTAAATCAACTTCTTTTTTTAATTTATTTATTAATTTATTTATTTATTTTTAATTTTTTTTTGAGACGGAGTCTCACTCTGTTGCCCAGGCTAGAGTGCAGTGACTCGATCTCCACTCACTGCAAGCTCCGCCTCCCAGGTTCACGCCATTCTCCTGCCTCAGCCTCCCGTGTAGCTGGGACTACAGACACCCGCCACTGCACCCGGCTAATTTTTGTATTTTTAGTAGAGACGGGGTTTCACCGTTTTAGCCAGGATGGTCTCGATCTCCTGACCTCGTGATTTGCCCATCTTGGCCTCCCAAAGTCCTGGGATTACAGCCGTGAACCACTGCGCCCGGCCCAATTAATTTGTGTTATACTCCACCTCCTTTAGGAGTATAGAGGACTACAAAAGACAAGGTTACCAAGATGTCATCTCTAGAGTCCCAGTCTCTTACTAAACAGTAATTAAATGGCAGCTAATTGTAACTCAAGCACTTCTGCCCAAGGCCTTCAGCATCTCTGGAAATGGTGGTAGAGCTATCATTTTTCTTTTGAAATAACAAACAACTAAACCCTCACAGTTTGGTTCATGTGAGAGTTTATTAGAGAGCTGACAGTAGGTCAGCGTTAGCCGTATCTTTCAAAGACTTCATCTCACAGATTCTGTCACTGGTCCTGGGAGTCTAATGCATCCTTTAGCTCCCTTCCAAGTCTAGTTTTTAAATTCTGAAACCATTCTCTGACCAGGGTTTTAATTTCCCTATCGAGTTTCTTCTGGGGCTGGGTTCTGTGAGATTGTTGTTCCTCTGGTTTCCCTGGCAAAGGTAGAGGTTTTTAAAAAATTTTTCCCTGGTTTTCAGCATAAACAGTTTATTATTCCCAAGTCTCAAGTGCTGTCCAGACACTCTGAGGGGTCCCCAGGCATCATTCCTGGCATCTCTTTCCTGTTCTTTCCATGTTCTCGTGTAGGATGTTACTTAAGCCCTATATAAATGACATCAAGATGGGCTCTGTCTGTTTCTACAGACCATTTTACAGTCCTCATAATGTTGGTTGCCTGACTGTGATTTTAGTATATTAATATGTATGATGATTTCTTAAAGTGAAAGCTGATGAGTGAAGTGGTTGACTTGACCCCTCCCAGGACCTCTCTTTGTCTCCCTGGAGGATCACTGTGTATTCTCTGATGCCATGGAGCTCAGCCTGGAGCCTGAGCTCGCCTCCAGTTGGGCTCTGGGCAGTAGGCACCCCCTCATCCTCTGTCCACTGGTCCAAGCTGGGCCATGGAGGCCTCATGGCCAAGACATCACATCACAAAGCCTGGGGAACTGGATTTCTTCAGCTTGCTTATTTTGTCCTTTGCCTGTGGAACTTTCTCTTTCACCAATTCATCTTTCCATCACTACTCAGTTTAAATAAAATCCAAAGGCTGCCTTGTTCAGTTATACCTTTTTATACTCTGTTTTTATTTAGTCAGACTTTGGCAGGAAACCTTCCAGGCGAAGCCCAGGGGAAAAGTGACCGTTGGCACAGATTTCAGCCTGTGCTTTTGGCCCAATATTGTTTCTATTTTTATTTTGTTTCGTGTTTTTGTTAACATCCAGGGCAAAGATTAAGTACTTATACTTATCTGGTAATGGTGAGAGGCCTTTGGATTGCTTGCCTGTGGCCTGGAGACTGCATGCTTAAAACTATTAACCCCCAGCTACCTCCTGGGAGATAAGATCTAGCTGTTAAATTTGGCTTTCCCTAAAGGAGGTTCTGAGCTCCTACTTGATCTGAGAGAGGGAAAGAAGAAGGATAAATCCCAACCTTTGCTGAATTTTGAAAAAAGGATAGTAGCTTAATTTATGGAGGTTGTTTTTTTGAAAAAAAACTAACTTTATGTCATAATTTCTTAGCTGCCAAAAGACGTAATTCCACCTCAGCTTTGCCTTGGCAACCTGCTTTTGGCACTCTGTACAAGCCTGTCGTTGCTCTGCATTATTTGAGCAGTAATCTTTAAGAAGGTGAGAAACTATTATTGCTTTTTAACACAGTTGACATGGTATTGGCGCAGAGTAGTACCTAGAGCTTCAAACATTTCTAGTGGCCATCAACCAACTTAAACACCTCCATGTAAAGGTCTCACTGCCATGAGGTCATAGATTGCTACAAGGGGGGAGAAAGAAGAAGATCAAAAGTTGTTTAAAAGTTTTTTTTTTTTTTTTTTTTCTTTTTTTTCTTTTTAAGTGTTCTTATTCCACTGAGTTGTAGCTGTAGATTTTGGCCGGGAGCCAGACAATCAAGATTTAGTATTTTGACCAGCTGTGATCTAGTAATGTCCCTCAGAGGAAACATTTTGTAGGGAGGGAAAGACACATATTTGAGATTGTGAATTGTACTCTGTCCTCATACTTTACAGTGTGGGACGTGGTTGTAGACAGATAAAACAAGTACAAGTGAATCTGAAAGATTATTAGGAAAAAAAAAAATGTTTCAAATGGTTAAAACCTCACCCCAGCTTCAAGAACTCTCTTGATGTGGTAAATCTTTACATGCTTTCTTTATTTCATTTTCCCGTAAGTTTCCACATTTACATCAATTCATGGCAGAATTTATTTCTGCTCATAGCTGATGCTTAGAATGCCTAACAGTATAATAAGTCTTAGAAAGTCAAAAGAGCAACACAAACTTAATGTAGGCAGGAAGAGAAGAGAAAGAAAATAAACCAATCCACTTAACCTAAAAATTATTCTCATTCTCACCCCGTCCTCAAATAGAAGTAGAGATCAAATGTAGATGTTTTGGTGACAATAAAAAACTTAAGATCCTAGGGACTGGGAAAGAGAAGGAAATTAACAGTTAGGCAGACCGACTTGGTTAAATCACATATATCTACCCAGTGGCTTCATGACCTTGGTCAAGTTACCTAACCTCTGTGCTTCAGTTTCTTCATCTGTAAAATGAGGATGATGTTTGTAATACTTCATAGAGATGTCATAAGGATTAAATGAGACCGTGTATAAAGCTGTTAACAGAGTGTTTAATCAGTAGCACTTTATAAATTTTAGTTGCCATTGTTTTATTATTATTAATAATTTATTGGGTACTTATTTATTGGGAATTTTGAGCATTTCGACTTCATTCAAAGCTTTCCCCACCTCATGTCCCCAAGAAAAAAAGAAAAAAAAAAACTACAATTATTTCTGGTACTAAGAATTTTACTTGTATATCTCATTAAATCCTTACTGCAATAACTATTGGGTAGATATAACCATTTTACAGAAGAGGAAACCTAGGCTGGGAGCTGTGAGGTGCACCCTCAGCGTCTCGTGTCTCCTAACGATGGCGCTGCATGTGGAGCTCTGGCATGTTACCTATGGGAGATGTGGAAATGGGAATCACATTTTGGACTGGTGCTTTCTTAACTTGTTCTCTCTTTCCCAATCTCTTTTCTGTAAAAGGAGGCTATAGCTTCAGACAGTAAAACCAAGAGGAAGAGGAGAGGGAAATGATGGGGCAAGGATGGTGGAGTAGAGGAAACTGGGCTCTACCAGTTCCTGGGTTGGCTTCATGGCAAGGTATTTATATAATGGTTATAAAAGTGCTGCATATGGTCTTCCTCATTTTAGTCAGAGAAATAGAGAATTTCTCCCTCTTACACAAATTATCTCTCCCTGAAGCTAAATTCATGCAGAAAAAGGCTGCATCAGGGGTTTGGGGACAATTGGAATGTACCTCAAAGGATTCTGGGAAGTTCTTATAGTCCCTAAGCAGTAGGTAGATCATGTAAACAGAGGAATTTTGAGCATTTCGACTTCATTCAAAACTTTCCCCACCTCATGTCCCCAAGAAAAAAAAACTACAATTGTGTTTCACATTGAACAGATTAAATCTGTTGATTGATTTGGATCTTTTTCTCCAAATCTCTTTTATCCTTTTTTTCTTTTTTCTTTTTTCTTCCTTTTTTTTTTTTTTTTTTTTTTTGAGACAGAGTCTCACTCTGTTGCCCAGGTTGGAGTGCAGGGCTGCAATCTCGGTTCACTGCAACCTCCACCTCCTGGGTTCAAGAGATTCTCCTGCCTCAGCCTCCCATGCAACTGGGATTACAGGTGCCCACCATGAAGCCAGGCTAATTTTTGTATTTTTAGTAGCAATGGGGCTTTGGCCTTGTTGGCCAGGCTGATCTTGAACTCCTGACCTCAGGTGATCCACCGACCTTGGCCTCCCAAAGTGCTGGGATTACAGGCGTGAGCCACCACATCCAGCCTTTTTTTTTTTTTTTTTTTTTTTTTTTTTTTGAGGTAGGGGTCTTACCTTCGTCCAAGCTGGAATGCAGTAACGTGATCATAGCTCACTGTAACCTCAACCCCCTGGGCTCAAGTGATCCTCCCACCTCAGCCTCCCAAAGTGCTGGGACTACTACAGACATAAGCCACCACGCCCAGCACCGTACTTCTTCATTTGCTTCTTGCAGCTAGCTTCCTGGAGGTGTGGGAAGGTAGGTGGGAGGAGTTCTGTTTGTTCCTGCTTGAAACAGTATGCTGTATAAGAGAAACAGTAAAAGGAGAATAATACTTGGAATTTGAGGCCCACTGAAATGAATTATAATGACAGCAACCACAGATACAACTACTACTGACACCAGTGTCTATGCCAGGCATCCTGCCAACAATTTTAAGCACATTATTTTATTTAATCCTTATTTAATCCAGTGATCTATTTTATAAATAGTCATTAAATATGCCCACAGTCATATAACTCAGGGGTGTCCAACCCCTGGACCACAGACTTTCACCCGTATGTGGCCTGTTAAGAACCAGGCCGCACAGCAGGAGGCGATGGGGGTGAGCAGGCATTACCCCCTGAGCTCTGCCTCCCATCAGATTAGCCATGGTATTAGATTCTCATAGGAGCACAAATCCTGTTGTGAACTGTACGTGTGAGGGATCTAGGTTGTGTGCTCCTTATGAGAATCTAACGCCTGATGATCTGAGGTGGCAGTTTCATATCCCCGCCCCCAAGTCCACAGGAGAGTTGTCTTCCATGCAACGGGTACCTGGTGCCAGAAAGATTGAGGACCACTGATATAACTAATAAATGAATGTGACCTTAAGTTGTAACTCCATATAGATGGGATCATAGTGGCAGAGCTAGGAGTAGAATCCAGGTCTTTGAACAGTCCTTCTTGTCACTACTGTCTCTAGAGCTGAAGAGATGAGAAAAGGTAGTTGATAGCAATAAATAAGGACTCACAGAATGAGAAACAAATTAATCATCTTAATTTAGAGAGCTCAGAAAAAAACTTGATCCGAAGAAGCCAAACTGAAACTAGACTGTCCTCCTTGACATCTAAACTCCAGGCCACTTGGCTTCTCCCTCATTGTGCCATTGTTTGTGACTTCAGGAAATCCTTTTTTACTTATGGCAAAAGGTTTATTAAATAATTTAACAGTCTCTGGTGTGGTTCAATTATTCAACAAGCTATACTGTGTTTCACTAAACCATAGCCTAGTAAATTTGCAATTATGATATCTTTGGGTTGTTGTTTTTTAATAAATTCCTTTTAATTGCAACATTAAACCCCAGATGTCATGTTTCCAGTTTGGAGCTAAGCCCAGCTGGAAGAGACAGCCACTCATGGGAAATGGCTGGTGAGAAGAATGTGTGCAGTGAACTGGCAGACTCAGTCCAGTGGCTTGAACCTCAGGCTCTGCACCCGCAATTCTAGTGCCTCCAAACACACGGGGCCCCTTGGTGGGAGCAGACGATAAAGAAAAGCTACCATGTTTCCTGCTATGTCCACACCTCCCAAAAAGCACACATTTTTGCTTTTGGTTGTCTAAGGGTAGAGGCTCCCTGTAAGTTTTTCATCACAACATAAATAATGTACTAATTGCATTTGATGAGTAAATTGTCAACAGCCTTTAAAAAAAATTGGTCATATAATTAGTAAATCTGTGAGTTTCAACCTCTTCATCTAGGTGAAATAGTCATGAAGCCAGACTGTAATCAAAGAATCTTGAAACCTCCTGAATATTCTGTTTTGAACTATTATTTGCCTTTTTAATTCCTACCTTTCTCTCTTTAGGCAAGAGTAGAGATAAAAATACTCTTATTTCTTTATCTTATACTAAAATATGAATGAAGGGTCTTTCTCAAAACCTTCTGTTAAATATAAAATCAAAATTATTTTATGAAAAATCTCTGCAGTATGTTTTTATACAGAGATGCTCACAGCAGTTTGTTTTTAATAGTAAAGGTTCAGAAACATCCTAAATCTACAAAAGTAAGGGAATAATTAGGTAAATTATGATAGTCCATTCAGTGAAGCAGCCATTTAGAATTCTGCTTACCAGGAGGTTTTAATAGCATCCAACAGTAGGACGTAGAATTCTGTATATACCAGAAACACGGCTTTAGTGTTTCTTTCTTGTTTCCTTTTTTTTTTTTTTTTTTTGAGACAGGGTCTTGCTCTGTCGCCCAGGCTAAAGTGCAGTGGTGTGTTCACAGCTCACTGCAACCCAGGCTCATGCAATCCTCCCACCTCAGCACACAGTTGGTGGGACTATAGGTGCTCACCACCATACCCAGCTAATTTTTAAATTTTTTGTAGAGACAGGGTCTCCCTATGTGGCCCAGGCTGGTCTCAAACTCCTGGGTTCAAGCAGTCCTCCTACAGTGCTGGGATGACAGGTGTGAGCTGCCACACCTAACCCATAGGATTTCTTTAAAAATTCAACGCACATATTTAAAATCAAAGTCTGAAAGGAAAATACCCAAAATTAATAGCAGTTGTTTGATGGGTAGTAGACTTGTGAGGTTTTTTTTATATATATACAGTTAACATATTTTTAGTTTTCCTGTGAGTAAAACTATTGTAATAACTAAAAATACATGCGTGTTTAATGTAATCATTTGATACTTCAACTGTTTGGAGCTTGGCTATCTTAAAAATTTGGAATGTAGCTGGGAATCCTGGAAGTAATAAAAAAAATCAATTCTGAACAGCCAAAACTATGTTACCAAACTCATATAATAAATAAAGCATGTTATGCCCAGGACAGCTCCTGGCCCGCCACTGAAATCCTGTTTACTCATACTTTGCACACAAGTTTCAGGATATCTGCTTTGCAAGAACACAGCAAACTAAGAAAAGGGTAGAGCGGCCACTGCGGGCAGGGGCACTGACTCAACTGCCCTCAGCACCAAAGGGGAATCGAAGAACCCGTGCCAGACTTACCTCCAGACCCGCGTCCTACGGAACAGACACCACTGAACATCCTGTAGTCCCCTTACTGCGTCATCGCTCAGTAATACATGTTCATATCTGTGGCCCAGAGGCATCGAGAAAATGCCTTTTCTTGTTCAACTTTTCTAAGATCGTAAGAAAAGCTGTAATAAAAATTTTTGAAAGGTTTAATCTCATATAACTAAAACTGGAGGGAAAAATGTGGTGATAAAAAGGTAAACCTTAGATATGTAGACTTCATTATCTTTCCAAAAATAACTAATTTCCTTACCATTCTTAAAAGAGAACATTTTGGCTGGGACCTGTGGCTCACACCTGTAATCCCAATATTTTGGGAGGCCAAGGCAAGAGGATCACTTGAGCCCAGGAGTTGGAGACCAGTGTGTGCAAGATGATGAGACCCTGTCTCCAAAAAAAATTAAAACTAAAAAACATTAACCGGGCATGGAACACACACCTGTAGTCTCAGCTACTTGGGAGACTAAGGTGGGAGGATCCCTTGAGGCCAGGAGTTGAGGCCGCAGTGAGCTGTGATCACACCAGTGCACTCTAGCCTGAGCAACAGAGTGAGACTTTGTCTCTAAAAAACTTTTTTTTTTTTTAATTTAGAAAATTAAAAAAAATTTAAAAATGAAAAAACGAAGAGAGAGAGAACCTTTTACTGGTACTTGGATTTTCCAATTTGAATGTGATACTACCATTACCTGAGTTTTCATACAGATCCAAGGGAACTGGAGAAGAATGTCACAAAATCAGGATGTCAGAAAATACCAAAGTTCCCACCTCTCAAAGCCTTGGAGTCCATCCATGAAAATAGGAATAACATACCATCTTAGAGTTTGTGGGCAAATGAGAAGGCACTTAGCTTGATGTGTACTATGTCTTTGGCACTTAGCAAATGTTACTTGAATTTGAATGTTGTGTTCCCATGTGGGACACAATAGATAGGATGGGCCCTGGAGTCAGATGGAATCTAGTTCAGATGTGATTCTTCAGCCTTGAACAAACCACATGACCCATCACCTGCTATCTTCCTCGCAGGACACTCGAGGACTGTGTGGGCAGCGCATCTTCCACGGGGCTCAGAACATTATTGACGGTCAGGAAAATGGTCGTGCCCTTCGCATTGTAGTTGGCGAGGTGGGGCAGTGGGGGTTGTCACACCTCATTACTTTTCTGTTGTACGAAGTAGAGAAGTTTTAGAACGTTTCAGAATCAATGATGGCTACAAGCACCTTGTTCCTCTTGTGTGGCAAGCACTGCTGGGTGTGCCCCAGGCCTGTTTCTCATGCCCTGCCTTTTATCAGCCCACCGGGAGCCCCACAGAGCAGCAGAGCAGGATGCCTGGGGTGGGGGTAGGAGCGGGAGGATGGCAGCACAGGGTCGCAGCATGAGGGGTTAAGCACCTGGCTCTAGCCACACACCAACAAATCACCTTCAGTGTTCCAGGCTGCTTCACCTGGTGCTTCCACCCCTCGTGGGCTGGGCTGGCAAATGAAAGCTAGGCTTGTCTGCACAGAATAGACTGTAGACTGAAGTGCTGCTGATGTTCTCTTTTGGTTTGAGTACGTAGTCAGCCTGCAAGATCATTCAGAGAGGGACACGGTCAGCAAGTGGTAGAGTAAAAACAAGGTTTGCAGAAATGTGTAGCTTACCCAATTACTGGGAGTTCTGACAACATATTAACTATAAACCTAGATCGAGGCCAGCAGATTTTGCTCTGTTTTGTTTTGTTTTTCTTGAGAACTAAAAACTGTAATTTACTAGTCTACTTGCCTAGTTCTATATGCGCCTCAGTTACCACCCCTAATTATGAAATCTCTCCTGGCACCAGTACTCACAGCCAGGCAGAGGAGCCTGATGGACCCAAGGATTAGAAGCTGTGTGGTTACCCCTTCCCAAGAATAACCCTTGCTTGGGTGTCTGAGACTGCAGGTATAATCCTGCATCAGAAACAGTCTGAGAGGAGAGAGAGCAGGGAGCTGTGGCCAGGGCTTGTGGCTATAGAAACAAGTGGAAGAAATCCCAGATCTCTTCTTTTTTAGGGCACTTCTTGCTATTGTGATTTGAAAATGTATTATTTGAATAATGAGGAATGTCTTTCTCCTTCAGGATTGGTAGCTCCTTGGAGGCAGGGCCTACTGGTCTTGCATCTGTCTCCCTGCCCCAAGGCCAAGCACATATGGGAACTATTTGTTGGGTGTGTGTAGTTTCAAGTTCTGCCTCTACCCCTGCCTAGTGGTTGCCCTTCTGCAAGCCACTTAACCCTCTGTGCGTGTTTCGTCATCTGAAGCACACAAGTCAAATGATCTGTGTGCACCTCCCTCTGCCTCTGGATCCAGTCTATTCATATGGTTGTATTGAAGCTAATTTCATCCACATACAAGAATGTCTAGAGCTAGCATAGTGTATAACATAGCCATCATTTCCAGGATGTAGATACTCTATTTCCATTAACTGATTATTATTTATTATTTCAGACTTAACTTTACCCTGCTTTCTCTGTAGAGTTTTGGTAAAGACTAAGTGAAATGATGTATAGGAAATTACTTCAGAAATTATAAAGTTTGTATAACTGAATAATGATTATTATTGCTGGCCCAAAGATACCCTCCTGAGAAGAAACTCAGATTCAAAAGATGGCACTGCAGACCAAGTATTGTAAAACATATGTGTGGCTCGCCCCATCAAAGAATGTATTTTCCAAGGTAGTTTTTCATTTTAAAAAAAAAAAAGGAACCCCTCAAAAAAATTTTTTTTAATTTTTAAAATGTCACCTTGACTTCAACCTCTCTCTCTCTCTGCCAGTTCACTAATGCAAGGTGGTTAGCATTTGTTAGCATTTGAGTGTTGGCAAAGTTGTTGGTCATGAAATCATGAGTCACAGATCTTAGTCTCGCCTTGTCGCTGCCTCACTGAGCGTGGGCAAGTCATGTAACTTCTCTGCCAGATGAGGATGCCTGCTTTTCAAAGCTAAAATAAGAATTGAATTGCACTAAAAACAAGAATGAAATTATGGATAGCCTTTCAGAAATACGAAGTTGGTTACATCCTTCACATGTTTTTCTTGCCAGATCCAGCCTGTCCAGTTACTTCACCTCTTCCCCATAGGACAAGGTTTCTATTCCCCACCCCGCCTTGGGCCGTCTTCTCTAAATATATTGCATTGTGTCTGTATCCTGCTGGAAGGAAGCTCCCAAAGTTGGACCCACATACCTCATGTTGTTTTTTGCATTCACACACTGCAATAACTATAGTCTAAGATTGATTCTTACTTATTTTTATTAGCTCAGACCTAAGTATGCTGTTTCCTGTCTCTGGATCCAGAAGGCTTACACCGAGTTCTGAAGTAGAAAGTAACTTCTTGTTTTTGTTTCTCTTCTAGTGACAGACATCACACCTCCAGTGCAATCCCTGTTCCTAAGAGACAAAGCTCCGTATTTGGGGTTGCAGATGTAGGCTTCTCTGGGGGGATCCCTTCACCAGACAAAGGACATCGAAAACGGGCCAGCTCTGAGAATGAGAGACTTCAGTACAAAACCCCTCCTCCCAGTTACAACTCAGCATTAGCCCAGCCTGTGACCACTGTCACCTCCGTGGGAGAGGCCGAGAGAAAGATAACGTCTCTCTCCTCCTCCTTGGACACCTCCTTGGACTTCTCCAAAGAAAACAAGAAAAACGGAGAGGATCTAGTTGACAGCTTAAACGGAGGCCATGTGAATGTGCGCCCTAGCCAAGAACAAGGAGAAGCCACCTCCAAGCACCAGGCCACAGTCAATGGCACTTTCCTACCCAGCGAGCAGGCCGGGCCTGCCAGTGTCCAGCTTCCAGGTGAGTTCCACCCAGTCTCAGAAGCTGAGCTCTGCTGTACTGTGGAGCAAGCGGAAGAAATCATCGGGCTGGAAGCCACAGGTTTCACCTCAGGCGATCAGCTAGAAGCATTTAACTGCATCCCGGTGGACAGTGCTGTGGCGGTAGAGTGTGACGAACAGGTTCTGGGAGAATTTGAAGAGTTCTCCCGAAGGATCTACGCACTGAATGAAAACGTGTCCAGCTTCCGCCGGCCACGCAGGAGTTCCGAGAAATGAAGTGAGCAGGTCGACAGTAGGACCGGGGCAGAAGCTCTGCCTAAAATGATGTGAAAGCTGCACTTAACCCTTTGTAATAATGATGACACAAAATGAATATTAATGGAGGATATTCCTCGGAAAAACAGACTTTGGGAATGAAGGAGGGACTCAGGATCATTGTTATCAGTGGGCCAAAGTTAGATTTTGCTTTCAAGATTTGCTTTTCGGGCCTGATGATTATTTTAAAGCAAAAATCACCCTCTAGTTGAAAGAGCTTACAGCTTGAGTCACCTTTTAGCTATTTGTCTGCTTTTTATTTACCCTTCTATGTTATCCTCAGAGGGAAGATGATAATATATAAATAATATAATGAACTCACCCTTAGTTTCGCATAAGCATTTGCCCTCACCATGGTTTGTAAAACTTTGGGAAAATGGAACATTCAGAAATAGATTTCCACCATGTACTGAAAGGTCTGTGGCCATCCGTGAGGTAGATGAAGAAGCAGCGTAGTGGTCTCCTCACACCCAGGCCCATCTGTCCCTCTCCCTGCCCCCAGGTACCACAGTCAACCTTTAGACCCTACTGTCGCCCCATCTTCTCCATGAATGAGCCATGCGTCCTGAAAACAGGACATCAGATTCACTGGTTCTGTAACCAAGTAGCCATGACGTTCCATCTCTTCTAACCAGCTATGGCCTTTCCCCCACCTCTGCCATACCCTTAATGTGGCCCTCAGATTAGATGAAAAACTTCCAGTGGATCCCAGGGGACCCTCAAGGACCTCGAGGTTACGGCAGCCAGATGCCATCTCATGCCCTGTGGGGGCCAAAGTCTTTATGTGGGCAGATGCTGTGGTCAGGAACTAGGCATGCTTTCTGGTAATGCACTCATCAGACAAAAATCCCTTGATGTAAATCCCATGTTAATTTATTAAATTTCAGTCAGAAGGTTGGCATTTACATGACAGAATGTATGTAGAGAGGGTGTCTGGTAGGCAAACTGCAAGGCAGTTGAGATAGTTGGATTAAGAAGCTAGACGAGACATAGAATACTATTGGTATGTGTGCAATTTGATGGATATTAAATTATGTTTCGAAGTCCAGTTGTCATTCCTGCATTTAGATTTCATTTGCTGTTGCTTTATACGTTATGTACCCAAGGACATTGCCTCAGGGTTGCAAACTCTTTAAAGGAAAATTTATCCATATATCCATGTATTATATATAGAAGAATAAAAATTGAGTTTACTTCACCCGACCTGATTTTCTTTCCCAGCTTGGAAATTCCTTTTGAACCTACGTCTCCGTATGTCACGTCATGACAGGACTAGCCTGAACAAAAGCCATGTCTACCTAAGCGGAGGCTGTTGACTTCATTCAGTTTACGTATTGTATATAGCAACACAAACACTTGACAGGTATACACTCCAGTCGCCGCATTTGTCCTGCATGACAGCTTCACTCACAAGCCTCACAGTCACTTTATATTGTGTCCAAGCATTCCTGGGCTCAAGTTTAATAGCTATATTGTTGTTTTCCATGTAGAGAACTCAGGATGACTACATCGCAGATAAACCCAACTCTCAGGCAGTCGAAAGCTTTAACTGGATCTGCAGAAGCCCATCTTACTCCACGTGAAGAGGTGGGGCTCCTTCACATGGAGCAGGAGCTTCTCTGCAGTGTACTGTCTGTCGCTCATTGTAGAGTCAGTGAGGGTGCAGACAGGCAGCGTCGTGGATATGCACATGCTGCGGGGCCCTCCAGGGAAGTAACATTTACAAAAAAAACAAAGGGTTCTGAGGGGCAGTGTTAGGATTGCAGAATGGAAGGTCAACCCTGTGGGACTTAGGATTGCCCCGGATGCGGGATGGACTTAAATGGCATACCAAACTCAAAGTAGGTACATGGGGTTGCAAGGCATCCAGCCTGGCTCTGGCACCACCGAGGAGCAGGACTCCTCATGATTACAGTGTCCATCTCAGGTCCACACAACCAGGAGAGCCTGGACTCAGGTCCACCCGTCAGTGCCCCCCACCGCTGTGCAGACCCCCGGGTGATTCTGGGCTTAGTGGCTTTTCACTGCACCACGGGGAGCCCTGCTCTTGAATGTCATCAGGCTGCTCAGAGCTGATTGCTAGGTACTTACACATTTGCCTTGACCCACACAGCCCTGTGGTGACGCCTCAAAACACCACTTAGGTTTGGGTTCATTTAGTTTGAATTTGGGGTTTTCATTTGAACTTGTTTGATGTCTGCAGTTTCTGCCATGACCTGGGTAGAACCTATGGGATTATCCGTCTCCTGGAATAACTGTTCGACGTTTTCCAAAGTTGCAGAGTTAGTTTGGCCCCTGTTTAAAGTGGCTGGCTGGAGACAAAACATGGGATTAGTTATTATCTCCTAATCTTTTAAATAAGTTTTGTAAATCACTAAGAAAATTAAGTTTGCTTGGAAGATGTAAGTTGAATTGGAAACTGATTACTATCTATTTCTGAGCTGCTAAGAACCCTTTCAGTTTTCATACAGCCGAGACGCTTTTAAACAGCCGGCAAATGTTACCAAATGAATATTTGATTGTGTTTTTTCTCTTCACGTCCCCTTAACCACTTTAGAAATTCCAGAGATTTTTTTCCCCTCAGAATATTAGTTTTGGAAGATTGTACCCAGCTATATATTTTTTAGCAGTTCTAATGGTGCCCATTTATCCTGATCTAACCAGTTATTTAAATAATTTTTTAAACCACCACGAGTAATAAATGGCATGTGAAACTGATCTGTTGGTAACTGGAAGAAAACTCAGCATCTGTATTTATACAATAAAATTGATTAGTATTTATTTTGAGAGTTAAAAGTGTATATTATTTCCCTGCTATGTTTGAGTCCTGTCTTCATTGTTTTGAATTTCATATTGAAGCTGGGTTAACCACGAAAACCTTGTTCTTAAAGAGCCAGCATTTATCGAGCACACTTGCTCTCACACGCTCACACACTCTCTCTCTCTCCACATGTGTGTAAGGGACTGGGCTAAACAAGGTTAATAAAGAGATGAATAAACCTTGACCTCTGCCATGTTCTCTAGTGGGGTGCACAGGTATGTTAGCTGTTAATTCAGTGTGCTAAATTCTGTGATGGAGAGATGTACAGCCATTCTATGGAATGCAGACAAAGCTGTTAATTGTCACTCAAGGGTCAGGAAAGATTCATGGAAGTGATGCAGATTAAAGAGATGTAAGATTTCACACTGTGGGTAGAGAGAACAGCATGGGCACAGGCCCAGAGCCAAGGCCTTGGGTGTGAGCTTGGAAAACAGCAGGGAGCGTGCTGTGCTTGCGGCCTGAATGCGTGTGAGGAAGGGCAAAAGGGGAAACTGAGTTATAGGCCAATTGGAAGGACTTAAGGTGCCAAATAAAGAGATTTGGATGAATCCAGTAGGCAACTGGTAGGTACCCTTTCCAGACTTGAAGCAGAAGAGTAACTTGGTTAAATCTGACTTATGACTTGCAGCTAGTTTCAGGCTGGATTCCAGTGATACTTGCTTGAGTCTATTTAATCATCTTTCCTTTGTGTTTGGAAAACAAAAAAACAAAAAAAATCTGTATCTGAAAAAGAGATGCATCCCTCTGTCCCTAGTATTTTCAGGGAATGATATGGTTGGGATGTTTGTCTCCTCCAAATCTCATGTTGAAATGTGATTCGGCATGTCGGAGGTGGAGACTGGTGGGATGTGATTGGATCATGGGAGCAGACCCCTCATGAATGGCTTAGTACCATCCCTATGATGATAAGTGAGTTCTCAGTTCAGCCAGGATCTGGTTGTTTAAAAGAGTCTAGGATCTCCCTCGAGACCATCCTGGCTAACACGGTGAAATGCCGTCTCTACTAAAAATACAAAAAATTAGCCGGGCATGGTGGCAGCTGCCTGTAGTCCCAGCTACTCGGGAGGCTGAGGCAAGAGAATTGCTTGAACTGGGGAGGCAGAAGTTGCAGTGAGCCGAGATCGTGCCACTGCACTCCAGCCTGGGCAGCAAAGTGAGACTCTGTATCAAAAAAAAAAAAAGCCTGGGATCTCCCTTTTGTCTCCTATAGCTCTTGCCATGTGACATGCTGACACCCCATCGACTTCTGCCATGAATGCAAACTTTCTGAAGCCTGCCCAGAAGCTGAGCAAATGTTGGCACCATGATTATACAGCCTGCAGAATCGTGAGCCCATTAAACATCTTTCCTTCATAAATCACCCAGCCTCTGGTATTCCTTTACAGCAACACAAAAATGGACTAATATAGGTACATATTGAATAAATCTGGGTTTTTACTGTGTAGTTCAGAGCGCAGCCAGCATCTCTTCTTTACAAGCTAGATTCTGAATGTCCTGTGGCCCCTGTTAACCTCTCTGCAGCTCTGCTGCTTTGAACCTATGACCCTGGAAGTCACTGAGCTTTTGAGAACTTCCATTTCTTCATCTGTAAACACGTGGAAAGGACTCTGCCCTTCCCAATTACATTTGCAGGGGACCCGCCACATCATAGGGGCTCCATCAATGTTAGTTACCTTGGGTCTCAGAGGAAGCCACTTTGCCGGGATAGAAAGGATGCCTAGGACTTAGCGGGTTTCCTGTTCTAGCACTTGGAGCACAGCCACTTAACCTCTCTGGATTTGACTCCTAATCTGTGAAGCAGGGATAATACCCCACCCCTGAGGATTGATAGAATGTTAGAAGAGAGAAACATCTTCATGAAAGCACGTAATTATCTTTATAAAGCACCATGCACGTCGGGAGGAATTAGTCACTCAATGAGGATTTCTTACATTCTATGTTTCAGGCTTTGGTGGGATCGTTGAAATACAGATATTCATTCTGTATACATTGAGAATGTGTACTAGGGCTGAAACTAGTCTTTTGAAAACCTAAACTCTGCCGGGTGTAGTGACTCACGCCTGTAATCCCAGCACTTTGGGAGGCAAAGGAGGGTGGATCACTTGAGGTCAGGAGTTCGAGACCAGCCTGGCCAACATGGTGAAACCCCGTCTCCACTAAAAATACAAAAATTAGCCAGGCATGGTGGTGTGCACCTGTAATTCTAGCTACTCCAGAGGCTGAGGCAGTAGAATCACTTGAACTTGGGAGGCAGAGGTTGCAGTGAGCCGAGATCACACCACTGTACTCCAGCCTGTGCGACAGAGCGAGACTCCATCTCAAAAAAAAAGAAAAAGAAGAAAACCTAGGCTCTAAACAAATGTGAAATATTTCAAAGTGCTTTGGTGGTAGGCGGCACCGACACGGTGTAGATACATGGCCTCTCGGCCGTAATTTCCATGTTTCTAGCCCCTGGCAGATAAGCTGCCTTAGGCCCACCTTGCTTGTGAATGTTCTCTAACACGGCTTCTGGCGACCTCAGGGAATGAGTTGGTGCCCAGAGCTCTTGATTCTGCTCAAAGTAGATAGCTTTCTTTTTCTTCCCCCCCCCCACCTTAGCACATCTAATTACAGTTTTGTAGGTAGACAGCTCAGCCTTGTGGATTTTAAATGAATAAAAAAAGACATGTCTTTAAAACAATTCCACACTTTTTAAAGGCCAGCACTGTCAGCCATCCAGAAAAAGAATGAGCATGAGTCTAGATACGAAAGAGATCGCCAGTTGGTGAAATAGCTGTAGCCAAGCCCAGGCACAGAACTACAAGGGGGAGAGTCGCAGGCGCAGGTCATTTTGGCTGTGTGTACAAAACATAGTTCTAAGGTGCTGCAGATGAGAAAGTCTCGGAGGGTGAGAGGGGGCACGACTAATGGACAGCCTGAAGCTAAGGAGAGAACAGGAGCACTTGAGAAGGAAGCAGTCTCAGGGGGCCTAGCTGAGCAGCACCCTGCCTCACAGGAGAGCAAGCCACACATGTTTCAACCCCAACGCTGCCGCTCACTGGCTGTGTGACCCTGGCGAGGCGCTTGACTTCTCTGAGCCTATGTGCTGGTCTGTAAAGTGAAGTCAGCCCCTTGTTCTGTATTTCCTTTGATCCTGGACAGAGGCTTCTCTTGCCCTAGGAGCAAATTTGTATTCTTTCTTCAAAACCTGTCTCTAATTGCTTTGGGGCCCAGAGCATGACATGACAAGTGAGGCCTCTCACTTGCCACTCTGCCTGTTTGTGAAGAACATGGCACAGTTAATGACAGCCCACTTCTTTTTTTTTTAATTAAAACATTATGTTTATTTTAATCATTAATTCATTATACTAGTATATTTTCTTTTTTTTTTATTATACTTTAAGTTCTAGGGTACATGTGCATAATGTGCAGGTTTGTTACATATGTATACTTGTGCCATGTTGGTGTGCTGCACCCATCAACTCGTCACCACCCATCAACTCGTCATTTACATCAGGTATAACTTCTAATCAGGGCAGTTTGTATGTAGCAGAACGGCTACCACCCTGCCATCAACTCAGAAGTGCATGGCACAAGAGCTTGTAAAATGTGTAATAAAAATTAATAAAACAGCTAGCTTAAAAAATTCAGCCTTAATGTGACTTACTGTTGCTAAGGATAGATCCCAGTCATCACAAAAAGGATACATTGATTTTAGTTTGATAGGAAAATGCATAAAATAGTTTAAGGAAGTATATTATTCAAAATGGTTAAAATAAGTTGATGCTTTAAGGGATAAAGTTGTTCTCTCGAAAGTTTACCTGCAAAAACTTTTTAAAACATTTTAGTTACGCAGAACACCTTATTCCTCAAAGAAACCAGCCTCACCGTGTATTTCCACAGATTACTCACTCTTTGGGTCAAGGGTCAGGCACACTTGATGTGAGGAGACTCTAGGCTTCTTTGTGTGCAGGTGATATGTGACCTTTGGTTCATGCAGCACAGGTCTCCAGAACCTGCTGACCTCAGCACCAGGCCCTTTGCTACCAAACACCTGCCGGCTGCCTGAACTTCTCAGCCCCGACCCGTGCCTAAGTGTTGCCTTCAGTGGCATACAGTAGGTGCTCCTGAGGTGTGCATGTCGGTATGCAGCGGGGCAGTGTGGGTGAGGAGGAGCACAGGCTGAGTTTGGTAAGTCACGCCTGTGTCTGTCTCTTGGTCCCCTGGGAGCTCTGTGAAGGCCCAGTGTTCCCAGAATCAGCATCGGAAACCTTTAGAAGCAGAGCTGTCCCCGGATCATGTAAGACTGTGGAACTGCGTTATTGTAAACAGTAAATCACACCGATTCTCAGTAAACATTCTGAGTGCTAATGAGCCACCACCAGCTGGGAAACCAGAACAGGAGCTGAGGCCCTGGTGCCCTGCCCTGTGCACATCTGTGTGGCGACGCCTGCTTTCTCTCCATGGTGACGCAGTGACCCCTCAAACAGGCACAGTGTTTTTCCTGTCCTAACCCTCTCCCCCAAACAATTGCATTTGATCCCAAGGCCAGCCCGCCGAGTGTGTGGGCAAGGTGTTCCCATCGCTACTTGACCCAGGAACCCACAGGAAACCCCCAAAGGATGACCTGCCGAAGATCACACAGATCCCAAGGCCACACTGGGGCCAGACCAGGCCCTGACCTCTCCCCCAGGGATCTTTCTTCCACACCCCAAGCCCTGTGGAGGCCCCACAGCCTCTCTTTCTGTCCCACCCATCTGAACATCCTGCCTGATACAAAGAGTCCTCCCTACTCCGCAGCTCCAGTTAAGAGGGAGGAGCAAATCTGGGGGACATTTCTGTGCAGGGAGTGGAAAAACTGAGCACCTCACAGCATTGTGCTATGGGGAGTGGAGCAACTTTAAGGGGGAAAATGTGTATTTATAACTGCCGGAAATGCGATATAACTATCAAAAGTCCATGAGGTCGGCCGTGTACATTATGACTGACAGGCATAAAAGGGGCGGGGGGCAAAGTGGCAGGAGGGGCTTCTTTGAGGACTCCCCTTAGCTGTGTCTGACAGGTAGATTAAGGGGGTGAAATGGGGCCGGAGCTACCAGCCAGGGTAAGAAGCAAGAACAGAGGTGTTACCGGGAACCTGTGTTATTTGTGTGTTTAATGGTTACTGACTCCACACTGCACACCAAGCGCCAGACTAGGCTCCAGGGTGAGAAATGCACAAGGCAGACACAGTCCCTGCCCTCAGGAAGCTGCCAGGCCTGTGGCTGAGACAGGAAAGGCCTGTCTCTCCTGAGGAAATATGATATGAAGGAAAGTACAGAGGGCATGGAGCTGTGGTGGAGCTGGGTGTAAGGCAGGTAGTTGAGGAGGGGAGGACTGAGCCTGTGTCTGAGGGCCAGGGGCAGGGGATATGGCTGGGTGTGTGTAGGGGGGGTCTGTGCACAGGGTTAGCAGAAGAGCAGCCAGAACAGAGGCCCAAGGAGCTTCCCCCAAGGCTGAGCATGGAAGACTGTGGGACGAGACACAGGACAGAAACCTGGAAATGGGGAAGGTCAACAGAGCCAAAGACCCAGGAGGTGCCATGGGAGGTGAGGGCAGGCACAACCTGAGGCCCTTGGAGACCTCCATGGGAGCTGTTTCAGGGCTGGGGAGCAGCAAGGAAGCACAGGGCAGTGGGCGTGCCCAGTGGGGAGGTAGAGACAGTGAGTGTAGACAACTCTTAAGAGTTTAGCTATAAAGTGGTGGAGAAAAATACTGGCGGGAGTTGGAGGGGACTGTGAGATCAAAGAAAGATTTCCTGTAAATGCGAATGGGATGGAGCCAGGAGAGGAAGAAGGCAAAGGTTCAGGAAGAAGACGGGACAATGAAAGGAGCAAGGCCCCAGAGAAAATGTGGGGTGACAGGGAGAAGGGGAAGCCCCAGGGCGTGGTGAAGACAGCGAGGAAGGGCGGCCGGGCAGGAATGGGCTGAGCTGTCCATCTGCATGGGTGGGAGGCTGCAGGTGAATTTCCCACCTGGCCCCTTGTAGAGGGACAGCCTGGGATGGGGGCCTGACTGGAGTGACTATCCCGGGGTACAGGCCAGGGCAGAAGGGGCACCATGAGGGTGGCTTAGAGCTTCTTGGGCCTTTTGAAGGAGATTCCTGAGGTTTATGGGAGGGGGTAGTTTGCTGCCCCTAAGTTCAACATGCCTGGATTATAATCACCTCCTCCCCAGGCGCCCTTCAGCTACCTTTGTGCCCTCCAGCCCACTCTCCACATGGCAAGCATGTGACTTGTCCTAAACACAGCTCTCACCCTACGAGAACTGTTACATAAAATAAAGCATCAAACATTTATTTACCTTTGCTATATGCATTGTACACACTAGTTAACCAGAGAGTTGGTGAAGGGAAGTTTCTCTTATGTAAATATTCCAAGTAACAAGATTCAGAAGGGATCATAGAATTAGGCTGTCACCTCTTTGCAACTCCTAAGGAATGAGCACACCTAAGACAAAGTCATCAATGGCACAGAAAGACAGGCAGACATCTGATGCCTCCTGATGGAAAAGCACACACCTTTGAAATAGTCTTGACGTAAGTTTGACCCTGAATATAATGAAGCTTCTATCCGTGCTGTCCAGAGACAGCAGACACTAGCCACATGGAGTTCTGAAGTCATTGAACAGTGGCTAGTCCACATTGAGATGTGCTATGAATACAATCCACACCGAACTGCAGAGATTTTGTCCAAAAAAGAATATAAATTCTTTTATATTAATTTTTATATTACGACATGTTAGAATAATATTTTGAATATATTGAGTTAAGTAAGATATAATTAATTTCATCCATTTCTTTTTGCTTTTTAAAATGTTACTACCTGAAAATCTAAAATTACATATGTGACTTGCACTTGTGGCTCACATGATTTACTATTGGGTGGTACTGCTCTGGATCTAACTACCAGTTTATGGGAAATTCAGAGGGCAGATGAGCCTTTAACACCAGGAAAATGCAATCAGAAAAATCCAGACGGTTGGAAACCCCGCAGGACGAACCACCTGGCTTCTCTAATAAATATACTGAAAGAAAAAAATACACAGAAGAAGGGAAAACCTATTAACAAGAGACTCAAGAGACATATAAATCAATCCCATTATGAACCGTGCTTGGTTCCTGTAAACTAAATAACCTGAAAAAAAGAAATTAAGGAACAATCAGAATGGGAACACTGACTAAATATGATATGAAGGACTGGTTATTTGTTTAGATGTGATAATGGCATACTGGTTTTGGTTTTTTTAAGTCCTTGTTGCTTAGATGCATACAGAAATATTTACAGATGAGATGCATCTGTCTGGGATTGGGGATAGGGTGTGAGTGGGGTGTGGAGGAAACAAGATTGGCTATGGATGATGGCTGACAGGTGACTGGAGTCCCCTGTGCCTTGTGGCACACACTCCGCCCTCCAGCCAGGTGGATGCACTTGCCATTCCCAGAACGCCCTGCCCCTGCAGCCCTGGGGCCTTTGCCGCCATGATGTCTCTGTGTAGAATGTCTTTCCCCCTCACCCACAGCAAACCTCTGTCCACCTATATGCCAGAGCTCAGCTACCCTCCTCTCCTCTTTGAAGTCCTCCCTGACGTCCTCCCCACCCTCCACCCACCCACTCTCCCTCCTTTGTGTTCCCCCACTACCTGTGTGTGCTTCCAGCACAGCCCTTCCTACATGTCCCTAAGTGTATGTTTCCCTATCTATCACCTTCAGCAGCCTATGAGCTCTCACAGGGCAGGCGCGGGATTTTAAGGCACAGCTTGTGCTCAGGAAAACTGGATAGATTCGTCTTGGTGTGTTGAGTGCCCATTTTACAGAGGAAGCAGTTGAGACCCGGAGAAGTTAGTCTTGGCTAAGTTTACAGAGCTAAAAAGCGACAGAGCTAGGACTTGAAATCAGGACCCTTGAGTCATGTCTCTGCCTGACATCAGCTCTGCGGGCCCAGTTCCCACCATTCCTTCCTGCCTCTCGCATTGACGGGGCTCCCCCTGTCGGTCGGCACTAGCTGAACAGCCATGGGGCGGCGCGTTGGGGAAACCACTGGCGACCAGGAGAGATCTCAGGCAAGCCTCGGGTAAGTGAGCTGTAAACTGAGACCTGAACCCAGACACAGTCCATGCCAGGCCGAGCGAAGAGCCTGTGCAGGGGCTTGGAGTAGAGAAGGGCACGGCTCCTGGGAAGGATTCAGAGGCTGGAGCTGGGCGATGGGCCACGGCGCGGAGGAGGCGCGGGCGGTGCCGGGCTCCTCCGGGGATCTACAGATGCCGCCCCTCCTCCCCGGGCTGTTTTCTGATGATTGTATTTTGTATTTCAGTGTTGATGATTTTTTTTTTTTTTTTCACTACCTCACCCCCTCCCAAACGCCCAAAACTGCCTGGTGATTTTTTTTTTTTCAAAGTGCATCCTGACCCGTCTGGCTGCCCCCATGGACTCAGCTTTAGTCCCGGCCCATCCTTCTGGCACACGGAAGCCACTGCATGTGGTGGGGTGTAATTTACAGCCACAACCCTAATGTGCAGAAATGTCACTTTATTTCCCCGTAACTGTCCTCACCCGAACCGGTTTTGGCTGCTGGCAGCAAAACGCTTATCTGACCACTTAAAGGCAACTCATTCATCTCTAGTTAAAGATTATCCTCTGTGGGGTAAATGCTCAGATTCTCCCAGTTTCCTGACCTCACCCCTTCTGGCCCCAGGGACCAGGCTTCAGGCAAGTGTCCCCTGACCTGCCAGTGGTGTGGCTCATCTGGGTGTCAGGGGCCGGCCCCACTGCAGAGGCCCTTCCTTGGTTCTCACCCTGGGACCCTCTCCTCCAGGGCAAGGCCCACTTGGCTCCCTTGGGGCTCAGCCGCCTAGCCCACTTTCCCTCACCGCTGCAACCAGGCCACCTGCGTGGACTTCTCTGCTCTGCTGGTTGGCTGTCCTGCACCCTGAGGAACCCGGAGGCCTTCTATGAAGGCTTGCCTGGCTTCTCCTGGCAGGCCCTGGGCAGTCAGGTCCCTGTTTCCCATTTAGAACCCAGAAGGGGACAGGGACCAGAGAGGAAGTGCTTCTCTCCGGCTCCAAGTCTTTTAACTTGGGGCTTCCTGCCTTCCAAATAGCCTCCACTGCAGCTATTCACACCTTCACTTCCTAATGGCCGGGCGTGGTGGCTCAAGCCTGTAATCCCAGCACTTTGGGAGGCCGAGACGGGTGGATCACGAGGTCAGGAGATCGAGACCATCCTGGCTAACACGGTGAAACCCCGTCTCTACTAAAAATACAAAAAATTACCCGGGCGAGGTGGCGGGCGCCTGTGGTCCCGGCTACTCTGGAGGCTGAGGCAGGAGAATGGTGCGAACCCGGGAGGCGGAGCTTGCAGTGAGCTGAGATCCGGCCACTGCACTCCAGCCTGGGAGACAGAGCCAGACTCCGTCTCAGAAAAAAAACAAAAAAAAAAAAAAAACAAAAGTGAGAAAAGACTCCTACATCAACACCAGCCTGTATTTTTCTCTCCTCTATGGGCTTTGTTTGGTTTTTTTTTTTTTTTGTTTTGATGGTTGTACATTCAAAGTCCTCCAGGCTCTATCTGGTCAGAACTCACACATCCTGTCCTTGGTCAACAAAGCCTGGCCTTGCAGGAAAAGCTTGGCTTTCCAGACAGGCAGTGCTTCAGTTCCCTTTATTGCTCTGGGCTGTATCCACTCTGTCCTGGAGGCAATAAATGGGGGTATCACTGAAGGAGTCAAAGGAATGACTAACACCAAGCTTAAAGCCCAGCCTCACCGGCTGCTCTTACTGCCACAGAGCGGCGACAGAGCAGGTGACTGGACGCACAAAGCATTCCTGCTGAGTGAAGTTCCAGAGATGCTGGGGCCTGCAGGCCAGACAAAGAAACCCTAGAGATTCGGAGGGAGAGAAATAAGTTGTCATTGACGTGTAGCGTGGGCACGTTAAAAGCTGAGGAACTGGCAGTGTGGCATGTGGCGGGAGAGCCAGGGTCACAAGATGGACGGTGATTTAGTTTCAGCAAAATATCATCCACTGCGTTAAATTAATATTGCTAATATGAATTTAATTGGCTTAGTAGTTTTGTGTGGTTTTAATTTGTAAACTTGCTTTGGTTTTATGGTTGTGGGAGAGCTATAGACCTTAGTTTATATTTAGTTTTTAGTTTGTAAAATGTTCTTGAGAGTGAAAATGGAGGGATGGAACAATCTTTAATAATTCTTCCTTGCAATTCATCATCTGTCCTCCACCCCACCAGGAAAAAACAGGACCCAGGAGGACATGGAAACAGTCTTTGCTTCAGGGTTGTGCCATAGCTGCCCACCCCTATGAGAGGAGGCGGGAAGCCCTGGGAGGGCCAACTTTACCCGTCCCCAACCTGAGTCTTCCTTCTGGATCCTTGGGTGCCCTTTGTGGCTAGACCCTCTCCTCTAGACTCTCTGCCCCCTGAACTATTTCCCCTGATGCATTTAACCCCTGGGTTTCCCTCCCTCTTTGAGTTCAACTTTTTCTTTTCTTCAGCCCCTGGAGGGTCCAGGCTGTGGAAGGGACTGTGGCTCCTGTTGGCAGCGCATCCACCAGACAGACTCTGACCATTTGCAGTGCCAAGTAGGGTCCCCCCGGCCTCATTGTGGCCAAGGTGTTTCTGTCTCTCACTCCACCGTGGCTGCATTCCCAAATGCCCCCTCTGACTTCTGGGTTCAGTGTGTGCCAGGCTCCAGGAAGGAGGGGGGATAAGGAAAAGATCCTACCCTGGCACAGACTTCTTTAGGCGATATTACAAATTAAAATCAGGTTTCAACCTTAAGGGGTCTCTACAGGAATTTTTAACCTTGAAATAATCCCTACATTATTTCTTGTATGGTGTTGCAGGCCTCACTAGGGATTTTTTACTTGGTCTTCAATGCAATGGGAAACTTTGGCAGGGCTGTCAGTGTGGAGAGTGGAGGGTGACATGTTCTAGCATAGGTTTTCTTTTTCTTTTTTTTTTTTTTTTTGAGACAGAGTCTTGCTTCGTTGCCCAGGCTGAAGTGCAGTGGCACGATCTCGGCTCTCTGCAACCTCTGCCTCCCAGGTTCAAGTGATTCTCCTGCCTCAGCCTCCCCAGTAGCTGGGATTACAGGCCCGTGCCACCACGCCCAGCTAATTTTTGTATTTTTAGTAGAGACAGGGCTTCACCATGTTGGCCAGGCAGTTCTCAAACTCCTGACCTCAAGTGATCCACCTGCCTCAGCTTCCCAGAGGGCTGGGATTACAGGTGTGGGCCACCGCGCCCGGCCAGCATAGGTTTTCAAAAGAGTGCAGTGGGAGAAACTTCCTGTAATGGCGTGGTATGAAGTGGCTGCATGAATTGTCCTGCAGATAGCAATTATGGAATCTAGACAAAGTATTTCTTTTTTAAAAAAAAAGCAAGTATGTAAAGCCCCTGGAAAGTGTCTTAGAAAGACAGAAGCTGGAAAAAGAAGTTTACTCTTGAAAAATGGCAACGAGAAGAGGTAAGAATCCTGGCAGCACTCTCACACCCCCAAGGCTGGAGCAGGTGGTAGACAGTAGAGTTCAAAACTGTAAGGGCAGCTGGAGCATCAAAGGCGACATTCTGGTGGCATGAAAGCCTCAGGCCCAAAACCCGAGCACAGACTCTGTCCAAATATTCCAATGCTAGAGGGCCTGGTGAAGAAAAAAACAAGCAGAAACTGGAGATAAGCTACCCTCGAAAGACAGAGCAGCTCTGGACTGGGTAAAATATGTGAGTGTCCTGCTTTTTAAACGGTGAGTGAACTTCCCAACCTGTATACCTGTATACAGCACAGGCAGCAGGAAGTGAAAACGTCTTACTACCTTGAGGTATCAGAGGACAGAGTCCCAGCCTGGTAGAACAGCTGGAAATTTAGGGGAAAATCCGCAGAAACAAGGGAACCATCGAAAAGTGAGCACCAAAATCTGAATGTAAACTTCCCAATCCTTGCATGACTGCCCACTGATAGCTGCAGGGGACCCCTGGGAGCCACACTGAGAAAACCCATGAGTGGGAGCTGCGGGAGTGGAGCAAAGGTTTCTGTGGAGGAGACAGAGCATGCAGCTGAAACAGGCAAAGGACCCCCCCAGCAGACTAAATACAGCAACCATCAGAGGAGCACGAAGAAACCCAGAGTACCAGAATATCTAGTTTCCAAGCTGCACTGAAACAGGAAAATGTGACCCACACTCAGGAAAACAAAAAGGGCGAACAACAGCAACTGGCTCAGTGGCATGCATGTTGACATGTTGGATTTAGCAAAGACTTTGGAAACAGTGGCTTTCCCCCCCTCCCTTTTTTTTTTTAAATCTTTTTGAGATGGAGTCTCGCTGTGTCGCCCAGGCTGGAGTGCAGTGGCGCGATCTCGGCTCACTGCAAGCTCCACCTCCCAGGTTCGCACCAGTCTCCTGTCTCAGCTTTCCGAGTAGCTGGGACTACAGGCGCCCGCCACCATGCCCAGCTAATTTTTTTTTTTTTTTTTTGTATTTTTGGTAGAGACAGGGTTTCACTGTGTTAGCCAGGATGGTCTCGATCTCCTGAACTCATGATCAACCTGCCTCAGCCTCCCAAAGTGCTGGGATTATAGGCTTGAGCCACTGCGTCCAGCCTTTTTTTTCTTTTTTTGAGATGGAAGCTTACTCTGTCACCCAGGTTGGAGTGCAGTGGTGCAATCTCAGCTCACTGCAACCTCTGCCTCCCAGATTCAAGTGATTCTCTCACCTCAGTCTCCCAAGTAGCTAAGACTACAGGTGCCCACCACCACGCCCAGGTAATTTTTATATTTATAGTAGAGACGGGGTTTCACCATGTTGGCCAGATTGGTCTTTAACTCCTGACCTCAAGTGATCCACCCACCTTGGCCTCTCAGAGTGCTGGGATTACAGGCATGAGCCACCATGCCTGGCCAAAAAAGTGGTCTTAATGAGTGAAAAGAAAGGGATTCTCAGCAGAGAAATATAAATGCACACACACATACTCAATATATAACCATTGAAATGGAAAATTCACTGACTGGGCTAGACAATAGATTGGAGATGGCAGAAAAAAGACTACCTGACCCTGAAGACAGATGAACAGAAATGATCTGATATGAAAAAAGATAGAATGGATTAGAGAAAAATGACCGACTGCACTGCCCGGTGTGGGAGCTCCTGAACTCTGGAGGTGAGATGGGAGCAGGGAAAACCTCAAAGGGCAATGAGGTTTGGCCTGGGTCGTGAAGGACAAGTGGGAGCAGGGGTTTTCCACATGCGGAAAGGGAGGCTGAGTTTGTCCTGCTTGATCCAAGGGTGGACCCCAGACCTTTGGGCAGAGGCCACCCAGAGGCAGATGCTCCCTCCACACAAGGCTTCTCACAGCTCTGGCTGGACAAGGTGCAAGAGAGTCCCCGGAGAGGGGGTGAGCACCTCATCTGTGAGGTGTGGAGAGGGGAGCTGGCAGAGGCTGAGCACCTTGGAGCAGGAAGTCTGCAGAGGGTCCAACCAGGCCAGCCCCCTGCCTGCGAGACAGGTCCTGGACGTGCAGGCTGGCCAGGTTCCTTTCCTAAGCAGGCTACGCGTCTGGCGATTTGATCAGCCACGTGCAGCCCAGCTGCAGAGGCCTGGCAGGGGCTGGGGCCCAGCATCTGCTCCTTCAGAGCCCCTGTTCTTCTGGCCCCCACCCAGCCACCGAGGTGCTACCTGCCAAAATGCGTCCCCAATGTGGGAGGCCTGGGAAGGGGAGATTTTCAGACTCTGAAAGGTGTAGGCTTGGGGAAAATATGCCGATGGGAGAACCGAGAGTACAGGTGAGGCCTGGGGGTGCCTAGGTCTGGGGGAATCCCTGGTTATGGTCACACAATTTACAGCCAGAGAAAGAGTGTTGCAGAGGTTGAGCGAGGCTGGGAGGCCTCTTGGTAGACCAGGGCAGATCGAGTTTTGAGAGGCTGAGGCTTGTGCGATGTGGAGAGCCCTTGTTGAGGAAAAAAAACAAAACAAAACAAAACAAAAAAAACCCACTGTTTCATCTAGAGCAGCCAGACTGCAGCAGGATGGGATAAGTTGGTATTCTAATGTGTGGTTCCATCACCTGGGATGCGTAAAACATGCAGCTTAATGCACAGATGTATTTGTTGTTTGTAATACTGCTACACGTTTACCAAAAACATGGGAATTCTGAGAAGTTGAATTTTGTGTGATTGTCATAAGAAAAGAGAATAAAATGAACAGTGCCTTTAGAGTTAAACCTGGGGCTTCACTGAGTGCCCCTGACAGGAGGAAACTTCCATGTGGAGTACGCATCAAAGAGAACCAAATCCACCTGCAACTTTGCAGTCTGGTGACTGGAAGTGTTTTCCACGCATTAGCGTCTGGCTCTGTCCATTTCATTCCTGGCTTCTTCACCACTGTCCACATGCCGTCAGGGTCAAGGTCTGCTGGACACGTTGATGTCCCTCATGACCTTGGGCTCTGCCTCACAGTGTCATGGTGCTGGTGGTGGTGGGAGTGTTCCTGGAAGCCACTGCACACCAGGATGGCCAGCAAGAACAGAACAGACATGCAAGCGACTGCAGCCCCATACATACATCCCCAAACCCAAGCAACAGGATCCTCAGCTTCCCTCAGCCAGATCCCCAAAATGTAGCTGTTCCAGGAAGGAAGGGCAGCGGAAGTCAGAGAGGAGTGAGACTGAGGTCTTAACCAACTGCAATGAAAACATTCTATTTTTGCAGATTTTACAAAAACGTAATTGTGTGGACGCACTGCTGGGTCCTGCCCTCTCACCCCCACCCCCAGGCTTGAGGGGATGCTGATGAGTGCAGGGTCTGGAGCTCAAGGTCACCAGCTTCTCAGGGTCCTCTCCAGCCTGGCTCCACCCTGTCTCCTCCTGTTCAACACCCTCCAGGCTTCCCGCCATCCTCAGGATAAAGCTGTTCATGGTCCCAGTGACTGCATGTGCTCCGCTTGAAGGAGATGGGCTTTTTCAGGGAGAACAAAGCTGGGGGCCAAGGGGCAAACTCCGAGGACAGCTGGATGACAGACCTTAGGGGGCACTCAGCCCCGGGTGCCTGGAGAAGAGGCTCTGTTGCTCTCCAAGGAAGCCTCTGGCACTAACCTGAGAGATGGGGCTCACGGGTTGATGCAGTGCCCACACTCCCAATGGCAGCATCCTCCCTGCCGAGGCCAGTGCAAGGAGGGAGTGCTAAGGGCAGGGCCCCATTCTCCTGTGAAATTGCTCTCTGGACCATGGGGGTGTGAGATGGGGGTGGGGAGCAGGGATGAAATGGTGGGGCAGTGGAAAGGAACCCCGACCTGAAATCCACAGACCTGAGTTCAAGGTCCTGTTCTTTCTTTTGTTGGCTGTGTGACCTTGGGCAGGTGACTTAACTTCTGAATCTCAGTGTCCTCATCGGTGGCTCAGGAAATACTTGTTTCCTCTCAGGGCTTTTGTGAGGGGTCAGTGAAACAAGGGTCATGAAGGTACCGGTAGGTAGTAGGGTAGCTCCCTGGCCGGCAGGACACAGAACTCATTTGCTGGTCTTGATCCTGAATGACTCCTGGACCTCCTCAGTAGGTAACGCAATCATGTTGACTATTTATTCACCTCACAAACTCTTATGAGGGATAAATGTCACTCAGCCCCCTCCAAAGCACCACAAAATCCCCACTTTCCAGCACCGTCTGCCCACACACCTCTGCAGTAGGGACCATTCAGCGTGTGGGGAGCACTGGGCAGGGCCAAGGAGCCAGCAGGGGCTCTGCTCCAGGCCAGGCCTCCGTCTCCCCGGCTGAGCGGTGAGGGGCGAGCGGGCCTGAGCCCAGAGCAGCCCCAGAAACTGAGCCAGCTGGCGAGACCCTGCCCTTGCCCTCTGAGTGGCCACACGACTGTGGCTGGTTTCCTTCCTCGCTGAGCTTGTTTTCTAAGAGGTTAGAGGGGCTGCTGAGAAGTTCACAGGAAAGGGCCTTGTCTGCCCTCAAGAGAAGGGGCCCTTTGACCAGTGCCCCAGGTGAGTCTGCCTTGAGAAGGTGCCAGTCAGCGTGCCCCCACAGAGGTCCCGCTCCCTTCAGAACGAGGCGGCCCCATGACCTGGCCCTCCCAGCGTGGCATCACTAGCCCCAAGACCCGCCGAGGTGCTCCACCTCTAGGCCTTCGCACAGGAGGGCCCTCCCCCATCTCCACATGGCCCTGGAAAGCACCCCCAAGTTCTCCCCTCATGCTTCACTTGCGTTTTGAACAGCATTTTACAATCTGCAAAGTACATTCCCTCTCCTTTCTTCAGAGCCCTGCAGCACCACGCATCCTCTGAGGGGTGAGTCACCATCCCATTTTTTCAGATGAAGAAACCGAGGCTGAGAGAAGGGTGGTGGGTGAGCCGGACACCTGTGGGGTAGAGGGCATAATCAGAAGCTGGGGCCTTCTCCACATTTCATGGGGCCTGGCAGGGGACCTGGGATGGTTCAGGGAACCCAGAGTTTGAATGGGTGATTTGGAGTGCAGATGAGGTGGGAATGAGCACACAGAGCCACACTTCAAAGGGGTGTTCTCCGACCCCAGAACAAGAGGTGTGCTGGGCCGGTGTCCGATCTGGAGCAGCCGAGGCTACAGGTGTTGGAGGTCACTCCCCGTGTGTGGCAAAGGCCTCCCGTTGCTGCCCGGCACACAGTCAGGGCCTCAGCACCGCAGGCGGCGGCTGGCAGCAGGTGGGAACGCTGCAGAGGCCAGCAGGGGCCGGGAGATGAGGGGCTCAAATGCCAGGCACAGGAGAGAAACAGGGAAGGGAGAGAGACCTGGGGCCCGGCCTCCATGGCAACGCTCCTGAGGGCACTGACTGGGCGGAGACCCTTAGCTCCTGCAGTGGGCACACAGCAGGCTGGTCCCGGCCTGGACAGGGCCAGGCTGGGAGCTGGACACCTGTGCTCCTGTCCTGGCTGGCTTTCTTTAGTGCCCAGTGTTGCCCCTCCCTGGACCTGGATGCCTCATCTACCAAGTAGACGGGCAGGTTGACATTTCCTGTCCTGTTTGCAGTTCGGGGGCTCCTGGGAGCTCAGAGAGAGAGGGCATGGAAGCCTCCGGGGAGACTGCCTGGTTCTGAGCTCAGCTGGACCTTCCTGTCTTAGTCTGTGCGTGCGCTGCAGGGACATCGAGCCCTCCTGTCCTCCCTCCCAGAGTCAAGGGAGTGAGTGCGGATGCCCTTTGTAAACGGAACTGCAAGGCTCCTGAGTACCATTGCTGAGCGGGGAAACAGAGATGCTTTCTCTGGAGCTGGTCTCCAGGTGTCCTTGGGTTGCAGGGTGTGTGGGTTCTCCACTGGTTCTTATTAGTCACTCATCCATCCCTTCATCCCTCCAACAGCAGCCAAGGCTGCCCCTGGAGCTGCATGACACAGTATGGGTGCTGCGAGGCTTAGAGATCCTTAGCGGTGACGGGGGCACCACCCCTTCATGTTCACGTATGAGAACTGAGGTCCAGAAAGGGGCGGGAGGGAGCCCTAGGATGACCTGAGCCAGCCAAACTACTCCTCCCGTCCCCAGGGTGACCTCTGCCCCTGCCCTGGGTCTGCCGGGGTCTCTCAGACTTGGGGTGAGTCCAGTGGGACGGGGTCCAGGCCACCTTCCAGGCTGGGAGCAACCTGACTCCTGCCGTAGAGCTCCCACTCAGGGCCCAGGGTGGGGCGTCCAGGCAGGGGCAGCGTGGGGAGGGGGGCGGGGTGTGGAGGAGGTAGGGGGTTGTTGGGGGTGCTGGCGAGGCTCCGCCCCACGGCGCTCCAGCGCGCATGATATTATCTCTGGCCTGGGCTCAGCCTCCATCCAGCAGGATGCGGCTTTCAACACCTCCCTCCCCTCGGACAGGCCGGGCTTTTTGAGTTTCTCACACATGGATGGAGGGGCTGGGCCTGGGCAGAGGAGGCCTCCAGCTGAGGCGCCTCCACCCTGAGCCCCAGTCATCAGTCACAGCCCCTCGAGTGAGAGAGGGAAGGGCCGTGGTGCATGAGAGGGAGGGGGTTGCAGGCATGGTTCCCCTGAGCGTCTCCCCCACCCCCTCCCCTCTGCTCTGTTGTCCATAATCCTGGGCGCCTGTTCAAGGAATTCTCCACCCGTGTGTTAGTGATTTATTTAGACTCGGCTCATCCCGCCAGCCCGCCCGGCGGGTGACAGGCCCCCACTCCCCACCCCCACCCCAGACCCTGGGACCGTTTTCATCTCCAGCACTGCAGGCCTGGCCCTGCTCCAGGCCGCTCCAGATGGTAGGGGCTCTGCTTGACTCTGCAGGCTTTCATGGAACCCTGGAATCTCACTTTTGGGGGCCCAGGTAACCCCCTAATGTTCGTGGACCCTCCTCCTCAGTCCTGTTGAGAGCGGCCTCTCTGTCTTGGTGATTGTTATTGCTGGGATTTGTTATTAACCCCTCTGGCCCCCCGTCCAGCTGGGAAGGTGACAGGTGACTTCTAAGAGCAAGAGAATCTTCGACTCCATCTCCCCATGGAACAAATGGGTGGCTACAGGCCAAGACAGAGCAAGGCCCTGGGAGGTGGTGGGGAGGCCCCAGTCCCATGCCCGGCCTTAAGATTCTTGATTCTCTGTCCCCCACACACGATCTCATCTAAGCCTCAGTCAAACCCTCCCACCAACAAAGGGTACATAGCCCTGTCTAACACATGAAGACGTGAGGCTGAGAATGGGAGAGGGACCGCTGGTACCCAAACCATAAGGCCAGGAGTGAATCTGCCTCCATCTCACTGGGCTCTCCCCGTCTCCCTAGGTGTGGCCTCCAGCTCTCAGGGCTGGGTTCACTGCCCTGTGTGACCCGGCCTCTGTCCCAGCTGCAGGGCTCTCCTGCCCAGTGGCAGCTGGGCACGCCTGTGGACATGCGTGCTGCACTTTGGGGGCAGGTAGCATACTCCTGTTCCGAGCTGTCAGGCAGCCTCACCTGCCCTCCTTCTCCAGGGAGCACCAGGCTCATGAGCACTGTGGGTTGGTGCCCACCCCTGCCTCTTTCCCCTCAGCCCCTCTACCAGGCCTGGTGAGTGTGAAGAGGGAGCT
The DNA here is from genome assembly GCF_002776525.5 of Piliocolobus tephrosceles. NCBI lineage: Eukaryota > Metazoa > Chordata > Mammalia > Primates > Cercopithecidae > Piliocolobus > Piliocolobus tephrosceles. The sequence continues at coordinate 66,317,347 of NC_045446.1, forward strand.
GGATCACCTGGCATGGGTGGGGACACCTTGTACCATGGCCTGAGATACTCACTTGCCTGCTGCCCTGGCCTGTGGTTCCAAAGGTGAGAAGCCTCCATGTTTCCAGCTCTTCTCTGAAGTCTCCATCCCAGATGACCTCCTGCCGGGTCCCTTCTGTCTGCTGGGAAGTGCTTTCTGCCCTACAGAGGCTGCTGCAGCCTGGGAGTCTCTGCCTCCACATGGGCCTTCAGAGGCTGTAGAGCAAGTGGATCTGGGGACCTTTGGGGTCAGGTGCATCTGGGTTGAGTTTTGCCTGTGACAGGCTATAACAGATTAGGCTCTGGCTGTCATAGGGTCTGACTCAAACCCAAACACTGCACTTTAGAAGTTCTGTGGCTGTGGGCAAATCCCTTCACCTCTCTGGGCCTTGGTCTCCTCCTGGGTGGAGTGGGGTAATAACGGGGCTAAGCTCATGGCGGTGTACTGCAGAGGGCGTGGCCTGGCGGATGGACTGTTGAGAGTGGCCCGTCTGTGTTGGCGATTGTTATTGCTGGGATTCGCTATTAGCCCCTCTGGACCGTGGGCACCTCTTCATGGAATGAGATTCCTGATTTAGGTTTCACGAGTCCCCTTATCCTGGGAGTAGAAGGGAGCCTGGCTGTGCCTCTCCTTCCCATAGTCCCTCAGGGCTATTCCATGAAGGCTAATCTGTCAAACTACAGGGATAACAAACTGGAAGCCCAGGCTCAGGCACGTGCCTGTTAGATCAGGGGGAGGCCCTTTGGAGGCCAGGCTGTCCACTGGCAACTTCAGCCACCAGTCATCCACCGGAAATCACCCTTTCCCTGCAGGATGGTTTGGGGCAGGCAGTGCAGGCTTCCCGGAGGAGTACGGGGCTCCCCCAGAGCAGAGGGCACTCTGGGCGGAGGTGCTGGCGCCCAGCTAGCTCACTTGCCCGGCCAGAACCCACATGCATTGAGCCTTTGTCTCCAGCCTCAGCATGCCAGTGCCTCCCTCACCAAGGCCCCTGGTGGGGGTGCTCCCCGCTCCCCACCTTCTCTAGGGCAGACCTGCCGTGGGTGGTGTAGGTTTGGGGAAGGCTGGGGTCTTGTCTGACCGCATGCACGGGCAGACACACACACATGGGGGGACACGCACGTGGGGGACGCATGCACGGGCAGACACATGAGGGGACATGCACGGGGGGGGACGCATACA